>NC_091998.1:3060336-3360336 GCF_044704955.1 Pristiophorus japonicus | reverse complement strand
TCAGATGCAGTCGTTCTGTGTAAAGGTGTCCGAGGCCCGTGCAGAATGTCAGTGAGGAGCTATTGATGCTTCAGGGAGAGCCAATAAACAATGCATCTTAATGTCAAAGCCAGCAGCCCAGTCAGTAGCTCTTGTATATTGATGCTCTGGTTAATACCATGACTGCATTTAATCACAAATTAATTTTAGATTTAAAGTTCCAAATCGCAATCGGAAGTGGGTAGAACATTTGTTTAAGGTAGTTTACAACTGCTAAAAACTTCGCTTGTGGGATGAATTTTTTTTAGTGTTTAGTACTATCACCCTGCTGAAGGCAATCATTCTTTATCCTATTATTAATACACAATGCATCCGTACTTTTATAAACTATAAAGGGATTTAAGGAACAGATGAAGCTTCCTGTTTCCTAAATTTGGTTACATGTGAAAGTTACTTGTTGTAAGATTTGTTTATTTATAAACAGTCTCTTTGAAACCTTGTATACCAGTTCTAATGAACAATTAGTGGGGATAGTTTAGTGGGTAACATTAAAATAGCATGCTTTTCCCATCAAGTAGCCTTTGTTCCTAACGCTAATATTTTTATAATTAATTAATGAAAGTGTTCAAAGAAAATGAAGAAAAAAAATTTGAATTATTTTTCTTCCGAGTTTGCTCGCAGCAGTTTCCGGGAGATTAAAGTTTAATTCCTGGAGACTCAATCCTGAGGCGTTGGCAACTCTAACTAACTACCATATTGGAAATAAACCGTGCTTGTGTCCTAGTGGGAGTGCTCAAGGTTTTTAATTCTATTCCAATGGCTGGAAGACTGGTTTTAAGTGTTGAGCGATTTGTCTACAGATGAGTGTAAAGTTTTTAAGCCATCCATTCCACGTCTGACATGCCAGCACATTGTATGCAGAGTTGGTTTAACACTAGAAACCTGTTGTCTCATGTCTGCAGCATATCGTGGTGTACTGAGCAACCCCACAAAGACCGTGCGAGACAGCTTAATTAACCAGTCCGCTCAGATTCTCGCTTGCTACCGCAAGAATTGTGCAAGTCCGTCATCGGCTGGACAGGTAAGACACGAGTTCTGTTTGCAGATCTTTGTTTTTAGGCTGGCGCATCAAATGACCTGTTGGTTTGAGCAAATTTGAACACAAAATGGCCGCTTTGAAAGACGCCTGCACTGTTAGGATGGAAGCAATTCCGAATTAGCAGCATTGGGGAATTTTTGGTCCTGAATTGGCAAACGTGAACAAAACTAATCTCTATTCCTCTTCTCTGCATGCTCTCTGACCGCGAATTAGAACCAGTCCCTGGCTGAGTACGACACAGCGGGACTCCTCAACAACTGGTTACAGGCCTAAAATTGGAAAATAATTAATCATACCAGGGTCCCTTTTAACAATGGAAATATTAATGGGATGTTGGTGTAAGAGTGTTGTGAATTTATCCAACGTTTCAATACAGCTGGTGCTGGGGATTCGAATGATCACAGAGGCTGACAGTGTGAGGTTGGTGAATTAAAATGCAGCTAATGTCCTAAAACCCTTGATTTAGTTCCTTTTGGTTATCCCCCTTACACTTTAGTCATCAATAACTTAGTCAAGCTGTGTCATTACTCGCATTGGGTGAATGAAATGTGGTTGACCATGGCATACTTCAATTTTCAGAGTGTTTTTGGCACATGTTTGTTGCTTAGTATCCTGTTTATACCTGGAAAAGAAAAACTCTTCAAATTGCCACTGCCAAAAGCTAAGTTGATATGTTTAGGTGGAACCGTGTAGGCACTAAATTAAATTATATTAACGATAATTGTAATGTTTCTGTAGCTAAATATTGAAGTTGATTTGTGCATCACCATGAAGTTCAGAGAGAGCAGCATTGTTCAGAAATATGCAGCTTTAAAATAAGGAAGGAATGGAAACTCCCTCGCTCAGTGAGTGCAATGGGGGAGGCTTCAGGGAATTTCCAGTTAGTGAGGAGGCTTGAATTAATTTATGATAACCCAGAGTGCTGCTGTTCAAGAGACTTGCTCTGTCTGCACTTTGTGATAATGCCTTTTATTAATTCCTTCTCGGGATGTGGGCATCGCTGGCAAGGCCAGCATTTATTGCCTATCCCTAATTACCCTCGAGCCGCTGCAGTCCGTGTGGTGAAGGTGCTCCCACAGTGCTGTTGAGGAGATTGTAAGATGGATCAATTTCAATATTCAACTGTAGACACAGCATAAAAAATTGTACTATTGTAGAACCATTTAGTGTGTTTGTAATTATGCCGAGATATAATAAGAGACTGGCAGCCAGAGTCTGAACCTTTGGCCTATTTTTAGACCCAGATTGACTCCAGTACTTGGGTTTAACCCAGCTGTCTGGGTCCCACCCATAATATACAAGTGGAATATAGTGAAGCACAATATTAAATGGCTGATTCAAGTGGTAGTAATGTATAGACTGCGCAAGTGACCAACTTCTGGGGAAATGTTACATTGCCCTGAAGAGTAAATAATTCACAACCTAGAGGAGTGCCCCCTGGTGATAGGTGACCATAAGTCCAGGTCTCACCATAATGTTAAGCCAAAAAACGAATTTTCAGGGTTGTGCAGCAAGAGCTGGGTGCAGGACTAATTTGGACAGCTCTTTCCAAGAGCTGGCATAGGCACAACAGCCGAATGGCCTCCCCAGACTGAGGAGGAATTTCTTCAGAGGGTTGTGAATTCTCTATCCCAAAGGGCTGTGGACGCTGAATCGTTGAATATATGGCTGAGACCAATAGATTTTTGGACCCGAAGAAAATCGAGGGATATGGGAATGGGGCAGGAAAGTGGAGTTGAGGTCAAAGATCAGTCATGCTATTGAATGGTGGAGCAGGCTTGTGGGGTGGGGGGTGGGACGCATGGCCTACTCCTGCCTCTAATTCTTATGTTCCTGTGATTTTATAATTTAAAAAAGAGAGGATGACAGAAAATTGACTGAAAAACAGGGTGAGCATAAATGAGATGTTTTCACGCTGCGAAGAGTTTGAGCGTGGAGCCCAGTCTTGCGTCTCCATGTATTGAACGCAGGTGTCGCAAAACCGATGTCCCCAGGTTTACAGATCACACCACAGTACAAAGCAAGGCAGTTAGTGAAAAACAATGCAACCATGGTGATCCTTCCAGCCAAGACCCCAGAACAATCCAGCCAACTCTTGAAGCCCAGGCAACTCATTCCTGTTTGCATTTATTCTTAGTGGCTGCTCTGTCCTGATTGAATGTACAGTTCTATTTTTAGTGCTGTTACATCCTTGATGGTTTAATCCTCAGTCACTCAATTGAAATAAATACAATCATTGGTTTTAAGCCCTGTACCTGTGCACACACCCCTCCTCCAAGATTCACAAGGTGTGCATCCACATGAAAGCAAGAACGTTTCCACACTCCTATTTCAGTTACCCGGACGATAGGTGGTGGATGTGGTAAAATGTCAAGTAACTGCTCCGAGGGCAAGGAACCAACAGAAGGGGTGTGTGTTAAATGGAAGCGTGTTTAGTTACAGTAAGAGAAGGCCAATGAGCTATTGGATTGCAGCAGGTTTCTGTGAAAGCCAGTATCTGTGTGCTACCCCTGCGCTGTGTACATTATTGGGCTTTCTCAAGTCCAGTGGGCATCCACTTGGCTACGAACCTGCTGTCCCTGTCCGGTCAGACCTTTATAAGGCTATTTCTTAATTAAAACTCTCTGGGACCTGGGAATACTGGATGCTGACACTGACGACAAGACGTGCAGAAGAGAAAGTGCAACGTTCCATTCTCAACACTATAGATGCCCCTGAGTATCAAAACATTCTCAAAGTAAAATGAAATGCTCCATCTGTTGAAGACTATTCTAACTTCATTTGTCCAAGCTTTTCTTCTCTTGCAAAGGAAATTGTGTATCTCCTGAGTTCCTCTGATTTATTTGAAGAAATAAACACATTCAATATTTTGGTTATTTGCTATTTAGCCGTGTCTCACTGATCACGCACTCTCCTCACAGTCAGAAGGTCGTGGGGTCAAGGCCTCACTCCAGAGCCTTGAGCATATAATCTTGGCTGACACCTCACTAGCATTGAGATAATGTTGCAATGTTGAAGGTGTCATCTTTTGGATGAGACATTAAACCGTCTGTCCATTCTGAGTTCGGGCCGAAATGGCCTCCTTCTGTGCTGTAATTTTCTATGCTTCTATAACCGATCCCAAGAAGCCATGGGATCAGGAAAAGCAGCGGAGGACTCTCCGGTATCCTGTTAAATATTTATCCCTCAAACATCGTCACTGAAACAGATTATCTGGTCATTTGTCTGATTGCTGTTTATGGGAGCTTGCTGTGCATAAATTGGCTGTTGCCTTTCCTACATTACAACAGTGACTACACTCCAAAAGTACTTCATTGGCTGTGAAACGTTTGGAGATGTTTTGGTGTCAGGTCAGTTCTTGACTGTTCATTCGATGATTGATCTTAACCAGTTAATGCAGCGAAAGTGAAAAATTTGTAGCAGCTGAAAATAGTTTTGTAATTCAAAAGCAGCCTAGTTACAAAGTTTATTGCCCTATGTTTCGAGACTGATGGAACCAAAAAATGTTTGCAGCATTGTCATTGAGACTTCTGTTGCTGTTGTGGTATCGGTGGTTGTACGTGATCTGTTCTAATGCGAGTGACGGTGGATGTGCATTGCTGACATTCATTAAATATTTGTACGACTTGTAAAATAACAGAACCTTGCTTCTGATTTAGTAATTGAGACTAAATGTAATATGAAGAGTGACCACCCTTCATATTTAACATGTCTATTCTTGGGAACACAGATGCAGTGGGGGAGAGATCAGATTCGGTTTCAGAAGGCTGAAATCCGATTGACACTGACACCTCGGAGAAGTAGTTGAAATTTGCCGGTGAACATCACTCACTTACACTCAAACCAGCACTCACCAATATTCAGTCCGTTGTGTATTATAGGACTACATGTTCTAAGTAGCTTTCGATGGGATGTTAACATTAACCCCTCCAGCTCCATTGATAGCGGACAAAGGCACAATTTGGTGTAACGCAAACCCTTAGACATCAGAGGTTGTGGTTAAATTCCTGCACACTGTGGACTTCGTTGGGATGCTACATTTAGGGAGGGCTGGGAACAGAGAAAGAGAGGCAGGGAGTAGAGGAAAACCAACGTGCTTGCCACTGATATCCAGTGCTTCCTGCTACTAAGTGATCAGATAAAGACAGCATGTGGTGTCCTCCAGGAATGCATAATCCAAAGGATTGGTGACACTTGTGGAAAACACACCCCAACCGGGTCAATAGCTTTAGGAAAGGAGAGAAGGAAATCCGACGTGGTTGGGGCGCGAATGACAGAGTGCGGTGGTTCAAGAAAAAGGCCAACAGCCAGCATCCCGGGTGAACGAGGGATGGGCAGTATGCCAACTTCGCCAGCGATGCCCACATACCGAGAATGAACGAATAGATAAAAGAAAGTCACACACACTCCTGATTTGGATGTATGTCACCGTTCCTTCATCATTTGGTCAGTATCCTGGAATCCTCTGCCTGCCGGCGTGTGCGAGTAGCCTCAGCACACGGACTGCAGTACTTCAGCAGCAAAGCCCTCCACCAGTTTCTCGGGATGGCCAGTAAATGACCAGCCTTGCCAGCGACACCCACACCCTGAGAACAAGCTCTTTGTTTAAATCTTGAGGACATGAAAGGCACTCGATAATGCAAGTTCTCTTGAGCTTTGCAGTGTAGAAATGGTTCAAGCCTTGTAAGCTAAGCAGTCTGACATCTCGAGCTACTTAAAATCACGATAAACAATATGGTGTAGACGTGAACAACTTGTTTCTGCTCCGCATTGTTCGAGCCAGATTTTAGGAATTTGTTGACGCACCTCCTTTTTTGGAAACTAGGTACAAGACATGAGGTATCCGAGTGTAAACACTTTTGCTGTCCAGACATTATGCAACATTTTTATTGAAACTTATAGGATAAGGGGTCGGCCATTTAGGATAGCAATGAGGAGAAATTTCTTCACTCAGAGGGTTGTGAACCTTTGGAATTATCTGCCCCAGAGGGCTGTGGAGGCTCAGTTGTTGAGCATATTCAAGACTGAGATCGATAGATCTTTGGACTCGAGGGGAATTGAGGGATATGGGGATAGGGCAGGAAAGTGGAGTTGAGGTCAAAGATCAGCCATGTTCTCGAATCAGCGAATGGCGGAGCATGCTCGAGGGGCCGAATGGCCGGCTCCTGCTCCGAATTCTTATGCTCTTGGGAATCATTGGCCTAACAATATTGCAGTTCTGCTTATCCCCGCATTTACTTTAATCTCTTTTTTTGTTCCTTTTGGTGGGTAAATTTTTTTCTAACTTGCCACTTAATTTTTGCGATTATGATGCCGTGCCCTCTCGATATCATCTTACTGATTATTGGAAGCAATTTCACGATTTACCTGATCTTAAATAATAATTCTGAGCTTGTAAAGCCTTGGTCAGATCCCCGATAGCTTTTTCAGCTGCAGTGTAAACGGTAAAAGTTCTTGACTGACTTCATAACTGTGACCTGCTCATCCCTGGTTACAATCCAGTGAATCCACACCAAGCCTTGGCCACCGATTTTTACTTGCTGCCTCTTCCCGCTAGCTGATCCTGCCCGAGTGCATGAAGCTGTTGCCTGTGTACCTGAACTGTGTGCTGAAGAGCGACGTTCTCCAGCCTGGAGCCGATGTCTCCACCGACGATCGGGCCTATATCCGTCAGCTCATCACATCCATGGATGTAGCAGAAACCAACGTGTTCTTCTACCCTCGGCTTCTACCTGTGGTGAGTAAACCATTCGTGTGCTGGTAATGTGCAAACTGCAATGAAGCAGAAATTAATATTTGGAAAATAATCTCTCGGTCTGTGACATCACCTCTGCCCAAGTGTGTGAAACAAGCATTCCTGACCGCTTTTAATTTGCATTTCCCATCACTCAGTTGGGATCGTCGACCAGGCAGTTTTAGTTTTGGGGGAGTAAAATGCTGCTCTGCTGCCAACATTGGAGAGGATTGAAAATAGCCAGTGAGATTGGCACATCCCAATTAAATGGGGGATCGTTGAGGGGCATGGGTTCGCTCTCGAATACAGTACTTGTGTTCAGTGTTGAGTTCAGAGATCGAGGTGATGCACAGTGGTGACATGGTCTAAATTGTCCTCTTCCTGATCCTGAGTGACATAATAACAGAAAATGCAGGTCAGGATCTTTGGCTCCTTTTCTGATGAAGGGTACTTGCCCAAAATGGCTTTGCTCTTTACAGATGCTGATTTATCTGCTGTGTTTCCAGCAACTTCTATTTTACCTTTTTGTTCTACTGAGAGTAAGCAGCCTTGTACAATAATAGGACCGTTCAGATTGGGGCAACATGAGTAATTTTAATGTAATTTGTGTAGTCTCAGTCCAGAGACTTGAGCTCATAATCTAGACTGACACTCTGAGGGAGCGCTGCACTGCCGGAGGGGCAGTACTGAGGGAGCGCTGCACTGCCGGAGGGGCAGTACTGAGGGAGCGCTGCACTGCCGGAGGGGCAGTACTGAGGGAGCGCTGCACTGCCGGAGGGGCAGTACTGAGGGAGCGCTGCACTGCCGGAGGGGCAGTACTGAGGGAGCGCTGCACTGCCGGAGGGGCAGTACTGAGGGAGCGCTGCACTGCCGGAGGGGCAGTACTGAGGGAGCGCTGCACTGCCGGAGGTGCCACCTTTCGATGAGACGTTAAACTGAGGTCCTGTCTTCTCTGAATAGTGCCATGGGATATTTTACCTCCACTTCAGGGCAGAGAAGGGAGGTTATCCCTGGTGTCCTGGCCAATGTTAATCCCTCAACCAACATCACTTAAATTTTTTATAATTATCTTGTCATTTACGCATTGTTGTTTGTGGGATCTTGCAGTGAGCAAATTGTCTGCTGTATTATCCACATTATAACAGTGACTGCACTTCAAAAGTACTTTATTGCCTGTAAAATGCTTAGGGACATCCTGAGGTTGTGAAAGGCGCTATAGAAATGCAAGTCTTTGTGTATTATTAGCAGAAATTGTGACCGATGTCATGCTCTTAATGTGTTTTCCTTCTGTTGATAAACCAATGTTCTGACCATCTTTGGTTTTAGAAAAAAGCCTTTATTGTGACAGGAACATTTTCTTCTCTCATTAGCACAAAATGGATGTTGACAGCGATGATTTTCCAGTGGCCATTCGTTGCTCAGAAGAACGATTATCAAAGGGCGGCATCTATCTATTGGAGAACGGACTGAACCTCTTCATATGGGTCGGAATGAACACACAGCACGACCTCATCCAGAGCATCTTTAACGTGCAATCGTTTGGGCAGATCGACTCGGCACTGGTGAGTTTCGGACCTGAGGTAATCCTGCATTAACTCACGTTTTCTCTGTGGTGAGTTATGATCCATAACCAAAGATTTTAGGCTTTGAATCAGAAGTAACTCAATGTTGCAGGTGTCTGCACATAATACGACTGTGAGACGTGCAGCCTTACAGGAGGGCAGGTATCACTATTGCCCCGTAGAACATAAGCGTGGTGACAGATTTGAGGTCCTGGTCTTACACAGAAACATAGAAAATAGGTGCAGGAGTAGGCCATTCGGCCCTTCGAGCCTGCACCGCCATTCAATGAGTTCATGGCTGAACATGCAACTTCAGTACCCCATTCCTGCTTTCTCGCCATACCCCTTGATCCCCTGAGTAGTAAGGACCTCATCTAACTCCTTTTTGAATATATTTAGTGAATTGGCCTCAACAACTTTCTGTGGTAGAGAATTCCACAGGTTCACCACTCTCTGGGTGAAGAAGTTTCTCCTCATCTCGATCCTAAATGGCTTACCCCTTATCCTTAGTCTGTGACCCCATGGTTCTGGACTTCCCCAACATTGGGAACATTCTTCCTGCATCTAACCTGTCTAAACCTGTCAGAATTTTAAACGTTTCTATGAGATCCCCTCTTATTCTTCTGAACGCCAGTGAATACAAGCCCAGTTGATCCAGTCTTTCTTGATAGGTCAGTCCCGCCATCCTGGGAATCAGTCTGGTGAACCTTCGCTGCACTCCCTCAATAGCAAGAATGTCTTTCCTCAGGTTAGGAGACCAAAACTGCACACAATACTCCAGGTGTGGCCTCACCAAGGCCCTGTACAACTGTAGTAACACCTCCCTGCCCCTGTACTCCAATCGCCTCGCTATGAAGGCCAACATGACATTTGCTTTCTTAACCGTCTGCTGTACCTGCATGCCAGCCTTCAATGACTGATGTACCATGACACCCAGGTCTCGTTGCATCTCCCATTTTCCTAGTCTGTCACCATTCAGATAATAGTCTGTCTCTCTGTTTTTACCACCAAAGTGGATAACCTCACATTTATCCACATTATACTTCATCTGCCATGCATTTGTCCACTCGCCTAACCTATCCAAGTCACTCTGCAGCCTCAAAGCTCACACTGCCACCCAACTTGGTGTCATCCGCAAATTTGGAGATACTACATTTAATCCCCTCGTCTAAATCATTAATGTACAATGTAAACAGCTGGGGCCCCAGCACAGAACCTTGCGGTACCCCACTAGTCACTGCCTGCCATTCTGAAAAGTCCCCATTTACTCCTACTCTTTGCTTCCTGTCTGCCAACCAGTTCTCAATCCACGTCAGCACACTACCCCCAATCCCATGTGCTTTAACTTTGCACATTAATCTCTTGTGTGGGACCTTGTCGAAAGCGTTCTGAAAGTCCAAATACACCACATCAACTGGTTCTCCCTTGTCCACTCTACTGGAAACATCCTCAAAAAATTCCAGAAGATTTGTCAAGCATGATTTCCCTTTCAAAAATCCATGCTGACTTGGACCTATCATGTCACCTCTTTCCAAATGCGCTGCTATGACATCCTTAATAATTGATTCCATCATTTTACCCACTACCGATGTCAGGCTGACCGGTCTATAATTCCCTGTTTTCTCTCTCCCTCCTTTTTTTAAAAGTGGGGTTACATTGGCTACCCTCCACTCGATAGGAACTGGTCCAGAGTCTATGGAATGTTGGAAAATGATTGTCAATGCATCCGCTATTTCCAAGGCCACCTCCTTAAGTACTCTGGGATGCAGACCATCAGGCCATGGGGATTTATCGGCCTTCAATTCCATCAATTTCCCCAACACAATTTCCCGACTAATAAGGATTTCCCTCAGTTCCTCCTTCTTACTAGACCCTCTGACCCCTTTTATATCCGGAAGGTTGTTTGTGTCCTCCTTAGTGAATACCGAACCAAAGTACTTGTTCAATTGGTCTGCCATGTCTTTGCTCCCAGTTATGACTTCCCCTGATTCTGACTGCAGGGGACCTACGTTGGTCTTTACTAACCTTTTTCTCTTTACATATCTATAGAAGCTTTTGCAGTCCATTTTAATGTTCCTTGCAAGCTTCCTCTCGTACTCTATTTTCCCTGCCCTAATCAAACCCTTTGTCCTCCTCTGCTGAGTTCTAAATTTCTCCCAGTCCCCGGGTTCGCTGCTATTTCTGGCCAATTTGTATGCCACTTCCTTGGCTTTAATACTATCCCTGATTTCCCTTGATAGCCACGGTTGAGCCACCTTCCCTTTTTTATTTTTACGCCAGACAGGGATGTACAATTGTTCTGGTTCATCCATGCGGTCTCTAAATGTCTTCCATTGCCCATCCACTGTCAACCCCTTAAGTATCATTCGCCAATCTATCCTACCCAATTCACGCCTCATACCTTCAAAGTTACCCTTCTTTAAGTTCTGGACCATGGTCTCTGAATTAACTGTTTTCTTCTCCATCCTAATGTAGAATTCGACTCTTCCCCCAAGGGGCCTCGAACAACGAGATTGCTAATTAATCCTCTCTCATTACACAACACCCAGTCTAAGATGGCCTCCCCCTTAGTTGGTTCCTCGACATATTGGTCTAGAAAACCATCCCTTATGCACTCCAGGAAATCCTCCTCCACCGTATTGTTTCCAGTTTGGTTAGCCCAATCTATGTGCATATTAAAGTCACCCATTATAACTGCTGCAGTCTTCAAACACTCTCTTCTGAAGGCGACCGAAGGCTGCGCTGGTGCACTGGAGACGGTGTTGGTCCTCGTTGTCGATGTCTGTCCTTGCTGATCGTAGGCTCCCGAGGTCTGGAAGATGATCCACGCTGTCCAAGGCCACACCAGAGCAGACGTGATACCCACTCACCGAATAACTCACTTTTAGAGTGGAAGAAAATCTTCCTTGATTTCGAGTGACTGCCTATGATGATGATAAAATTATGACGGCCAAGATAGGGTGGATAGGAAGGGTCTATTTCCCCGAGCAGAGGTGTCAGTAATCAGGGGGCATAGATTTAAATTAATTGGTAGAAGGATTAGAGGGGAGTTGAGGAGAACCTTTTTCACCCAGAGGGTGGTGGGGATCTGGAAATCACTGCCTGGGTGGCAGGGGCAGAAATCCTCATCGCATTTAAAAAAATACTTAAAGTGCCGTAACCTTCAGGGCTACAGACCAAGAGCTGGAAAGTGGGATTAGGCTGGGGAGCTCTTTGTCGTCGGCACGAACACGATGGGCTGAAATGGCCTCCTTCCGTGCTGTAAATTTCTATGTTTCTTCTATGATTCTGTCAGCTCTCATTAATTCAGTCGATGCATAAACGAGTAAAACCTGTGACAAATGAACATGGTTTCTTGGATTTCCCAGTGATTATAAACTCAGTGACTCCAGGGCAGAGTTTTGTTCACTGGGCTCTGTTCTTTGTGTAGATGCTAGCTGTCTGATTAAACTTTTGTTTCATTTCCAGGGAGCTCTGCCAATGCTGGATAATCCGTACTCCAAAAAGTTACGGTCCATGGTTGACATGATTCGTGCGCAGAGACCCAGGTTTATGAAGGTAAAAGTACTAAGTCCAACATTTCATCCTCGTGGTTACCTTGGTTACTGCAGTGAGGTGTGATTTCCAGTTGTCCTGTGGACAGCTGGGAGGAGGGATCACAGATCAATGATTGAATTGAAGGGTTGAGGTGACACAAGTTGTGTCTCGACTGTCATGGTTGGTGCCCGTCATCTTCTGAACTTCCAGATGGCAGAGCTGCTTTGTAGACGGTCACTCATAACGTTTTGCCGTGGGAATATCTGCCTTCCGGCTAGGAGGAGGGCCTCATTTTCCCCTCCCAATATTTGCCTGTCCCAAGTGGCTCCCGGGCAGGCAGCCTGGATCCCGATCTCTCCCAGTGCCCTATTTGGCCATCAGAGGATGTGATGGTGACTCGGACACCGAGCCCCTCTGCCTGTCTCTGCTCGGCCACGTGGGGAACCAGCATTTGTTGATTCATGCGATCGTGTCCTTGCTCCGTCGTGCAGCACCAGCATGATGCCCATCGCTGGATTTCAGCAAGTATGTGGGTGAAGCGCTTCGAGACATTTTAACAGCACAATAAAACGCTTTATAAATCGATGTGTTTTTTGTATAATCTGAAGTGTTGTGGCCAATAGAAGCAATATAGAGAAATGTATGAACATTTGCCACAGTGTCTGCAATATCACTTAGCAATGCAGAATTTCCTGCAGTAAGACAAAACTCTCCAGTCCTTGTTCTAGATGATTTCACTGCCTTTTATGTTAACTAACATGAAATGTGGGAGGTGAATCCATTCTGAAAGAAATTTAAGGAGCTCGAGGTTGCTGGCTGGCCTTTTATGATCTCCATCAATCGAAAGAATCTTAAAAAAAAAAATGATGGGGTGATCTATTTGACACGGCCCGCGTGCAAACTTGCTCTCCCGTTAGACGGGCTGCTGGTGTTTCTCTGCCCCAAGAGCTGGAGCTAGTGTGTAACATCATCACCACCTGTTCAACAGCAGATCTCTTGAGAGCAACTGAAATTAGTACATTCTGCATGCTCCAAATGCCATTGGGACAAGGCAGCAATGAAGACTGACAATGCAGCACTCCCTCAACACGACACTGCAGGATCAGAGGACACGTTGTACGATGAACTCCGTCCGCCCCCTCAGGTGGATGTTGAAGATCGCATGGCACTGTTCAAAGAAGAGCAGGGAGTTCTCCCAGTGTCTTGGCCAACATATCCCTCAACCGACATCACCAAAACAGATTAATTTAACTCCTTTGCTGTTTGTGGGATCTTGCTGTGCGCACATTGGCTGCTATATTGACCCACGTAACACTGACTACTCTTCAGAATGAGTCCATTGGTTATAAAGTGCTGTGAATTGAGCGGAGGTTGTGATTAAGCACTGTATAAAAGCAAGTTCTACCTTTCTAACTATACATTCCTTATCCTCGCAGCTCTTGATAGTAAAGCAAGACGACAAGATGGAGTTGCTCTTCAAGCACTTTCTCATGGAGGACAAGAGTGTGAGCGGCGGAGCTTCCTACGTGGACTTTCTGTGCCACATGCACAAAGAGATCCGACAGCTACTCAGCTAAGCTGGGGGATTGGGGGGTGGGTGGGGGGGGCAGAGCTGTTTACTCGAAAGGAGCTGCTTCCCAGTGGACACACTCCCGGTGTGAATGATGGTCCCGTCTGTCAGCAGCTGCCACAGGGAGTCGACACAGGCGGGTGGCTAACTTGTTAATACTGATGTAATGTAAGGAATTAATAGTACAGTATAATGTATATGATTTAGAATCTTATATGAGAGCTATCTTTTCAACACTGGTATTGCTGTGTTCCTTGTGTATGAGGAGATGAGCAGAGGGATGTGCTGTGTGTGGTTGGATGTATGAGAGGGAAAGCTCCTGATACACAAGCTTTCAAGTGAAAATAAATTGAACAAAATCCAGTTTGTGGCTTTGCTAACATGGTTCGACTTTCTGGAAATTATTTTTATATACATCTGAAGTAATCATTTCGTGTTGTACAACAGCCTTTTTTTTCCCCGTTCTGTCTGTTAATTAGGTCTTTAAATGTGAATCGGTTTGTGAATGAAAATGTTATCTATTCACTTTACTTGTGTGAATGCTTAACATTTCTGTTGATTCAATTCCCTGATCTAATAAAGTCCCTGCTCTACTTTGCTCCCTTGCAGATTCTTGGTGAAAACTTACGACTCACAGGAAGGGCTTTGGTGGGGGAGGTTTTTTAAATATTTGCAAAATGTCAGTATTTTTGTGTTTCAGATTTTATTAACCAATCAGAGAAGGGAGCATGCAACAGAGACATTCTCAAACTGCCCTGTGCAGAGTCACTGGCCGCTTCCTCCTCATTCCCGCACCATAATCTAGAGTCCTGAGCATTGTCCAACAAACGCATCAAACCCAAGAAGAAACGACGTAATTTAATCTTTCCCTGTATCATCAGCCTTGTGTTCTGATTGTACGCTTTGTGATTGCAAGACTTTGTGATGGGATTTGATGCTGCCACCTGGGGAAGGGGGAGTACATTACTGCTATTGTATCCATTACAAGTGAGATGACCAGTGGTGATCCAGGATCGTTGCACACATTTACCTTTCCGTAGCCTTTTCTTTTCTGGATAAACTTTGTATCTTCCAGTTCCTATTTATTGGATTGGATTTCCATGCTGATTTTTTTGCAGCCTGCTGTAAAACAAAACACAAAACAAAATGTGCTGTTGTAAACGGGACATTAAATTTTGATGCAATAAATACATTTCTTTCCAAATGTCTGATCAGATCTGCCCTCCGGTTTATAATTCAGTCTTAGCAGAGCATCTGTAATGGAGAGATTCACTTGTATCTGGCAGTGTTGGTGACTGAATTCTGGAATGGGATACATGCTCGTGGGATTGGGGGTGGGGTAATATACTAACATTGATTGAGGGTTGGTTAACGGACAGAAAACAGAGAGTAGGAATAAACTGGTCATTTTCGGGTTGGCAGGCTGTAACTAGTGGGGTGCCGCAATGATCGGGGCTTGGGCCCCCAGCTATTCACAATCTATATCAATGATTTGGATGAGGGGACCTAATGTTATAGATCCAAGTTTGCTGATGATACAAAGCTAGGTGATAATGTAAGCTGTGAGGAGGATGCAAAGAGACTTCAAGGGGATATAGACAGGCTAAGTGAGTGGGCAAGAACATGGCAAATGGAATATAATGTGGAGAAATGTGAAAGTTATCCACTTCGGTAGGAAAAATAGAAAAACAGGGTATATTTTAAATAGTGAGCAATTGGGAAATGTTGGTGTTCAGAGAGATCTGGGTGTCCTTGTGCACGAATCACTGAAAGTTAACATGCAGGTGCAGCAAGTGATTAAGAAAGCAAATGGTATGTTGGCCTTTATTACAAGAGGATTTGAGTATAAGAGTAAAGACATCTTACTGCAATTATATAGGGCCCACACCTGGAGTATTGTCTCCTTACCAAAGAAAGGATATACTTACCACAGAGGGAGTGCAACAAAGGTTTACCAGACTAATTCCTGGGATGGGAGGATTGTCCTATGAGGAGAGATTGAGTAGACTAGGCCTATATTTATTAGAGTTTAGAAGAATGAGAGGTTATCTCATTGAAGCATACAAAATTCTTACAGGGCTTGACAGGGTTGATACAGGGAGGATGTTTCCTCTGGCTGGGGAGTCTAGAACCAGGGGTCACAGTCTCAGAATAAGGGGTCAGCCGTTTAGGACTGAGATGAGGAGAAACGTCTTGACTCCGAGGGTGGTGAATCT
Organism: Pristiophorus japonicus; assembly: GCF_044704955.1. NCBI lineage: Eukaryota > Metazoa > Chordata > Chondrichthyes > Pristiophoridae > Pristiophorus > Pristiophorus japonicus. The sequence continues at coordinate 3,344,639 of NC_091998.1, read as the reverse complement.
TTGGAATTCTCTACCCCAGAGGGCTGTGGAAGCTCAGTCTTTGAGTATATTCAAGACCAAGATCGCTAGATTTTTGGATATTAAGGGAATCAAGGTATATGGGGATAGTGCAGGAAAGTGTTGAGGTAGAAAATCAACCATTATCTTATTAAATGGCGGCGCAGGCTCGACTGCCAACTCCTCCGATTTCTTATGTTGATCAATGGTCTAAACTATAGCTCCGTGAGTTATCACAGCAGAGCTCTGAGACCCACTGGTATCGTCAGGGATCCAGGCAGATCCATTTCTAAATCCTTTGCGACCCATGGTTTTGAAATGAACATATTCTGGTATGCTCCATTGCCATGGTGATGAAGGCATTCATAAATGGGAGCGGAGCACACCTTTTCTGAGACCTCAACCATGAAAATGGTATTTGATAATTCACCCTCTGATATTCTGGTAAGTTTCCTGTTTGATTTGAAATATGATGAACAATGTTGTCCAAATGACCACCTTACTACGCCAGTATATGAATGGTCTTTCACTGCGTGGCAGGGATATGGGCTTTTACTTCCCAATTTCCAGTTTTATCGCTGGTCAGAGGGACAACTTCCAGAAAAGGGAAGGAAGAAAAGGTGCATTGCTCTCGGCAGCCTGTTGCACACTGGCAGATGCCTGGTCGGGGTGTGTTCTGGAACAGTGCAGAGAAGGGGTTTAAATGTTTATACAATGTTGTTTGTGAACGAGTGTGGTAGTATAATCTGCCTCCTGCAGCTGGTGTTTGCAGTTCCTTGTGACTCAGTGCAGCAGCTTGGTCACCGATCTAATTGTAAATCTGAGCAGTTAGTGTGATGTGTATCAAAGTGCTGCACTGCATCCCAGCAAGGTTGGATGTTCGTGTTCGCCATGGCTCGTGCATCACCTCCAATCCTGGATGCTGTATCGGGTAGTAGGTGGGCTCTCCAGTCTACATGGAGACTGAACCTGGAAGGCGGTTCACCACGATGGGGAATGGTGTTTGGGAGTGAGCGGAAAAAGATCCTGAAAAGAGCTAAGGATCAAAATCTGGAGCCTCAAACAACAGAGTGCTTATTTCATTAGATCATGTTGGTCCTCTGGATGAGTTGCTTTGATCCACTTGCTGCAGCTGCTTGCCACAGACCAGGAGCCATAACGTTAAAAAAAATCTTCAACATCCTGCCGACAAAGCCTTACTTCCTGGTACGTTTCTGTCAACTTTTCACCATTTGTAAATTGGGATTTTCCGATGTAAACTTCAATTTAATATGTTGATAGCAGCAGTAAGTTATAATTATGCAAAACTGTTTCATAGAATAGAATCATAGAATGGTTACGGCACAGGAGGAGGCCATTCAGCCCATCAAGTCGTGCCGGCTCTCTGCAAACACTTCAAGTCCTGTTCCCCGTAGCCCTGCAAATGTTTTTATTTCAGGTACTTATCCAGTTCCCTTTTGAAAGCCATGATTGAGTCTGCCTCCACCGCCCTTCCAGGCCGCACAATCCAGATCCTAACCACTCGCTGCGTAAAAAAAATGTTTTTCTTACAGTCGCCTTTGGTTCTTTTGTCAATTACCGTAACTCTGTGACCTCTGGTTCTTGACCCTAGGTTCCTGTGATCCTAGCAATCAGTAGAAAATGTATTTCCAAGTCACGATTTTGAAATAGGTGCAACTGAAAGTGGAATCCTGGTTTTCCCAGGTGGTGGGTTCGGGTCCAGACTGGATACATAGAACCTGCTCCAAACCCGGGCTAAGCTGCACACCAGGTGATGGGCTCTCGATGGTCCTCCTGAGTGTGTGTTGAGTTTCCTGATCAGAGGATGGCCACTTCACACTCTGTCCATGCACCCAGTTCCCCATTGCCCACCTTCAGACCCTGGAGATGCGGCTCTACACTGAGGATCTCCCAGTGCGTGCAGAGACCTTTTTCTTCAGTCAGTGGCACGGCCCGAGTTACGACAGGCAGCCACAAAGGATCGCTCCCTCTGAGCTGTCAGCGCCCTATGGGGACTTGCTGAAAGTCTGGAGCCAGCAGGGCCTCCGTCCCGCCCGAGCAAACAGCGATGATCACTGAGCCGCTCATCCAAAAACTCGCACGTCCCCGCCCGCCACCCCTGCAATTCTTGGGGCTTTCCCAAGCATGTTGTGGGAGCAGAGACCATCTCCTGTCATGCTCTGATCAGCAGTCAGGGATGTGCTGGATCGTGACCGTGTTGGATATCCTGGAATCTGGTACTTCCTCCTGTCAATTCCTTCCGCAAACCCAGACCTGACTATCCAGTGCATTGAGCCGCTCCAAAGGTGTGGGGCAATGTCTCTGATCTTGCCCAAGTATTCTAACTCACACCAAGTCCTGTTCACCCATCGCCCCTGTGCTCCTCGCTGACCTACCTTGGTTCCTGGTCTGGCAACGCCTCAATTTTAAAATTCCCATTCTTGTTTTTAAATTCCTCAACAGCCTCGCCCCTCACTACCTCTGTAGCCTCCTCCAGCCCAACAACCCTCCAAGATCTTTGCGCTCCACCAATTCTGATCTCTTGAGCATCCCCAATTTCCATTGCTCCACCATTGGCGGCCGTGCCTTCTGTTGCTCAAGTCCTAAACTCTGCAGTTCCCTCCCTAAACCTGTCTGACTCTCTACCTCTCTGTTCTTTAAGACGCTCCTTAAAACCGACCTCTTTGACCAAGCTTTTATCCTTGTGTGGCTCAGTGCAAATTTTGTTTGATAATTGTTCCTGTGATGTGCCTTTGGACATTTTACTACATTAAAGGCACTATATAAATGCAAGTTATTGTTGGATATGGGACGTGGCAGCTGTTTGTCCCGCAGCGCCATTTCCCATCTGAAAACTGGTCCATCCTCGCAAACCGCAACTGAACTCTAACCAGTGCATTGCAGTGCAGTAAACTGACTTGTATTTCTAATTCAGCGTGTGATCCGCCTTGGAAATTGGATACAATCTCTCACCGTGGGACTTCCAAGAATGATGGCCAAACCCAGAGATGGGTGGATTGTCATGGCGGGGATCAAGGGGCTGCAGCACCATTCATGGGGACAATCTGCAATCTCTTGGTTTTCCCGTTTGGCTAGTCTGCCAGAGGTGGACTCGCTGTTGGGAGGGATTTTAGTTTTTAGCTGCTCCAAACATGTTCATAATACACTGAATCATGGGACCTTTGTGTCTTTGCAGTCACCTTGAAGGTCATACGAGGTGGAGTTCTGAGTCCATAACTGGCTCCTCCAGTGTGCCTTAACAAAAAATTCAGATCAGCACCTTGACGTGGGCACTGATCCCTCTTCCCCATTCCACTCGACAGCAAAGAATGACTAATAAAGCAATAAAGAAAGGAAAGATTACGAAAGTAAACTTGCGCAAAACATAAAAACAGATAGTAAAAGCTTTTACCGATATATAAAACGGAAGAGAGTGACTAAAGTAAATGTTGGTCCCTTAGAAGATGAGAAGGGGGATTTAATAATGGGAAATGTGGAAATGGCTGAGACCTTAAACAATTATTTTGCTTCGGTCTTCACAGTGGAAGACACAAAAACCATGCCAAAAATTGCTGGTCACGGGAATGTGGGAAGGGAGGACCTTGAGATAATCACTATCACTAGCGGGGTAGTGCTGGACAGGCTAATGGGACTCAAGGTAGACAAGTCCCCTGGTCCTGATGAAATGCATCCCAGGGTATTAAAAGAGACGGCGGAAGTTATAGCAGATGCATTCGTTATAATCTACCAAAATTCTCTGGACTCTGGGGAGGTACCAGCGGATTGGAAAGCAGCTAATGTAACACCTCTTTTTAAAAAAAAAAGGAGGCAGACAAAAGGCAGGTAACTATAGGTCGGTTAGTTTAACATCTGTAGTGGGGAAAATGCTTGAAGCTATCATTAACGAAGAAATAGCGGGACATCTAGATAGGAATAGTGCAATCAAGCAGAAGCAACACGGATTCATGAAGGGGAAATCATGTTTAACTAATTTACTGGAATTTTATGAGGATATAACGAGCATGGTGGATAGAGGTGTACCGATGGATGTGGTCTATTTAGATTTCCAAAAGGCATTCGATAAGGTACCACACAAAAGGTTACTGTAGAAGATAAAGGTACGCGGAGTCAGAGGAAATGTATTAGCATGGATCAAGAATTGGCTGGCTAACAGAAAGCAGAGAGTCAGGATAAATGGGTCCTTTTCGGGTTGGAAAATCGGTGGTTAGTGGTATGCCGCAGAGATTGATGCTGGGACCACAACTGTTTACAATATACATAGATGACCTGGAAGAGGGGACAGAGTGTAGTGTAACAAAATTTGCAGATGACTCAAAGATTAGTGGGAAAGCGGGTTGTGTAGAGGACACAGAGAGGCTGCAAAGAAATTTAGATAGGTTAAACGAATGGGCTAAGGTTTGGCAGATGGAATACAATGTGGGAAAATGTGAGGTCATCCACCTTGGGGGCGGGGGGGAAGAAAGTAAAAGGGAATATTATTTGAATGAGGAGAAATTACAACATGCTGCGGTGCAGAGGGACCTGGGGGTCCTTGTGCATGAATCCCAAAAAGTCAGTTTGCAGGTGCAGCAGGTAATCAGGAAGGCGAATTGAACGTTGGCCTTCATTGCGAGAGGGATGGAGTACAAAAGCAGGGAGGTCCTGCTGCAACTGTGCAGGGTATTGGTGAGGCCGCACCTGGAGTACTGTGTGCAGTTTTGGTCACCTTACTTAAGGAAGGATATACTAGCTTTGGAGGGGGTACAGAGACGATTCACTAGGATGATTCCGGAGATGAGGGGGTTACCTTATGATGATAGATTGAGTAGACTGGGTCTTTACTCGTTGGAGTTCAGAAGGATGAGGGGTGATCTTATAGAAACATTTAAAATAATGGAAGGGATAGACAAGATCGAGGCAGAGAGGTTGTTTCCACTGGTCGGGGAGACTAGAACTAGGGGGCACAGCCTCAAAATACGGGAGAGCCAATTTAAAACCGAGTTGAGAAGGAATTTCTTCTCCCAGAGGGTTGTGAATCTGTGGCATTCTCTGCCCAAGGAAGCAGTTGAGGCTAGCTCATTGAATGTATTCAAATCACAGATAGATTTTTAACCAATAAGGGAATTAAGGGTTACGGGGAGCGGGCGGGTAAATGGAGCTGAGTCCATGGTCAGGTCAGCCATGATCTTGTTGAATGGCGGAGCAGGCTCGAGGGGCTAGATGGCCTACTCCTGTTCCGAATTCTTATGTTCACTCGCTGCAACATCCTCTCTGCCCAGTTGATCAGGCAGGCGGCTTGTGATGTGGGCACAGATTCCTCTGTTTGCACAGTCGCTGTTTTGTTTGAAAAGCTATTCATGCTGCATCCCATCAGTATAGCTACAATTTTAAGATTAATGCATACCAACCTCACATATGTCCATTGGCCACATGAGGGCAGTTGTGAGCACAGACCGAGCAGCAGGTAAGAGCAAGGAGCGAACACACTGACTCCTTGTGCACATGTTCGGTTCCATTCCAGGAAAGGCAGATTCTTAACGGTAATTACAAGCAACTTAAACTCCATTATTAACTATATTTTATGGTGGTATCTTGATGCTGTCAGCTGTGGTTCAATGGGTAGCACTTTCTCCTCTGAGTCAGAAGGTCGTGGCTTCAAGTCCCAGTCCAAAGCCTTCAGCCCATAAGCCAGGCCGACACTCCCCCTGCAGTACACAGGGCGTGCTGCACTGACGGAGGCGCCGTCTTTAAAATGAGATATTAAACTCGCCCCGTCTGCTCCCTCAAGTGGACATAAGTTTAGGCAATTCATTAAGAATGATGTAGTTTTTATAGTGCATATAACTATAATGTAAAGTCATACAAGTTCAAAGAAAATGAATAGGTTGGAGTGGGGCTCAATTAACATCTGTATACGCTGGTCCAGCTGTAACCCGCTGACTGACTCAAGACTCCTGATATCCAATGCCACGGGAGAGCAACTTAATTTAAAAACAATTTATACTGATAAAGCAACATTCATTTTCCCTTCTCTAATTTCCAACCAACAGGGTTGCTGCTCTAACCGTGTGTTAGCATCTGCCAGGGTGCCAGAAATAAGTGGGGAAACATTCACAGATAGCCACATGTGCACAGTTGCTGGGCAGATATGTCCTGGGACCAGCCCCATTGGTGCTTGTAGATCAAGGGTTGACTTGACCCATTCACCAGTTCCAAACACTTTGATTTGTCAGACAGGACCACACGGCCAATGGAACAATCCACTTGATGCTTATTAGACTGTAAGATGTATATTTATTACATTTTAAATGCAAAGGTTTATTGATGTATAAATTATAACCGGGCTTGCATCTCGAACTTATAAAGCCGTGTAACTTTAATGGTTGCTTAAACTTGGAAAACATTATAGTGGGCAATTGATGTGATTTGCGGACAGGACCTATTACACTGCAGACTGCGAATCACAGACAGGAGAGGGCTCTAGGAATATGTTCACACACATTCACTCCCCAAACAACACATTTTGAATGTTTACAGAGCACCTAAAACATTTGTCAAATTGCTTTCTGTTTATAAAGTGCGAGGAAGACGTTTTAATACCTGGATTGAGACGTTGCTTGTCCCATGTTGCTGAGGGTTGGAAGCTCCAGTTGGCCATATTCCTGGAGGTTTTAACCTGTGACCTCCCGCCCCCACACTCTCCTCATTCGTCGCCCGACATGTCCATCCTCCCAGTGCCCAGCCTTCCCACAGCCAATCGGAAAGCAAGAAATCTCATTACCCAATTGGATGATTCTTGAATGTCAATCAAACAGCCCTTTTTTCCATTTCCAATATTTTTATAACTAATAAATGGAAATGGCTAACGAAAATGGGCGAAATTGCCGGTACGATTTTTCTCCTGGTTTGCTCGCAGTTGTGTCCTGGAGATGAATAGTCAATTCCCAGGGACTCCAGGCCAGCGATGCTAAAACCTCCCGAATCAGATCCTAAACCTGGTCACAGGTGGGGAGTTGCAGGGCGGGAGATACACGTTGCAATTTGAGTGAAGCTGTTATAAATGTCTGAATTTGTCTTCAGTTACACACAAATGAACAGATTTTAATCACTGCAATTAATCATTGCTTTTATCACAGTCCATAAATTTTATTGCATAATTATTCACTCCAGCTATTATTAATCACACTGAAATGTAATTTGTTCCAATTGATATTTTAAATCACATTGCAGTGAATTATTTATCTACATATTATTAGTGAGGATGAGCAGGGATGGTCTCTTTATGTTGTGACAAACATTTGATATGAAGGTTCAGAGACAAGATGGGGTGAGATGGTGGGAGGAGGCTCGTGTGCAGCATGTACCTGTTGGGCTGAATGCCTATTTCTGTGCTGTGTAAAATTCTGTGTAATCTGACTACTGTTTGTGGAAGCTTGCTCTGCACAAATTAACTGCTGTATTTCCCTACGTTAATAGTGACTACACTTTGACTGTGAAGTGCTTTGGGACATCCTGAGATGACAGAAGGTACTGTATAAATGCAGGGGCTTTATCTTCCTTTAACCTAACCTGCATCTGTACCCAAGAAATCTGAAGGTGCCCAGATGGTTCAAAATCATTTATCAGCACGCACAAACCCAGAGTCGAGCCGGACATAAAATGGAACTTGAGTTAAGTGTATGTTGATATGGGGTTTTGAACCGAGCTCACAGCTTGCTGTAGTCAAGGATTCAAAGGCAGAGTATTCTGTGTAACACCTGAAAGAATCATTGAGGAACATGATTTCAACCTCTTTACAAATCTAAACAATCCGGCCAATTTTCACACACTGCATCCAAGTCATACTGTTGCTGGATGTAAGACTAGCAGCGTACCCTGAGAAATAATCCCAGTGTCAAACTCATTAAACTAGAAACTATTCTTTCCAATGAGACACACTGTTAGGACAGCCTGGGTGGGGGGAGAAAGGGGAGAGAGACACGATGGCGGGGGGCAGAGTGGAGAGAGGACACAGGCGAGGAGAGAGAGGGGGACAGGGCTGGGGTGGGAGAGAGGGTCACGGCGGTGGTGGTGAGGAGAGAGGGGAGTGGGGAGGAGAGAGGGAACTCGTGAAAGACGGATCACGTTCTTCCAACCCCCTTTAAGCCCACACCCAATTTCTCAAAGCTCGGTGTGTGTGTTACAAGGGACAGCATTGGAATGGATGAAAACCAGAAGTCATGACACTGTCACTATTCACTTCATCCCTAATAAACATGTTAACAAGTCGTACACAATACCCCATCTATGGCTGCAGGGTAATGTACTCTGTACTTGTACTCTGGTAAGGGACTTCGGCTGGGGGAGGGATGCTCTTGCACTGGGGTAAGGGACTTCTGCTGGAACTTGGTGGCTTTTGCCGAGTTGTTCGCAATCTGTCCTCTCTGGCTTCTGAAGTCAAAATGGAGCGTACTACAATTTGCAAAGTCACTCAGAACTTGGGCTGGGCGGTTCCAGTTACACGTTCCAGAGAAACTTCAGGGTATAGCTGGTCCCCTTGGAGGATAAATCAGCCAATCAGTATCATGTGATGGAGAGCCAATCCGAGACAAGGCGGCCATTTTGGCAGTACAACTAAACGCATCCCATTGGTCTGTCCAGTGCTTTAACTCTGGTGCTAACTTGTTTATTTTAAATGTGTTAATCGCTCTGTCAAAATACTGGATGAGTGAATGCCGCCCGGGTGTGTGACATGTCTAACTGCGAAGATCGTAATGTTTGTTTTCAGGAGCCGCTCAACACTCTCCACAAATTCCCTCATTCTTGTGAGCAGGAGCCTCCCGACCCATTGAGCAAACTTTGTAAGGAGGTGGAAAGAAGTTCATCTGGTTCAGCAAGTCATTAAAGTCATGTGTCTCCGCAGGGCCGGAGGTTTGTGAGGGGAAGCACGGAGTCCGCCAGGTCATCGGAATCCTGTGTTGTACTTTTGGACGTTATTCCTGTCGCTGTCCGCTGACAAACATTTTCTGCGATGATCGCACACTTTTCCTTTGCGAAGCTGAGGCTGTTCATTAGAAGTAAGTACAGAAGGTCCCTGGGAGTTGGTCATTACAACGGGGAACGACAGTATTGTGGGTATGTTACTGGACTAGTGACCCAGAGACATGAGTTAAATCCCAAATTTAAATTCAGTTAATTAAATAAATCTGGAATAAAAATCAGTAGTAGTGACCATGAAATTACCGGATTGTCGTAAAAACCCATCTGGTTCGCTAATGTCCTTCAGGGAAGGAAATCTGCCGTCCTTGTCCGGTCTGGCCGATATGTGACCAGCAATGTGGTTGACTCTTAACTCAAGCCATTCCGTTGTATCAAGAAGACGGCTCACCACCACCTTCTCCCGGGCAATTTGGGATGGGCAATAAATGCCGGTCTTGCCAGCGACACTCGCATCCCAGGAATTAATTTTTTTTTAATTTGCAAGGGGTGTCCCACACACAAGTTTGAAAACCTCTGGTCTAAGTCTGTGTTCAGGATTTCCATGATCCATTTTCCCGAGTAATGTTGATTCCGATCGTTTGAATGCAGATTCCCAAATATTTCAAACACACTCATCAAAAGTCATCTGGCTCCCAAACCAGACTTTGTATGAAGTGTATCCTGACCTTGTGGGAAATTAGCATGCCTTGCGTGTTTTTACGACCTTGCTTTGGTATTTGACAGAGTGTCCTCTGTGACCAATCACATAAACATCCAACAAATAGGTTGTCCCTGCCACCAGACCCGTGACCTTCTCCACCGTCACCGCCCGCTGGCTGTTGAAGTTGTGGAAATACTTGCAGCGAACTTTCTCGGACACTTTCCGTGTTTCTGGCCCCAAGCACCGGTTTGGTTTCTTTAGTTCTTTCTCGGCCTGTCCTTCCTTGATCTCCCTCTTGTAGAGGCAGTACTTGTTTTGCTCCCGTGTTCCCAGCCAGGCGACGGTGACCGAGTTGCAGGTCCTCAGTTTGTCAAAGGTTCTCAATGTGAGCTTGTGTGGGAGACGGGGGAACAGAGGTTTGTTGGGACGTGTGGACACCAAGATTTTCACAGAGGCCCCCGAGGGCCCCAGGGATTTGATCCCAACGACGTATCTCGCCTTGGCCTTTCCTTTCAGCTGAAAATGCTTCAGATTTTCTGTATTTTCCGACGTGACGAGCTTGCCGTTTCTCTCGATCTGAACGTGAACTTCTCCACAAGAGTAGAATGTGAATTGCACCTTTCTGTGCCAATTGCCAGGCCTGAAGCTGTAGAATTTCTGACCGTCTTTCCCGACGTTAACCTGGATCATCATCCCTTCCTTCAGATGAAGAATGCTGGGATCTGGCCGCTGCAAGGTCTTGGCAAAGGTCCCGGTATAGGCAGAGCTGGTGTTGGTGAGCACATTCACGGCGAACACATCGAAGTTGTACAAGGTGTGGGGCTGCAGATCCCACACCTGATAGGCGTTCCTGTTGCCGATGCAGAGCCGCAGAACATCCGACTTGTGTTCCTTGGACCTTGGCTTGCTGAGATACTGGGAGGGCAGGAGCAGGTCCTCCATTCTGGTCAGATGCATCACCCGTCCCTCCGAGTAGATGGACACCACGGGCAGGTCCGGCCAAGGGTCACCTGCAAGCCCCGCCTGCGCCTCGGCAGCGCAGAGACTTCTGAAGTTGTGCCTCTGGTTGACCAGGAGACAATACTGAATGTTCCCCTCGAACCGCAGGACGGACGGGCTGGCTTTCCAGGCCAGGCTCACCGTGCTCTGCCCCACAGAGGTGACATGTACTCGAGGATCAAAGGGCAGCTCCGGGTAAGGAGGCTTGCTCTCCGGGCTGGTTGTCATGTACACTCGGATCCGGGTGTCCCCCTGGGTGGCAGTGACCTGCAAACTGTACAAGGCGGAAGGGGACGAAACTCGGACGTAAGTCTCCGCTGCGTTTCCCGTGTAAGTGAAAAGATCTCTCGGAGCCTCTGGGTTCCCAGATCGGTGAGCACCTGAAATTCAGACAAAGTCCATCAGGCTCTTAAACACGTCTGGTGAGCAAAATGACTGTTGTGCCCCCGCGCCGGTAGTTATACTGCACATTGTGCACTGAAAGTTAGTGAGCAACTTCCGGTTGCCAACTCTGGTTGGAGATATTCCTGGAGGTTTGATCACATGACTGCCAGTCGCAAACAGCCCCGCCCCCGCACTCCTGCCATTGGTCACCCATGTCCATCCTCGTGGCCCCGCCTCCCCCACCAATTGTAAAGCCAATAGACTGTCAGTCAATTGGATAATAATCATGCCTTATTCCCCATGTCCAATATTCTTATACCTAGGGCTCAAACAAAATGTTCACGAGGGTGGCGGGGGGAAGGCTGTGACGAGATCCAACGGTGAGGATCTTGCACCGGTGGGCACGGCAATGGGTATCACCCAATGAAATTTGCTGATTGAGAGAACCCAAGTTCAATTTCTACTGAGGTTGCAACTCGATGCAAGATGTCCTTGACATTTAAAGAACATCTAATCCTCCCTTGGCTGTGGCCTCCCTCATGAGATTCACATTATGTGACTCACAATCTTTTAACTAATCCCACCGTCACCTTACACCAGTTCGTGCAACATTTCTCTCATCTTTTCATTTCCTTAAAGATCTTCTGATCCACATTTTGTATTTGCTGCTTCCATATTGTGGCCCTTGTTTTCATGACTTTGAGAACACCCTCAACAGCTGGTTGGTGGGTTGTGGGCAGCAGTGAATCTTACCGTGTGGCAGCCACTCCTGAACCGAGAGTCTCCACTCCAGAGCAGCATCACAGGGCGTCACCGTGACAGAAAATGGGCTCCTGTCTTCCTTCACCAGGAAGTAGTGGCTATGGAGCGAGGGAGAAAAATGAGTCATCAATAAATCACGTTTCAAATTAGAAATGGCAGTGGGACCCTCAGCAAGCTGAACAATTGCCCTTCACTGTCTCTATTCTTTATACCAGATCGGTCTGTGACCTTTACTGTGTGACTGAGATTGTTTCCTTTGTCTGTTATATTGTGTTCTGTGTGTGTGTCCATGATTTCAATCCCTGCAATGTTTACATTGGATTTAGATCGAGTTGTGTTTGTGTTCCTGTCTCCTCCAAAGTTAATCCACAATTGTGGCTCACATAAACGGGAATCCAATGGTATGTCGGCACATTAACAGGAAAAGGGTTATCAGAGGAGAAGTGGGGTCTATTAGAGATCAAATGATGGAGACAGAAGCCATGGCTGAGGTACTAAATGAGTACTTGGCATCGGTGTTTACCAAGGAAGAGGACTTTGCTGAAGCTACGGTAAATGAGGAGGTGCCTGGATACTGGATGAACTAAAAATAGATGAGGAAGAGCTGCTCAAAAGGCTAGCAGTACTTAAAGTGGATAAGTCGCCCGGTCCGGATAGGCTGCATCCTAGGATGCTGAGGGAAGTAAGGGTGGAAATTGCAGAGGTACTGGCCATAATCTTCCAATCCTCCTTGGAATATAGGAATGGTGCCAGAGGACTGGAGAATTGCAAATGTTCCACCCTTGTTCAAAAAAAAGGGCAGAAGGGTAAACCTGGCAATTACAGGTCAGGCTGTTTAACGTTGGTGCTGGGGAAGCTTTTACAAACAATAATCAGGAAGAAAATTAACAGCCAGGGATAAGTATAGACTAATAAAGGAGAGCCAGCACGGATTTGTTAAGAGAAAATCACGTTTGATGAACTTGATTAAGCTTTTTGATGTTTGTGTATATGGACTTGCAAAAGGTGTTTAATAAAGGCTTGTTAGCAAAACAAAAGCCCACAGGATAAAAGGGGCTGTGGCGCCATGGATGCAGAATTGGCGAAGGGACAGAAAACAGAGTTGTGGTGAACAGCTGTTTTTCGGACTGGAGGGAGGTGTACAGTGAGGGGACCACTGCTGTTTCTGATCAACATGAATGACTTGGACTTGGGGGTACAGGGCACAATGTTGAAATTTGCAGCTAACACAAAACTTGTGGAGTAAACAGTGAGCAAGATAGTAATAGACTTCAGGAGGACATAGACAGGCTGATGGAATGGGCGGACACGTAGCAGATTAAATTCAATGCAGAAAAGTGTGAAGTGATGCATTTTGGTTGGATCAATGAGGAGAGATGATACAAGCTAAATGATATAATTTTAAAGGAGGTGCAGGAACTGAGAGAGCTGGGAGTGTTGGTGCACCAATCGTTAAAGGTAGTAGGGCAGGGTAACAGAGCAGATAATAAAGCATTTGGGACCCTGGGATTTATAAATTGAGGCAGAGAGTACAAAAGCTAGGAACCTCCAGAAAACACTAGTTCAGCCCCAGTTGGAGAACGGTGTCCAGTTTTGGACAATACACTTCAGGAAGGATGTGAAGGCTTTGGAGAGGGTACAGAGGGAATGGTTCCAGGAACGAGGGATTGCAGTGAATAGACTGGAGAAGCTGGGGTTCTCATTAGAGCAGAGAAGATTAAGAGGATTCCAACCTTCGTACTACACTGGAGTGATATGCAGCACTCCCACGGTACTGCACTGGAGTGCCCTTCAGCAATGCAGCACTCCCACAGTCATCATAGGCAGTCCCTTGAAATCAAGGAAGACTTGCTTCCACTCTAAAAGTGAGTTCTCAGGTGACTGAACAGTCCAATACGGGAATTACAGTCTCTGTCACAAGTGGGGCAAACAGTGGTTGAAGGAAAGGGTGGGTGACAGGACTACACTGGTGTGACCTCCAGCAAAGTAGCACTCCCTCAGCCTTGGTCAGAGTGTTGGAGTTGGAGCCTGTGGGTTACATACATCTGCTGAGCTCGGGAATTCCAACCCTTTAATCCTGTTTCTGATTCTGTTTTATTTGCTGGTTTGTCTTGTTTGAATTTCATGGGTCTGCAGATAACTCCAAAATCAAGATGTGTGACTATCGAAAACTTTATATACTGAAGCTCGATAATACGCATCTGTACAGCTCATTAAGACCAAATGTTTGGAAGCTCTAGCCTAGATTAACACACACAAAACAAATCAGAAAATATTACATAAAACACAATATAATACAACCATTCACTCAGGGGAAAAATACACTCGCACACACAACTCAAACACTTGAATATTGCAAATAACTTGGGAATATTCAGTCCTGAACTTAAATTGGGATGGCAAAGTTTAGAATTTTTTCTCTGAATGGAAACTGATGGAATACTAGAAAGATTTGCATCCACACAGCACCCCAAAACATAAAAACAGACAATGCTGGAAACATTTACCAGGTCAGGCAGCATTTGTGGAGAGAAAGAGAGTTAACATTTCACGTCGATGACCCATCACATACAATGTTTATCCCTGTTCTATTAGCAAACAGCCTGTTCAGTGTTGCGACTGCATGTGTGAAAGGACTTTACTGAAAGAAGGAGATGCAAATAAAACACTCTTTGTCCATTTAGAATTTGCGGCTGCCCTGGTTTGCGGCTGACCTGGTGCTTACCTCTGGGGCTGGTCCCTGAATAGGAAGACGGTTATTTCCGCCCCGTTTGGCAGGAGTGGCGAGTAGTTGTACGGTGGGGCTCCTTCCCATCTTCGCTGCGGGACAGAGACTGGACCGTGACCCTGGCACAGGACCATGGATGTGAGGTAAAGCAGGAATTGGTAGAGTTTTTGGGACACTGACATTTCCACCAGCTGCTGTGGGAGAAAGTGCAGAATGAGCTCAGAACGGCAGTGTCTTGTACCAACTTCCTTATCAATTAAATAAAAGGAAAGAGCTTGCATTTATTTAGCACCTTCCCCCTCCTCAGGACATCCCAAAGAGCTTCACAGCCAATGAAGTGCTTTTGAAATAAGAACATAAGAAATAGGAGTAAGTCATACGGCCCCTCGAGCCTGCTCTGCCATTCAATAAGATCATGGCTGATCTGATCATGGACTCAGCTCTATTTCCCTGCCCGCTCCCCATAACCCCTTATCCCCTTATTGTTTAAGAAACTGTCTATTTCTGTCTTAAATTTATTCAATGTCCCAGCTTCCACAGCTCTCTGAGGCAGCAAATTCCACAGATTTACAACCCTCAGAGAAGACATTTCTCCTCATCTCTGTTTTAAATGGGCGGCCCCTTATTCTAAGATCTTGCCCTCTAGTTCTAGTCTCCCCCATCAGTAGAAACATCCTCTCTGCATCCACCTTGTCAAGCCCCCTCATAATCTTATACGTTTCGATAAGATCACCTCTCATTCTTCTGAATTCCAATGAGTCGAGGCCCGACCTACTCAACCTTTCCTCATAAGTCAATCCTCTTATCCCTGGAATCAACCTAGTGAACCTTCTCTGAACTGCCTCCAAAGCAAGTATATCCTTTCGTAAATATAGAAACCAAAACTGCACGCAGTATTCCAGGTGTGGCCGTACCAATACCCTGTATAGCTGTAGCAAGACTTCCCTGCTTTTATACTCCATCCCCTTTGCAATAAAGGCCAAGCTACCATTGGTCTTCCTGATCACTTGCTGTACCTGCATACTATCCTTTTGTGTTTCATGCACAGTACCCCCAGGTCCCACTGTACTGCGGCACTTTGCAATCTTTCTCCATTTAAATAATAACTTGCTCTTTGATTTTTTTTCTGCCAAAGTGCATGACCTCACACTTCCCAACATTATACTCCATCTGCCAAATTTTTGCCCACTCACTTCGCCTGTCTATGTCCTTTGCAGATTTTTTGTGTCCCCCTCACACATTGCTTTTTCTCCCATCTTTGTATCGTCAGCAAACTTGGCTACGTTACACTCAGTCCCTTCTTCCAAGTCGTTAATATAGATTGTCAATGTAGGCACTGTTCTAATAACATTTTGCCTCCAATGAAGAATTTCTGTTTATTTAGCTGGATATGGGGGTTAGGCCCCTGTTACCCTCGAGCCCCATTTGCTCTTCCAACCAGAATTCTGTCAAGTCAATTGCGGTTGTGCAGAGAGTATACACAGTTAGCCTCCATAAATGTGCTATGTTAACAAAAGAATTGCTCGATGAAAAAGACCAAGGTCCATCGAGTTCACCTTCTACCATCCTGGGAGTCGCGTGATACGATCCTGGAGTTGTTGACCAATCGCAGTGATCAATCTCTATCAGTGAGTCTGCAACAGACACGGGGCGAGGAAAACTCCCAGTGGGGGAGAGCTTTGGGTACCACGGGTCCAAAGTCCCCTGATCTGCCCGAGCTCACTATCCTCCCCCATAGCAGTATTAATTGCAATTGTTTTCAAATTCATTTATTCCAAATAAACTACATTATAAAAAATGTGTTCACGGGATGTGGGCCAGCATTAATTGCACATCCCCAATTGACCCTTGAGAAGGTGGTGGTGAGCCGCCGCCTTGAACCGCTGCAGTCCGTGTGGTGAAGGTGCTCCCACAGTGCTGTTAGGGAGGGAGTTCCAGGATTGTGACCCAGCGACGATGAAGGAACGGCCGATATATTTCCAAGTCAGGATGGTGTGTGACTGGGAGGGGAACGTGGAGGTGGTGGTGTTCCCATGCACCTGCTGCCCTTGTCCTTCTAGGTGGTAGAGGTCGCGGGTTTGGGAGGTGCTGCCGAAGAAGCCTTTGCGAGTTGCTGCAGTGCATCTTGTAGATGGTACACACTGCATCCACGGTGCGCTGGTGGTGGAGGGAGTGAGTGTTGAAGGTGGTGGATGGGGGGTCAATCAAGCGACTGCTTTGTCCTGGATGGTGTCGAGCTTCTCGAGTGTTGTTGGAGCTGCACTCATCCAGGCAAGTGGAGAGTATTCCATCACACTCCTGACTTGTGCCTTGTAGATGGTGGAAAGGCTTTGGGGAGTCAGGAGGTGAGACACTCACCGCAGAATGCCCAGCCTCTGACCTGCTCTTGTACCCACAGTATTTATGTGGCTGGTCCAGTTAAGTTTCTGGTCACTGGTGACCCCCAGGATGGTGATGGTGGGGGATTCGGCGATGGGAATGTCATTGAATGTCAAGGGGAGGTGGTTAGACTCTCACTTTTTGGAAATAATTGCATAATATAAATCTGTAGTGCTGTTATTGTGGTTATGGTGGTTGGACTTGTCTTTCAGTAAGCTAGGAAAGTCCTCCAGTAGAATGAGCTCCACCGAAACAATCCAAAGAACTCAATCAGTCTGAGAAAACAAAGGTGCGATCATTGATAACCGCCATTCTCTGTTACAGGGTCTGAAAACTCCATCGAGCACACAGTATTCCACCTGGACGATGGCGCTCGACCTTTGCCCCGGATTTCCTGTCGGTGATGGCAACATAGAGCCACAGAACCATTCACGGGGACCTCAGGAAATCTCAGACCTCCCGTCGGGCCTGTCTACTGTTGCTCACTGACCAGGTTCACGCTGGTTCTTTTAACACAGGTGCCAGGTTATTGACTGCTTTGTGTCTATTACAGGCGTCACAATGGATCAAACCAGATCGGGGTGCTGAAGGGGAAAATGTGTGTAAAATGTTAAAGGATTCTATAAAGAATGCCAATAAAAAACAGACCAGGTCCCATTCGCAATGGTGAAGAAATTCCAATGCATCAACTGAGGTCGTCCATCGTTGGACCTTCAAAAGTTACATCAGAGTATTTCCTAAATGGAGAGAAGCTGGGAACTGTGGATGAGCAGAGAGAGAGAAACATAGAAAATAGGTGCAGGAGTAGGCCATTCGGCCCTTCGAGCCTGCACCGCCATTCAATAAGATCATGGCTGATCATTCACCTCAGTACCCCTTTCCTGCTTTCTCTCCATACCCCTTGATCCCTTTAGCCGTAAGGGCCATATCTAACTCCCTTTTAAAGGGGTTAGAGGGCCAGGTACAGAAATCATGAAACGCTCATGGACAGGTACAAAAGATAATTAAAAGGTGAATGGAATGTTGGCATTTATTTCGAGGGGGCTGGAATACAAAGGGGAGGAAGTTACGTTGCAGTTGTACAAAGCTCTGGTCAGACCCCATCTCGAGTCACTGCGTTCAGGGAGGATATATCGGCCTCTGAGGGGGAGCAGCGCAGATTCACCAGACTGATACCCGGGCTAAAAGGGTTAAATTATGAGGACAGGTTGCAAGAGACTGGGCTTGTATTCCCTTGAATATCGACTACAGGATGCTTTAACTGAGGTGTTTAATTTGATTAATAGGGTGGATCGAGAGATACTATTCCCTCTGGTGGGAGGAGTCCAGAACAAGGGAACAGAACCTTAAAATTAGAGCCAGGCCATTCAGTGGTGATGCCGGGAAGCACTTCTTCACACAAAGGGGAATGGGAATCTGGAACACTCTTCCCCCAAAAGCGGTTGAGGGTGAGGGTCAATTGAAAATTTCAAAACCGAGATTGATAGGGTATTAAGGGATATGGAACCAAGGCAGGTAGATGGAGTTAAGATGCTGATCAGCCTTGAGGGGTTGAATTGCCTCGTCCTGTCCCTATGTTCTTTAGGGAGATGGGAGCTCAGAATAATGGGAGGGGGGAATCTTTATTTTACATCTACACCCAGATGGGCGCACATTTGGCAAAGTGACTCCAGCAACGTTGAGGGATGATGTCATACGCATGCAGCAGAGGTGGGGCAAATCCCCGTGTGATTGTCCCAATCTCCCACCGTATCCTCGGCAGAAACCGCTGTCTACCACAGGTCACACCATTCCCCAAGGGGGCTACTCAGGGGGCGGGGGTGGGGCGGGGTGGGGGTGGTGGAATCAGAGCTCAGGAAAAACTCTGGAGGAAATTCCAAGAGAATCCCTTTTCGAAAGAGCGGTCTAGGATTTTGCTACTGAGAAACCTTCGGCCAGTGATCGATCACAGAGTGCTCCTGGTTGGCAGAAGACAAACCACAATGAGCAGCATCTCGCCCATCACCGCAACACAGAATCACCCAATGCTGCACAGAGCTTTGTTCAGGAAATAATACTGGAAACCTATCAAAACACAAACACGCATGCACTCACACTCGCTGACATACTCACGCACTCACACTCGCTGACATACTCACACACACGCTCTCACACTGACACACACGCTCTCACACTGACACACACGCGTACTCTCACTGACACACGCGCTCACACTGACACTCACTGACACACTTGTGCTCTCTCTCGCGCTCTCCCTCACACGCGCTCTCCTCACGTGCACACACTCGTACACACACACACTGATTCTCTCTCTCACGCACATGCACACGCACATATACACACTCTCTCACTCTCTCTCACACACATACACACACTCACAAGGGGTATCACTTCAGACAGAAGGGAATGGTGAAGCATGACATCTGGAATTGTTGACAAAGGCTTGGGGAGAGAACCAACACGCAAAGATCAGCACAAAATATTCTAGTGAAGGGTAGGCGGTGCAATTAATTAATGTTGCAAAGTTACTGAAACAAATGACAGAGGGGACAATCTGCACACAGACAATGATGCTTACTTTATCCGTGCGAAGGGCTTGGGTCCAACAGAGTCTCGATTCCCACGCAGTATTCCGATCTCTCAAATTCTTTCAGTGGTTTTGCTCACCCAATGTAACACAAAACAGAAAGCAGAGACTGTGTGTAAAATGAAACAATTTTCTGTTGCTGGAGCTCTGTGTCCATCAGCGGCAACTAGAGTGATGAAATGTTCGCACAGCCCTCGTCCTACTGGGGCTGTGAGATTTACTGAGGATGCAACTGATGTATCTTCAAGAATCCGTCTGAGCCAGATAGGGTCCAATTCATATCTATCCAATTAAACACTGCTGTCCCCTGACATCACAGCAGCTCACAGTCAGGGGATGTCCCATCTGTCAGAGGATGCTCCATAATAACAGACAACTCCCAATGGGGAACAGTACAAGG
This sequence comes from Pristiophorus japonicus, assembly GCF_044704955.1. Lineage (NCBI taxonomy): Eukaryota > Metazoa > Chordata > Chondrichthyes > Pristiophoridae > Pristiophorus > Pristiophorus japonicus. The sequence goes on along the minus strand of NC_091998.1, from coordinate 3,324,784 downwards.
ACCAGGAATGTTATGAATGCTAAACAGATTGGTGTGCGGGGAAGGAGAGTACTGATTTAATGAGGTTCAGGGCCAAGGGAGGATAAGGGTTTTTTTGAGTTTGAACTGAAGTAGGCAGAAAAATCTGTTGACAAAATTCTCATTATGAAACCGCAGGCACATGAAGATCTGTTTCTTGCACAATATCCTTTTATTTCATTGCAAATTTATTTGCAAAAATGCAAGAGGCATTTCAGGGCAAATATTTTGAAGGCCATTTGTTTCTGAATAGCTGGGAATCTCTGAGAGGTCTTGCCAGGATTTTATTCCCAAAATGCTTTCTCCTGAATTACTTCTGTTAAAAGTTGTCACCTGCACCGCGCTTCATTAACATTCTTGCAAAGTCTTCAATTCAAGTTTTAAATGATCGTGCGTTCGAGCCTCACTCTGGGACTTCAGCTCATGTTCAAGGCTGACCCAGCAGTGCAGTACTGAGGGAGCGCCGCACTGTCGGAGGGGCAGTACTGAGGGAGCGCCGCACTGTCGGAGGGGCAGTACTGAGGGAGCGCCGCCTTGTCGGAGATGCAGTACTGAGGGAGCGCCGCACTGTCGGAGGGGCAGTACTGAGGGAGCGCCGCACTGTCGGAGGGGCAGTACTGAGGGAGCGCCGCACTGTCGGAGGGGCAGTACTGAGGGAGCGCCGCACTGTCGGAGGGGCAGTACTGAGGGAGTGCCGCACTGACGGAGGGGTAGTACTGAGGGAGCGCCGCACTGTCGGAGGGGCAGTGCTGAGGGAGCGCTGCACTGTCGGAGGGGCAGTGCTGAGGGAGCGCCGCACTGTCGGAGGGGCAGTACTGAGGGAGTGCCGCACTGACGGAGGGGTAGTACTGAGGGAGTGCCGCACTGACGGAGGGGCAGTACTGAGGAAGCGCCGCACTGTCGGAGGGGCAGTGCTGAGGGAGCGCCGCACTGTCGGAGGGGCAGTACTGAGGAAGCGCCGCACTGTCGGAGGGGCAGTACTGAGGGATCGCCGCACTGTCGGAGGGGCAGTACTGAAGGAGCTGCGCACTGTCGGAGGGGCAGTATTGAGGGAGCGCCGCACTGTCGGAGGGGCAGTACTGAGGGAGCGCCGCACTGTCGGAGGGTCAGTACTGAGGGAGCGCCACACTGTCGGAGGGTCAGTACTGAGGGAGCGCCGCACTGTCGGAGGGTCAGTACTGAGGGAGCGCCGCACTGTCGGAGGGGCTGTACTGAGCTGCACTGTCGAAGCTGCCATGAATGACGTGTAAAATGAGGCTCCTTCTGCCAATTTTGGTACTTCACGTGGATGTTGAAGATCCCATGGCTTTATTCAAAGAGGAACAAGGAATTCTGACAACAATTTTCCAAACCAACAATGCCAATTAACAGATGAGTTGTAACTTCACCTCATGACTGTTGGTGGGACCTTGCAGTGTGGAGATCAGTTGCTGTATTTGCCAACACAGCAACAACCCCTGGGCTTCAGAGGAATTTATTGTGTGTGAAGCGGGTGGAGATGTTTCTGAAAAACATGATTAGGCTGAAGATAATTGAAAGGCTTTCCTTTATCCTTGACCGTAGTGGGCGGTTTGACGGACACTCGTAACCTTTGGTGCACAGCCATGTATTGTCCAATCGCCAGAGTTTGTGCAGGAATGTTTAACTGCGCAGTTTTCAGGCCGGTGTCCATTTTAAATGGAATAATGTTTGCCTAAAAGTAACACACTGAAGAGTGTAGCACAAGCAGATCACACACGGACTCCTGAACTTGTTTCAGCAGAAAATAGACCCCACAATTGGAGAGGCTCATTTCTGAGTCGTTCTTGTCTGTTCTTTACGCACCTGCTAGTTTTTGGCCGGATACGTGTATTCCTGGTGATCAAATCTGGTGTCTTTCTCCCTTTCCAGCCCCTTGCTGCTAATCTGCGACAGGAAAGGTAGAGAGCAGAGCTGTCACGGCTAATAAACCAACTGCAGACTCTGTGCAGCAATGGGACTAAGAGCAGACAAGAAACCCAAGCTTTCGTCAGGGATCAAACTGATGCTGACAGTTATTCCTCCCTCTTGAATAGAAACACACCATTTATTAGTTTGCCCAAGAGTTCCTGAATCTGACTCAATTAGGGCATATGAGTTTAAACGTCAGTCAATGCTGCTGACTGCGTTTGCCTAGGGTTGTTTCAGTTCAAAGCGATTTATGTAATGTGAAGCCAGTTGAAGTGTTCCTGAGACGCTCGATAAATGCAAGTTCGTTCATCGGCGCTGATTTAATTCCCCTTTGTTATAATATTAAATGGAACGTCTAAACCTCTCACAATATCCTGTTTCATCACGGAAAGACTCTTCACAGCAAGACCTCGATATTCATCGGCCCGGAAATTCAGGTCGGAGGCTGCCCGCGGGCGGATGCCTCCGACCGGAAAATTATCTCCGAACCTACCTGGTGGTCCGGGAGTTTCGGAGACTTGCGGTTCTGGGGCTCTCCGCGAAGGCTTGTGTAGACACACGCGTATCCCAGGGACGTCGGCACTTTGCGGGGGTCCCTGGGATCGAGTGGGCCGGCCCAACCAATCAAAGTCGGCGTATTCCCATTCATACTTGTGAGTTCCGTATTGTACGGAATCACTATAATTATGAATGTGTATTTTGGGGGTATTCCCAAACATTTAACATTTAAAAAAAAATCACATTTAAAATTAATCAAAATGGAATTTAATTATGTAAAACAACAACAACAACAACTTGTATTTATATAGCGCCTTTAATGGAGTAAAACATCCCAAGACGCTTCACAGGAGTATAAAAGACAAAAAAAAATAATAAATTGACATATTTAAAGGATCTAAAAATAAACTTACCTTATTTCACAGGTTTTTAAACAATTAGATTATTGAAAAAAAAATTATTTTTCTGTCCTTCAAAGATCTGCTTTATCAGTTGTAAGAATTTCATAAATAGCCCAACTCCCGCCCGCGGAGGCCCTTTACCTTGGGATGCATGTGATCTGTCCAGAGGATTCTTGACCGATCGCAAGTACCGGGTTTTGGTGTATGTGCTTCGTGTACCTAAATCCTGAACTTGTGGGGACCCCACGGGCACGTGTGCACCTCGTACACGCCAATCGGGGCCACAAATTCGGGGCCATTAATACAGTAGTCGAGTTGGTGAGAAACCGACCTGAGGACCACGAACCCAAGTCACTGAACCTTTCCAGCAGCAAAATGAATCAGCTGGGGTGAAATGACCTCAGTTATCCAGCCTCAATCTGCATCCACTCCAGTTTTATTCTGTCAGCTATTCAACCGAGACTCCAGGATGGTATGTTGCCTCCCTGGTGCAAGGGTCAAGGATGTCTCGGAGCGGGTGCAGGACATTCTGAAAATGGAGGGTGAACAGCCAGTTGTCGTGGTGCACATTGGTACCAACGATTTTGGTAAAAAATGGGATGATGTCCTACGAGACAAATTTAAGGAGCTGGAAGCTAAATTAAAAAGTAGGACCTCAAAAGTAGTAATCTCGGGATTGCTACCAGTGCCACGTGCTAGTCAGAGTAGGAATCGCAGGATAGCTCAGATGAATACGTGGCTTGAGCAGTGGTGCAACAGGGAGGGATTCAAATTCCTGCGGCATTGGAACCAGTTCTGGGGGAGGTGGGACCAGTACAAACCGGACGGTCTGCACCTGGGCAGGACCTGAACCAATGTCCTAGGGGGAGTGTTTGCTAGTGCTGTTGGGGAGGAGTTAAACTAATATGGCAGGGGCATGGGAACCAATGCAGGGAGACAGAGGGAAACAAAATGGAGACAGAAGCAAAAGACAGAAAGGAGATGAGTAAAAGTGGAGGGCAGAGAAACCCAAGGCAAAAAACAAAAAGGGCCACTGTACAGCAAAATTCTAAAGGGTCAAAGTGTAATAAAAAGGCAAGCCTGAAAGCTCGGTGCCTCAATGCGAGGAATATTCGGAATCCTGGGGAGGGCTCTGAGCTAGTAAGAGTGGGTGAGAGCTCAAATGATCAGGACCCCAAGAAAGAATGCAAAAGGCAGGAGGTAACAGAACAGAGTAGCACTGGGGTAAGTGTAAACCACAAGGTGATAGGAAGGGACAATATGTATGAATATAAAGGGGCTGCAGGAGGGGTCAAAACTAAAAATCATGGTTTAAAAACTAGTATTAAAACACTCTACCTAAATGCACGCAGCATTCGAAATAAAGTAAATGAGTTGACGGCACAAATCATTGCAAATGGGTATGATTTGGTGGCCATTACAGAAACATGGTTGCAGGGTGGCCAAGACTGGGAATTAAACATACAGGGATATCTGACAATTCGGAAGGATAGACAAGAAGGGAAAGGAGGTGGGGTAGCTCTGTTAATAAAGGATGATATCAGGACAGTTGTGAGAGATGATAGTGGCTCTAATGAACAAAATGTTGAATCATTGTGGGTGGAGATTAGAGATAGTAAGGGGAAAAAGTCACTGGTGGGCGTAGTTTATAGGCCCCCAAATAATAACTTCACGGTGGGACGGACAATAATCAAGGGAATAATGGAGGCACGTGAAAAAGGAACGGCAGTAATCATGGGGAATTTTAACCTGCATATCGATTGGTCAAATCAAATCGCACGGGGTAGCCTGGAGGAGGAATTCATAGAATGCATACGGGATTGTTTCTTAGAACGGTATGTTACAGAACCTACAAGGGAGCAAGCTATCTTAGATCTGGTCCTGTGTAATGAGTCAGGAATAATAAATGATCTCCTCGTAAAAGATCCTCTCGGAATGAGTGATCACAGTATGGTTGAATTTGTAATACAGATTGAGGGTGAGGAAGTAGTGTCTCAAACGAGCGTACTATGCTTAAACAAAGGGGACTACAGTGGGATGAGGCCAGAGTTGGCTGAAGTAGACTGGGAACACAGACTAAACGGTGGCACAATTGAGGAACAGTGGAGGACTTTTAAGGAGCTCTTTCATAGTGCTCAACAAAAATATATTCCAGTGAAAAGGAAGGGCTGTAAGAGAAGGAATAACCAGCCGTGGATAACCAAGGAAATAAAGGAGAGTATCAAATTAAAAACCAATGCGTATAAGGTGGCCTAGTTTTGTGGGAAACTAGAAGATTGGGAAAATTTTAAACGACAGCAAAGAATGACTAAGAAAGCAATAAAGAAAGGAAAGATAGATTACGAAAGTAAACTTGCACAAAACATAAAAACAGATAGTAAAAGCTTTTACCGGTATATAAAACAGAAGAGAGTGACTAAAGTAAATGTTGGTCCCTTAGAAGATGAGAAAGGGGATTTAATAATGGGAAATGTGGAAATGTCTGAGACCTTAAACAATTATTTTGCTTCGGTCTTCACAGTGGAAGACACAAAAAGCAGGCCAAAAATTGCTGGTCACGGGAATGTGGGAAGGGAGGACCTTGAGACAATCACTATCACTAGGAAGGTAGTGCTGGACAGGCTAATGGGACTCAAGGTAGACAAGTACCCTGGTCCTGATGAAATACATCCCAGGGTATTAAAAGAGATGGCAGAAGTTATAGCAGATGCATTCGTTATAATCTACGAAAATTCTCTGGACTCTGGGGAGTTACCAGCGGATTGGAAAGCAGCTAATGTAACTCCTCTGTTTAAAAAAGGGGGCAGACAAAAGGCAGGTAACTATAGGACGGTTAGTTTAACATCTGTAGTGGGGAAAATGCTTGAAGCTATCATTAAGGAAGAAATAGCGGGACATCTAGATAGGAATAGTGCAATTAAGCAGACGCAACATGGATTCATGAAGGGGAAATCATGTTTAACTAATTTACTGGAATTCTTTGAGGATATAACGAGCATGGTGGATAGAGGTGTACCGATGGATGTGGTGTATTTAGATTTCCAAAAGGCATTCGATAAGGTGCCACACAAAAGTTTACTGCAGAAGATAAAGGTACGCGGAGTCAGTGGAAATGTATTAGCATGGATAGAGAATTGGCTGGCTAACAGAAAGCAGAAAGTCGGGATAAATGGTCCTTTTCGGGTTGGAAATCGGTGGTTAGTGGTGTGCCACAGGGTTCGGTGCTGGGATCACAACTGTTTACAATATTACAATATACATAGATGACCTGGAAGAGGGGACAGAGTGTAGTATAACAAAATTTGCAGAGAAGATTCGTGGGAAAGCGGGTTGTGTAGAGGACACAGAGAGGCTGCAAAGAGATTTAGATAGGTTAAGCAAATGGGCTAAGGTTTGGCAGATGGAATACAATGTCGGAAAATGTGAGGTCATCCACCTTGGAAAAAAAACCAGTAAAAGGGAATATTATTTGAATGGGGAGAAATTACAACATGCTGCGGTGCAGAGGGACCTGGGGTTCCTTGTGCATGAATCCCAAAAAGTTAGTTTGCAGGTGCAGCAGGTAATGAGGAAGGCGAATGGAATGTTGGCCTTCATTGCGAGAGGAATGGAGTACAAAAGCAGGGAGGTCCTGCTGCAACTGTACAGGGTATTGGTGAGGCCGCACCTGGAGCACTGTGTGCAGTTTTGGTCACCTTACTTAAGGAAGGATATACTAGCTTTGGAGGGGGTACAGAGACGATTCACTCGGCTGATTCCGGAGATGAGGGGTTTACCTTTTGATGATAGATTGAGTAGACTGGGTCTTTACTCGTTGGAGTTCAGAAGGATGAGGGGTGATCTTTTAGAAACATTTAAAATAATGAAAGGGATAAACAAGATAGAGGCAGAGAGGTTGTTTCCACTGGTCGGGGAGACTAGAACTAGGGGGCACAGCCTCAAAATACGGGGGAGCCAATTTAAAACCGAGTTGAGAAGGAATTTCTTCTCCCAGAGGGTTGTGAATCTGTGGAATTCTCTGCCCAAGGAAGCAGTTGAGGCTAGCTCATTGAATGTATTCAAATCACAGATAGATAGATTTTTAACTAATAAGGGAATTAAGGGTTATGGGGAGCAGGCGGGTAAGTGGAGCTGAGTCCACGGCCAGATCAGCCATGATCTTGTTGAATGGCGGAGCAGGCTCGAAGGGGTTAGATGGCCTACTCCTGTTCCTAATTCTTATGTTCTTTTGTTGTGGAATTTTTTGAGGATGTTTCCAGTCGAGTGGACAAGGGAGAACCAGTTGATGTGGTATATTTGGACTTTCAGAAGGCTTTCGACAAGGTCCCACACAAGAGATTAATGTGCAAAGTTAAAGCACATGGGATTGGGGGTAGTGTGCTGACATGGATTGAGAACTGGTTGTCAGACAGGAAGCAAAGAGTAGGAGTAAATGGGTACTTTTCAGAATGGCAGGCAGTGACTAGTCGGGTACCGCAAGGTTCTGTTCTGGGGCCCCAGCTGTTTACATTGTACATTAATGATTTAGACGAGGGGATTAAATGTAGTATCTCCAAATTTGCAGATGACACTAAGTTGGGTGGCAGTGTGAGCTACGAGGAGGATGCTGTGAGGCTGCAGAGTGACTTGGATAGGTTAGGTGAGTGGGCAAATGCATGGCAGATGAAGTATAATGTGGATAAATGTGAGGTTATCCACTATGGTAGTAAAAACAGAGAGACAGACTATTATCTGAATGGTGACCGATTAGGAAAAGGGGAGGTGCAACGAGACCTGGCTGCAGGTACAGCAGACGGTTAAGAAAGCAAATGGCATGTTGGCCTTCATAGCGAGGGGATTGAGTACAGGGGCAGGGAGGTGTTGCTACAGTTGTACAGGGCCTTGGTGAGGCCACACCTGGAGTATTGTGTACAGTTTTGGTCTCCTAACTTGAGGAAGGACATTCTTGCTATTGAGGGAGTGCAGCGAAAGTTCACCAGACTGATTCCCGGGATGGCGGGACTGACATATCAAGAAAGATTGGATCAACTGGGCTTGTATTCACTGGAGTTCAGAAGAATGAGAGGGGACCTCATAGAAACGTTTAAAATTCTGACGGGTTAGACAGGTTAGATGCAGGAAGAATGTTCCCAATGTTGGGGAAGTCCAGAACCAGGGGTCACAGTCTAAGGATAAGGGGTAAGCCATTTAGGACCAAGATGAGAAGAAACTTCTTCACCCAGAGAGTGGTGAACCTGTGGAATTCTCTACCACAGAAAGTTGTTGAGGCCAATTCACTAAATATATTCAAAAAGGAGTTAGATGTAGTCCTTACTACTCGGGGGATCAAGGGGTATGGCGAGAAAGCAGGAATGGGGTACTGAAGTTGCATGTTCAGCCATGAACTCATTGAATGGCGGTGCAGGCTCGAAGGGCCGAATGGCCTACTCCTGCACCTATTTTCGATGTTTCTATATTTCTATGTCTTCATGCAGCTGACTCTGTACAGCAAAGACTCATGATCGGGTCATCACCGCCAGGCATACCTGAACATGAAAGGCAAAGATCAGGGACACCAAGATCCTCCTCCACAGGTTGAGGTGCTGGATCCCTGAATTCTTAGAGACTGACTGACCTCCAGTTTTCCTGTCACCGGGTCAGTACTTTGTTTCAAGTGCTTGGCTCCTGTCTGGCAGGAAATCTAATCGTCCTCGCTCAATCCCCTCCCTCTAAACACTGGAATCAAGCGAAGAGCCCGGTGTTCAACTGCCTGAGGGATTTGTGAAGCAGGTTTGACACTGGGCTGGAATTATGCTTCATGCAGTGTGGTCTGTGCATTAAAGAGTGTTGTGTAAGGGGGGAAGTGAGTACGTAAGGGGGCAGTGAGTGTGAGCAGGGTGTGTAAGGGGGCAGTGAGTTTGAGCAGGGCATGTAAGGGGGCAGTGAGTGTAAGCAGTGTGTGTAAGGGGACAGTGAGTTTGAGCAGGGCGTGTAAGGGGGCAGTGATTGTGAGCAGGGCATGTAAGGGGGCAGTGAGTGTGAGCAGGGCATGTAAGGGGGCAGTGAGTGTGAGCGGGGAGTGTACGGGGACAGTGAGTGTGAGCAGTGTGTGTAAGGGGGAAGTGAGTGTGAGCAGTGTGTGTAAGGGGACAGTGTATGTGAGCAAGGTGTGTACGGGGACAGTAAGTGTGAGCAGAGCATGTGAGTGGACAGTGAGTGTCAGCAGGGTGTGTAAGGGGACAGTGAGTGTGAGCAGTGAGTGAGCAGTGTGTAAGGGGACAGTGAGTGTGAGCAGTATGTGTAAGGAGACAGTGAGTGTGAGCAGAGTGTGTAAGGAGACAGTATGAGCTGGGTGTGTACGGGGGCAGTGAGTGTGAGCAGGGTGTGTAAGAGAGCAGTGAGCGTGAGCAGGGTGTGTATGGGGGAAGTGAGTGTGAGCCATGTGTAAGGGGACAGTGAGTGAGCAGTGTGTAAGGGAAGGGTGAGTGTGAGCAGGGTGTGTACGGGGACAGTGAGTGTGAGCAGGGTGTGTACGGGGACAGTGAGTGTGAGCAGGGTGTGTACGGGGACAGTGAGTGTGAGCAGAGTGTGTATGGGGGGCAGTGAGTGTGAGCAGGGTGTGTACGGGGACAGTGAGTGTGAGCAGAGTGTGTACGGGGGCAGTGAGTGTGAGCAGAGTGTGTATGGGGACAGTGAGTGTGAGCAGGGTGTGTGCGGGGATAGTGAGTGTGAGCAGGGTGTGTAAGGAGACGGTGAGTGTGAGCAGAGTGTGTATCGGGACCGTGAGAGTGAGCAGTGTGTAAGGGGACGGTGAGTGTGAGCAGTGAGTGAGGAGTGTGTAAGGGAACGGTGAGTGAGGAGTGTGTAAGGGGACGGTGAGTGTGAGCAGGGTGTGTACAGGACGGTGAGTGTGAGCAGGGTGTGTATCGGGACGGTCAGTGTGAGCAGAGTGTAAGGGGACAGCGAGTGAGCAGTGTGTAAGGGGACGGTGAGTGTGAGCAGGCTGTGTACAGGACGGTGAGTGTGAGCAGGCTGTGTAAGGGAGTGATTTGTCGATGCGCTGACACTGATATTTTCTCTGCCTCTGTGAGCGATTTATTGGTGTCTGGGTGAGTCCTGTGGGACGGGCAGAAACGCTCCCGGATGTCGCCCCGCCTGATCACACGTATTCTTCGTTATATCGACCACAACCCCACCCACCCCACCCCCAGTTACTTTGTGTCGCAGGAAAGCTCCCAAATAATCTGAGCCCCCTTCCTGCACAATGCAGCAAATCATTGAGCAGTGACTGAATGTCTTGGACTGACGGCCCTCTGATAGCCACAGTCTGATCACTGAATTTTCTCTCTCGACCCGTAAAGAACAAGGAGTGCGCCTACCATTGGTGCTCTCAGATATCAAGCTTTAAATTCTCCCTGTGTGCAGCCCTCCCCTCCCAATGACTCGGTTTATTGCTGTCGCTCGGTGCGTCAGTCTCGAGATTATGGTTCTCTACTGAAGTGATGCAAAAGAGAGGCTGAGAAATCCAAATATTTGCAAAGCTGAAGTCTAATCCTGCTTAGCATCGCCTGCTGATTAAATTCCCTCCATCACCAGAGGTAAACTCTCTCCTGGCCTGAGACCGCCAGGTCAGTCACCACTCTCACTACGTTAGATTTTGTACATTTACTTTTAAAACCTCAATGAAAAGAAATTAACTGACCTTTATTTTATTCAATCCCGGGATGTGGGCGTCGCTGGCAAGGCCGGCATTTATTGCCCATCCCTAACTGCCCCTCGAGAAGGTGGTGGTGAACTGCTGCAGTCCGTGTGGTGAAGGTGCTCCCACAGTGCTGTTAGGGAGGGAGTTCCAGGATTGTGACCCAGCGACGATGAAGGAACGGCCGATATATTTCCCAGTCAGGATGGTGTGTGACTGGGAGGGGAACGTGGAGGTGGTGGTGTTCCCATGCACCTGCTGCCCTTGTCCTTCTAGGTGGTAGAGGTCACGGGTTTGGGAGGTGCTGCCGAAGAAGCCTTGGTGAGTTGCTGCAGTGCATCTTGTAGATGGTACACACTGCAGCCACGGTGCGCCGGTGGTGGAGGGAGTGAGTGTTGAAGGTGGTGGATGGGGAGCCAATCAAGCGGCTGCTTTGTCCTGGATGGTGTTGAGCTTCTCGAGTGTTGTTGGAGCTGCACCATCCAGGCAAGTGGAGAGTATTCCATCACACTCCTGACTTGTGCCTTGTAGATGGTGGAAAGTCTTTGGTGAGTCAGGAGGTGAGACACTCGCCGCAGAATATCCAGCCTCTGACCTGCTCTTGTGGTCACAGTATTTATGTGGCTGGTCCAGGTAAGTTTCTGGTCAATGGTGACCCCAGGATGATGGTGGTGGGGGATTCGGCGATGGGAATGCGTTGAATGTCAAGGGGGGGTGGGTAGTCCGATCGTGCTTTTTCGCACCTCTGACCAGAGCACAGAGAATAAATACGCTGCAGTGCAGTGACTGTTGTGAGGCAAAGACTACAATCATTTTGTACACAAACAGCAATGAGATAAATGACCAGTTAATCGGAAATAGAAACAGAACACTCCGGAAGCACTCGGCAGGTCGGGCAGCATCTGCGGCGACAGGAACAGAGTTCATATTTTGGATCGGTGACCCTTTGTCAGAACTGTTCCGTGCAGCAGGGCAGCATATAACTGTTACTTTTATTGTTGCAGAAACCTGACATTTCTCTCTCCGCAGACGCTGCTGGGTGCCCTGACTGATTCCAGATTGTTCTCTTTCTATTTCAGATTTTAAGTGGCTGCAGTGTTTTGCTCTTTGACCAGTGGGTCGGGTTTGTTGACACCGAGACCAGAACTAGGGGCCGTCAATATCAGACAGTCACTAAAAAATCCGATCGGAAATTCAGGAAAAACTTCTTTACCCAGAGAGCGGTGAGAATGTGGAACTCGTTGCCACAGGGTGGGGTTGAGGCGAATAGTATCGATGTATTTAAAGGGAAGCTAGATGGAAAGAAAGAAAGATCTGCATTTCAATAGCGCCTTTCGCAACCACCAGCCAATGAAGTACTTTCCGAGTGTAGTCACTGTTGTAATGTGGGAAACACAGCAGCCAATTTGTGAACAACAAGCTCCCACAACCAGCAATTTTGTGCAAGGGAGGGAGGAGGCTCGTGTGGAGCATAAACACTGGCACGGAGCAGTTGGGCCGAATGGCCTGTTTCTGTGCTGTAAATACTGTGTACTGCAGGTGTCAGTCAATCATCACTTTATTTGTACATGATCCTAAATATCGCAGGGCCATTGTCCTCTCCTGTGCTGTAACCAGCGGCTCCTTGTAGCAGGCACCTGCAGCCAAAGCCATAACTCCACTCGCTCCTGACCAGCCCTCGGAGTGTGAACCGTGAGTCATTGTCGGCTGCCGTGATTCTGGTTCCGTACAGGGACGTTCACCAGCAAATCCTGATGTGCCTGATCTGTCTCTGTACACACCTTCCTTTTCCGCTCCTCCCGAGTGTGAGATCAGTTCGTCTGTTCAAGCAAGGTCAGCCTTAAAACCTGAAATAAATTACCGTTCAACCTTATCTGTTTTGCTGCAGCTGCGCTAGAAATTGCTCATTTCTGCATTTCATCAAAGTGTCAGTAATGCTCAGCCTGCCTGCTCCTGATACAACGCAGATTGAGTAAAGAAATCAATACAGGAACAGGCCCCAGTATATTCCACCGTTGTCAGCACAAAGTCTGACGGCCTTGATCCCATTTTCCGCTTGTCTTTCATTAAAGCCGCTTTCTCTTCACTGATCAACATAAGAAATAGGAGCAGGAGTTGGCCATTCGGCCCCTCGAGCCTCCTCCACCATTCAATAAGATCATGGCTGATCCGATCATGGACTCAGTTCCACTTCTCTGCCCGCTCCCCATAACCCTTTACTCCCTTATCACTCAAAAATCTGTCTCTCTCCGCCTTAAATATATTCAGTGGAACAGGAGGAGGCCATTCGACCCCTCGAGCCCGTTCTGCCAGTCAATGTGATCATGGCTGATCTGTATCTCAACTCCATCTAACTGCCTTGGGTTCCATAACCCTTAATACCCTTGCCTATCAAAAACCTATCGATCTTAGTTTTTAAATTTTCAATTGAACCCCAGCCTCAGCAGCTTTTTGGGGGAGAGAGTTACAGATTTACCCTCCCCTTTGTGTGAAGAATATGTACACTTGAAATTGATGCATACTAAAGAATTTATCCAATTTTGAAAGTTCCTATTGAATCTGCTCCCACCGCCCTTTCAGGCAGCGCGTTCCCGATCACAACAACTCGCTGCGTAAAAATGTTTCCTCATCTCCCCTTCTGGTTCTTTTGCCAATTACCTTAACTCTGTGCCCTCTGGTTACCGATCCTCCTGCCACTGGAAACCGCTTCTCCTGATTTACTCAACCAAAATCCTTCACGATTTTGAATCCCTCTCTTAAACCTCCCCTTAACCTTCTCTGCTCTAAGCAGAACAACCCCAGCTTCTCCAGTCTCTCCATGTCACTGAAGTCCCTCATCCCTGGCACCATTCCGGTAAACCTCCTCTCCCAGGCTTTGACATCTTTCGAAGTACGGTGCCCAGAATTGGACACAATACTGCAGCTGGGGCCGAACCAGTGTTTTATAAAAGTTTTGCATAACTTCAGAGAATGCTGGAAACACTCTGTGGGTCGGGCAGCATCTGTGACGAGAGAAACAGAGTTAATGTTTCAGGTCGATGACCTTTTGTCAGAAACGTGTTTGTGTTTAGCATAACTTCCTAGCTTCTCTGTTCCTCTGTGAATAAACCCAAGGATCCCATGTGCTTTTCTACCAGCCTCCTCAACGTGTCCTGCCACCTTCCAAGATCTGTGACGCTGCACCCCCAGGTCTCTCTCTTCCTGCTCTCCCTTTAGAATTGTACCATTTAGTTCACATTGCCTCTCCTCACTTTTCCTACAAAAATGTATCACTTTTTATCTCATTAAGATAGCAGACGAAGAAGAGTTAAGCCAAAATTACTTTTTTCCCATTTTGGAGGTAATTTGCAGTGAGGGGAGCTGTTGCAGATTCCTATAAATGCTTCCATTGATGTAAAAACTCAAATTCCTAAACTTAGAGATCAAGGAAAGATCTTGGATCTAATAATTAGTGATTAACTTCTAATTAAAATAGCAGACAAAGAAATTGCGAACAACTCAGTTCATAATATTCCCACAGGCAGTTTGGAGACCCTTGCCATGGTCTCTGTTACACCCGACTGTAAATTAAAAGCCTGTCAATGTTTAAAAATAGAAAATCAATTGACTTCCACTTCCTCAAGCAATGTCCTTCCACAGAGTGAAACAGGCTCATTTGTGAATAATTATGTGTGATTTAATTGTTGATAGCATCATTGAGCAAGGTTAAACTTCCAGCACTCTCCTCACACATAGACAGCACTGCTACACAAATCTGTCCTTTCGACCCGAGAAACCACCAGCCTGATATCAGCCTGCGTAGAATCAAAGAATCTTACAGCACAGGAGGAGGCCATTCAGCCCATCGTGCCTGTGCCGGCTTTGAATGAGCAATCCATTTCATCCCACTCCCCCTCCCCTTTCCCCATAGCCCAGCAAATGTTTCCTTTTCAAGTATTTATCCAATTCTCTGTTTGAAAGTTAATATTGAATCTGTTTTCACCGCCCTTTCAGGTAGCGCGTTCCCGATCACAACAACTCGTTGCGTAAGAACATAAGAAATGGGAGTAGGAGTCGGCCATTCGGCCCCTCGAGCCTGCTCCGCCATTCAATAAAATCATGGCTGATCAGATCCTGGCCTCAACTCCACTTCCCTGCCTGCTCCCCATAATCCTTGACTCCCTTATCATTCAAAAATCTGTATCACCACCTTAAATATATTCACTGACCCAGCCTCCACAGCTCTCTGGGATAGAAAATTCCAAAGATTCACAGCCCTCTGAGAGAAGAAATTCCTCCTCATTTCTATTTTAAATGGACGGCCCCTTATTCTGAAACTATGCCCCCGAGTTCTAGATTCCTCCACGAGGGGGAAACATCCTCTCTGCATCTACCCTGCCAAGCCACCTCAGAATCTTATACGTTTCAATAAGGTCACCTCTTATTCTTCTAAACTCCAATGAGTATCGGCCCAACCTTTCTCCTCATCTCCCCCTCTGGTTCTTTTGCCAATTACCTTAACTCTGTGTCCTCTGGTTACCGACTCTCCTGCCACAGGAAACACTTTCTCCTTATTTACTCTATCAAATCCCTTCATGATTTTGAACACCTCGATCAAATCTCCTCTCAACCTTCTCTGCTCCAAGGAGAACAACCCCAGCTTCTCCAGTCTCTCCAAGTCACTGAAGTCTCACATCCCTGGCACCATTCCGGTAAACCTCCTCTGCACCCTCTCCTAAAGTGCGGTGCCCAGAATTGGACACAGTACTCCAGCTGGGGCCGAACCCGTGTTTAGAAAGGTTTAGTGTAACCTCCGTACCTTGTACTCTATGCCTCTATTTATAAAGCCCAGGATCCAGTCTGTCTTTTAAACAGCCTTATCAACTTGTCCTGTGACCTTCAAAGATTTATGCACACAGATCCCTGGGCCTCTCTGTTCCTGCACCACCTTTAAAATTGTGCCGTTTTATTGCCTCTCCTATTTCTTCTTTCCAAAATTCACTTCCCACCTCTCTGTATTAAATTGTACCTGCCCTGCCCATTTCATCAGTCCGTCTCTGTCCTCCTGAAGTCTGTTGCTGTCCTCCTAATGATTTAATACATTTCCGAGCCTTGTGTCATCTGCAGACTTTGAAATTATAACCTGTAAACCCAAGTTCAGATCATCAATATATATCAAAAAGATCTGGGTCCGAAGGCCGAGCCCTGGGGAACAGCACTGTATACCTCCCTCCAGTCTGAAAAACAACCATTCACCCCTATTCTGTCCCTTCGCCAATGTTGTATCCCTGCCCCTTTAATCCCGTGTGTACTCTTTGGATTACTCTCCGACCATGGGCTAGAAAAGGGAGGGAGATTTATAAGCTCAACATGTGGCTGAAGGGATGGTGTTGGGAAGAGGGTTTCTGTATTATGGGGCATTGGCACCAATTCTGGGGGGGAAAACAGGAGCTATTCCACAAGGGTGTGCTTCATCTAAACAGGGAGGGAGCTGAATAAATAAATAGGGAAGTGAAGAGCCATTTGAACGAGGAAGGAAGAGGGACAAAAAAATGCCAAAACAATCGGAGAACAAGTCGAGAGGTACCAAAAGATGAGGCAAATAAAAAAATAATCCAGCAAAAAAGGCATAAAAGGGAGTTGGTGAGAAAATTCAAGTTGTTATAAGCAGGGAAAAGACTGAGATAAAGGAACATATTGGATTGGACAAAAAAACAAGGTTATAAAACAAACATAGAAACAGATAGATTGTATGTTTTTCAGTGCCCAGGGTGTGGGAAATAAACTGGGAATTAGAAGCAGTTATGTCACAGGAAACTATAGATTTAGTTACACTGACAGAAATGTGGCTGCAAATTGGGCAGGAATTGGGAAATAACAGATTTAAGGTGATAAGCAAAAGAACCAGAAGCAACATGAGGAAAAACTTGTTTCCGCAGCGAGCGGCTTGGATCTGGAATCTGCCGCCTGAGAGGGTGGTGACAAAAGTGATAGAAATATAAGTCTTTCATCGTTCAAAACAGGTGATAGCAAATCTCTCCCTATTTTTATTGACTTCAGAAATATTAAGAATACTTTTTATTCTTTTCGCAAAAATATACAGCTCTGAATTTACAAACTGGGCAATAATTCGTGAGCACAAACCTTAAAACCCAATATTTGATCAACAGAAATTATTTATTTCCCATTCTTGACCAGCAGAGGGTGCCACAGGACATATTTCGTGGGCACTGAGGCAGAGGCTGCTGTCTTGGTCTGTGTAAATGCAGACATGAGCCTCTGGCTTCCTCGGGCAGACTGTACCGTCTGCCTGGGCTTCGGGCGTCTCCCCACTGACCTGTCGCCAGGCCGGGATAGTGAGTGTCGGAGACTCCCTGTAACTGAGCGCTGGCCCAGACAGCAAGAAGTATTCTCCGCCGCAGAGTGGATCCTTGCCGCAGGTTCTCCGAGGGAGCGCTGCGTATTGTACCAGGTGTAATGTGTGCCCCTCACAGGTTTGTAGAGCTGTTGCCTTGTGAGTGCCTTAGCCAGTCTCGTGATGTTCACAAGACTCAATAAAACCCCAGCCAGTTGGGTCGAGGTCATCCACGATGAGGAATATGGTTGTGAGCCTTGTGGATGAACCGGTAATGTGTAGTGTGATTGTTAAACCTTTGTCAATCAGCCAATGAGTTCTTAATAGCAATGTGTTCCTATGAATTCTCAAGCAAAGAACGCATGAAGCGAATACATTGCACCAAAGGCCATGCCCCAATGTTTGGGCTGGTTCACAGAGGGGGAAGAGTCCGAAGTAATGAACCTAGGAGTCCTGACGACCCCTGCATGAGATGCTTCTCCATCCGCTCCCTAGAGGCGGGAAATCCTGGCCTTTAAGACAATCTGATTGTTCCCCACGCTGCCTGACAGTGAGAGGGAGAGAGTCAGCCTGAGAGGAGGGCAGGACTAAGGCAGGAATAGGAGTGTGTGAGCCCCAGGGTGATGGTCAGGGCCTGCTTCCGGGAGACAAGGCTGTGGTCCCTGGACTGGCGCGGTGGGTGGGGGGCAGAAGGAAGACACGTCTGCTCGAGTTTCCTCACCTTCTCCTCCAGTGGGAGCGGCCCCGCATTTACAGCCGAAGACCCTGGGCCTCGCTCCCCATCCCCGATCACCCCGGGGCTGAGTGTATTCGTCTCTCAGGCTGGTGCCCAGCAACTGAGCTTCGTTAACCAAGTGTGCACTGACCTCAATTCCATCAGCGCGGCGAGTGCATCGTCCTCGAGGGGCTTTGACCAAGGCCTCCAGACCTAGGAACAGTCCCCTCCCCCGCTCCCATCCCCCTCTCCCCTCCTCCGCTTCGATCCCCCTCCCCCACTCCCGTCCCCCACTCCCATTCCCCTCTCCCCTCCTCCGCCCTGATCCCCCGCTCCCATTCCCCTCTCCCCTCCTCCGCTTCGATCCCCCTCCCCCACTCCCGTCCCCCACTCCCATTCCCCTCTCCCCTCCTCCGCCCTGATCCCCCGCTCCCATTCCCCTCTCCCCTCCTCCGCTTCGATCCCCCTCCCCCACTCCCCTCCCCCGTTCCCATCCCCCTCTCCCCTCCTCCGCTCCGATCCCCCTCCCCCACTCCCATCCCCCTCTCCCCTCCTCCGCTCCAATCCCCCTCCCCCACTCCCGTCCCCCGCTCCCATCCCCCTCTCCCCTCCTCCGCCCTGATCCCCCGCTCCCATTCCCCTCTCCCCACCCCCTCTTCCCTCGCTCCCCTCCCCTGCTCCGATCCCTCGCTCCCACTGTGCCTGTTAATGGAGAAGGTGATGGCCTGGCTCGGGTGGGATGGAGTCAGTCCTGCAACTTTTGCCCACGAGCACGGCCGCCGTTACCACCAAAAGGAACAAATGGAGCGAAACGGGACAGAAATAAGTCCGAGAGAGAGAGAGAGAGAGAGACGGGTAAGCCAAGTGTCTGGTCATTGGATTCCCATCATCAGGCACGCTGACCTACCCTGTGCCGAGCTCCAGGTGAAGGATCTGTGCGACTGGATGGTCTGTGAAAGGTGAGAAGGATGGAACCACAGTGGGAACAAGTGACAACAAACGGTGTGATGGATAAATAATCCTTTCTCTTGCAGGACAACCGCGGGAATTTGGTTCACGCACTGAGGGACAAAGGTGGTCATCGCCAAGAATCATCGGACTCCGCCCATGGCTCAAGGGAGAGACTTTATTCTATAGACAACTGGGGAACTGTTCAGTGGCAAGGCAAGTTTATTTTTAGTGGGGTGGCTTCCATCGTAACTTCCTGGGTGCACAGAAGTTGGCCGAGAATTTTCAGGTCGCCTTTGGGGAGCATTTGAAGGAATTGGGCCTTGGGTTAGAGTAGATAAAGTAGCCACTAATGGACTGGGGTCGGGAGCATGAATTGACGACTCATTTTCTAAAGGTAATAAATCCTAAAGGAATGGTTCCCAGAGTCGGCTTATGTAAGAAGTTCTCGGAAAGAAACTGCTGGAACTATAATCTTGTGCAGGATTAGAAAACCCAGATGTTCTAGGTATCATAGAATGACATCGAATATATGGTACAGAGACAGGCCATTCGGCCCAAATCATCTGTGCCTGTGTTTATCTTCCTCATGAGCCTCCTCCCATTCCATCGCAGCCTTTCAGCCCATCTTTCTATTCCCGTTTCTCTCATGAACTTGTCTAGTTTCCTTTTGAAAGCATCTAAGCTATCCGCCTCACCACTCCCTTGGTACTGAGATCTACATTCTCACCACTCTCTGGGGAAAGAAAATTCTCCTCATTTCCCTGTTGGATTTTTTAGTATCTATCTTGTAGTTATGGGACCCTAGTTTTGGAGTATCCCACAAGTGGAAGCATTCTCTCCTGTCCAACTCTTTCATAATTTTAAAGGTGTCTATCGGGTCACCTCTAAATTTTCTCTTTTCTAAAGAAAAAAGGCCCCAACCTCTTCAATCTTTCCCAACAGTTGCAATCGCTCAGTTCTGGTAGCATCCTTGTAAATCTCCAGTGCTTCGATTGTTGTGTATGGAGAAAGAGTCAGACTGAATACTGTGTGCTCAAAATAAAGTGTGACCTTAGTCTTTTATTGCAGGTCTCCAGAGTGCCTCTCCAACCTGTGAAGCCTCCTTAAATACCTGTGCTCCCAAGGGATTATGGGATCGCTTGGGACTCCAGGAGATAAGCCCTCTGGTGGCTGTACAGAGTAAATGCAAGTCCACATATATAAGTACAAGTCCACATTCCTTGTCGTATGGAGACCAGAAACTGAGACAGAATTCTTGCCCCCATGGGCTGCAGGTGTTGGAACTCGTCTCGTCTGAATGTCGAACCTGCAATATACAGGGGCGGGGGCGGGGGGAGTCAGAGGGAAATTCTCTTGCCCCCATAAACAATGGAGCTGAATGCCATATCGCAGATTGTGACTGTTTTTGGGAAAGATAGAATACGCCGGAAGGCTGGCCAAGTTAAAAGTCAGAGACAATTGGCCTGCTATGGTCAGAGATGTTGGAGCGACAGCAGCAACTGAACGTGTTTGCATTCAGTCAACGCAAGGCAACCGCTCTACGGTTATGATTGGCACCTGTTCTAGACAGGCATCCTTATATGGACAAAGGAATGAGGAGCAGGAGTCGGCCATTCGGCCCCTCGAGCCTGCTCTGCCATTCAATGTGATCATGGCTAACCTTCGACCTTAGCTCCACTCTCCCGCCCGATCCCCATATCTCTCGATTCCCCTCGGATTCCAGCTGATGAGGAACTTTGTTCACAGATTGCTGAGGCTTCCAGAGTATGCCCAGTTTGCAATAGTACATAGAATTTACAGTACAGACACAGGCCACAGGGGGCATCAAAGCAAAACTGTCTTCCTCATTTTAATTCAACACTTCATTTGTTGGCTATAAAAATATTGGAGATTTGGGGCTGGGGGAAAGCCTGTTTGCCCAGGTGGGGCGGCAGGCAGGTCATGTGATGTAATCTCCAGGAGTCGGTCCACTCGGAGTTGGTAACCCTGGTACGGTGTGGGGGTGGGGGTCAGTAATACTCAGACTCCCTCCCCACACCTGCCCCTGTATATTGCAGCCTGCCCACGGGTTTCACTGTTCAGACTGGAGTGTTTCCAACACCTGCAGCCCATGGGGCCAAGAGACTTGCCCTTTAAATGGCGCTTTAACATCTTTATTTTGTTACATTTCTGCAATCTGTTGATGGCTGTGTTTTTTTGTGTGGAAATTTAACTGTGTACAACATAGATGAAATCATTTATATTTTTTGAATTCAGTCAATGATGTGGGGGTTGTTGGCAAGGCCGGCATTTATTGCCCATCCCTAATTGCCTTCTTGAACCGCTGCAGTCCGTGTGGTGAAGGTGCTCCCACAGTGCTGTTAGGGAGGGAGTTCCAGGATTGTGACCCAGCGACGATGAAGGAACGGCCGATATATTTCCAAGTCAGGATGGTGTGTGACATTGTGTAAAATACCATTAATCCGTATTTTAACCCGTCAGTGACCTGTTTGCGTTGAATAGATTCATATTTTTTTATTAAACTAGTGTCCCTGGGAACTTTACACAGAATTAAAGAGGGAATTAAATCCCCGAGATCTTTTGCAAGATCGCTGTTCAGGTCGCGCTGTGACAGAGTGCGAGGAAGGGGGACTCCGTAGGGATGGGTTGGAGTGATGGGAGTGAGGGAACGGGAGGGATGAGGCCAGAGAGGGATTTAAGCACACGGTTACACATTTAGGACACTGGGTGCCTGGGAGCCAGTGTAAGTCAGTGAACCGCAACTCTCTCAGACTGACACTCGGTCCCCATTATTTTTCTGTCATCTAATGGTCCACTTCCCTTTGCTGTGCGATGCGCAATAACACTCTGACCAGAGTCTTGTCTTTGCACTTAATGAATACATTTGTTCGGGACCGTGGCTGCGTTCAATTTTCCACTCCAGTTCTCTCGCTAATGTGACTTGACAGAAGCAGGTCTGAAGAGCAGGCAGTCGAGGAACCGTCAAGCGGCAGAACCGAACGAAGCAAATCCATGTTTCTGGGCATAATGCAGTGGGGCAGAGAGAGCTACCTTCACACTTGGCTGATCGGCTGGGAACCTGAAATCCAATCAATAGAGGATTTGGTGAACATTCTCACCTTGATCAGGGTCAGTTTCGTTGATCGAATCTTGTCAGCAGCGCCAAAGGTGGCAGAAGTCGAGAGGATTGAGACAGTGACCCCAGTTAACAGTGGCCTTTAGTTAGTGTGATAGATAACCAGAGGTCGGTCTCAGTCACAGGGGTTCACAGCAGAAAACACAGATTGAGTTTTACAGGATGCTACAATCCCTGGGGTTCATTCGAGGCTGGGGAGGGTCAATTGAACATTTTCGAACTGAGATTGCTAGGTTTTTGTCAGGCAAGGGTATTCCGCGTTATGGAAGCATGGCAGGCTGGTGAAGCTTAGATACAGATCAGTCACGATCTAATTGAAAATAAAGGAAGAAAAAAAGACGTGCATTTATATAGCGCCTTTCATGACGTCAGGATGCCGCAAAGCGCTTTACAGCCAATGAAGCACTTCCGGACTGTAGTAAGCTCCCACAAACAACAATATGATCATGAGCAGATAATCTGTTTTTGTTATGTTTGATTTAGGAATAAATATTGGCCAGGACACCGTGGATAACTCCCCTGCTTCTTTGAAATAGTGCCCTGAGATCTTTTTAAGTCCACCTGAGAGAGCAGACGGGGCCTCGGTATAACGTCTCATCTGAAAGTGCTGCCCACTGAGCCACAGCTGACACTGGTCATGAAAGGTTAACATATTCAGCTGAATATGAATTCAGGTTAAATTCCGCCTTCTGTTATTGGGACAAAGAATTTAACACCGTTTAAAATAATATTGTGCGACCTGATTTCAGCCCATGTATTTTTGTTGTGCGCTATTCATAATGTCTGTTGTTAACAACTGTATTTCTTTATTAACACTATTTATTTCTGTCCATTGAGGGAATATTTTGATTTTTAACTGTGTTTCGATAAATGCAGAGGAAATACTTCCAAGTTCAGAGGATACAGAGACTTTGGCGAGTGTCTGATCCGGAGCTTTGTGCAATGAAGACTTGTTCTCAGCACAGTGACACGTTTATCATTCCGAGAACTTTGCTCCTTTTGGAGTTTGCTGTCTCTCAATGATCATTTCAACAGATTTAAGTACAACCCTGCACATTTTAATGCGCGTTGTCATTTTGCTAAATGCTGCAATTTTAGCACTGCACTTGGCTCAACCCCGGTTGTGTCAGTTAGACTCGGCATTGTCACTGCCATTACAGTTTAGTGGTCATGACACATTCTTTGACGTTGAAAAATTCCCAGCAGTAAAATGATTGGCTCGGTCCTTCCTAACTCAGGTGTGTCTGTAGGTGTACCTGTTTAATTCCTTTAAAATGAATTTTATGTTTGACTGTTTCAGTTGTCAAAAGACTTACTGAACATACATGTACAGTACCAATATCCTAAGGACTGAGTCCCATTTATACCAACACTTGTTAATTATGTGTGTTTAGTCTTGATTCACCTCATGTTCCTCCCCAACACAAACAGCACAAGTGACAGGCCTGTGCTCACCAGTACTTCACGCCAGTGTTTATTAAATATTCACTGCAGATACACCTAAGTTAGGAAGCAAGTTTGTCGAGGGATTACTGTTGGCAAAACACCAGGGAGAATCCTTTGCTCACAAAGGAATGTTCCTGTAGATCCAGGTAGACAGTGGTATGGGAGCAAGGAGACGGAGGGTAATGTACCCGAGCGCAGAATGGAACGGTGGCTTGACTGGGTGACGGGAAAGAGAGCAGAGAAGAACTCGAGAGGGGCCAGGGGGGAAAAAAGGTTATCTTAATGTTACATTAAATGTTACAGTATCCAATTAACCGACTGTCTGCCTACCACTGCTGAATTTCACTGGATCAACAACCACACTAAACACTGAAGCACTTCGGCCTGGA
Source organism: Pristiophorus japonicus (assembly GCF_044704955.1). Taxonomy (NCBI): domain Eukaryota; kingdom Metazoa; phylum Chordata; class Chondrichthyes; family Pristiophoridae; genus Pristiophorus; species Pristiophorus japonicus. The sequence goes on along the minus strand of NC_091998.1, from coordinate 3,301,289 downwards.
TATCTGACTTAGATATTGACATTTGATGTATTTTGCCACTACCATATCAAAGACGAAGCACTGTGCAAAGCAAGGCTCGCACATTCAACAGAAATTGTCCTTCTTTTCATGAGTCTCTCCCCCTGCCCTGCCCCCCTCTCCCCTCGTCCCCTCTGCCCCTATCCCTCCGAGAGTCCAGCTCTCCCGGAACCAGCATATATGGGGAATAGGGAACACAAAAATAGTTTGTATTCTGCAGTTTATAAACTGCGCACTGTCAAGTTTTACAATTATGGAAATCAATTGAGAGAAGCGAGCTACATAAAACTAATGTAACAGTTAAATGCGAATTCACTTAGTTTCTTACTCAGTGAGAGAGCATTTCAAACAGTGTTGGTGTAAGACCTGTTACTTATGAAACAAGAAATGCTTGAAGGATTAAACTAATGTAAGGCAATGTGGGCGGTGAGTTTGTAGGTGTCTGTTAAAGTCCATAATGGAGAAATTGTTATTTCGAGCCATTCAGCTTAAAAGAATAAAATACTTTGCATTTCCGTAGCACATTTCATGTCCACAGGATGTCCCAAAGCACGTCACAGTTAATGAATTATTTTTGAAGTGTAGTCACTGTTGTTCTATAGCAAACACAGCAGCCAATTTGTGCACAGCAAGGTGCCACAGATGACCAAATAATCTATTGGAACAGAAGGAAGCCAATTAGCCCCTCAACCTTGTTCCGCCATTCAATGGGATCATGGCTGATGTCACCTAATTCCATATACCCGCCTTTGGCCCATATCCCTCAATACCTTTGGTTAGCAGAAAGCTATCAATCTCAGATTTAAAATTAACACTTGATTTGAGAGTTCTACCACCCTGTGTGTAGAAGTTTGGAACTCTCAAATCAAGTGTTCATTTGAGAGTTCCAATAAGGGTCGGTGAGTTCTTGCACACAGCCGTTGGGAATCGCAAAATAATTTTACAACCATCTTTCCCCTGACTCTCCTGAAATCTATCATCCATTTCAATCCCCAAAGGCAAGGGAGGCACGAGGAGGCTCAGGAAATAACAGTAAGGAATTGGTACCACTTATCTGTTGTTCTATATATAAACCCCCCGAACCCCTCGATTAGATTCCAGCCTGTAACTCACTCCCAGGTATCTGTTAGTCTATATATAAACCCCCCCCCCCCCGAACCCCTCTGTTCCCCTGACTATCCTATCTCAGAGCGGCTCCCGTCAACGGTGATGCAGAAACGGAAGCCCGAGTTCACGCATGCGCACTCTGCCCCGTGACATCATCAGGCGTGCAGCTGATCCTCCGAGTCCGTGCATACGCAAATCGTTAAATTTCTTATGTGTGCATGTCTTGGAAGAGGCTGAAGTCGCTGAATATGACATCACGCCATGAGACTGGAACTGCGCAGGCACGAGAAATTCATCTCCTGCAGTTCTGTTGGCAGGAAACGTGTCCAATCTATTTTGACAGTGTTGTTTGAAGGATAAATGTAGGCCAGGACACTGGAAGGACTCCCCCTTCTCTTGAGCCATGAGATCTTACATGTGCATCTGAATTGTCAGTCTGTGTCTTGGTTCAATGACTCATCCAAAAGACAGCGCCTCTCAATGCAGCTCACTCCCTCATTACTGCATTGAACAGTCAGTCGAGATTATGGGTCGTGAACCTTGAACTCACAACCTTCATGCCTCGAAGGCAGAAGTGCTACCAGTGAGCGAAGCTTCCACCTTACACAGGAATGCAGTAGCATGATGCTACCTACCATTACGGAATGTACGTCACCGACTCGGAACTTAGGCACTGTTTTCCGTAATTGAAGCATCTTAACAGAGAACAAATGAGCCTCTGACACTTCCCAGAAATGAGCTGCTCAGTAATCTGACTGTTGCGATTGGAAACCCGAAAGGTGTACCTGAGAGGGCAGTAGAAGCAGAATCAATGGCAACTTTCAAAGGGCAATTGGATGTATACTTGAAATGGAAACATTTTCAGAGCTATGGGGAAAGAGCAATGGAGGGGGATGAATTGGATAGCTGTGTCAAAGAGCCAACACAGGCACGATGGGCCGAATGGCCTCCTACGTTGTAAAATGCGAATCAGCATTTGCGCCTTTTATTTCAACCAATTTTCTCCCTCCTCCTCTCTGAGGTGTTGACACTTTTTCTGATTCTACAATGACTGGGGAGCCTCTGATACCTCGGGCGATTGGCCATTCCTCGTCTGTGCACCGAGACACTGAGCAGATTATTCGACCGAGACCCAGGAGATTCCAGTGACCAGCGTTTGCAAACTGACCGAGACACACAACATCAACTCCACAGTAGTTTCCCCCCCAGAGGAAACGCTTTAATTTGAGATCTCACGCGAAAGGGATAGACAAGATAGAGGCAGAGAGGTTGTTTCCACTGGTAGGGGAGGCTAGAACTAGGGGGCACAGCCTCAAAATACGGGGGAGCCAATTTAAAACTGAGTTGAGAAGGAATTTCTTCTCCCAGAGGGTTGTGAATCTGTGGAATTTCTGCCCAAGGAAGCAGTTGAGGCTAGCTCATTGAATGTATTCAAGTCACAGATAGATAGATTTTTAACCAATAAGGGAATTAAGGGTTACGGAGAGAGGGCGGGTAAGTGGAGCTGAGTCCACGGCCAGATCAGCCATGATCTTGTTGAATGGCGGAGCAGGCTCGAGGGGCTAGATGGCCTACTCCTGTTCCTAATTCTTATGTTCTTATGTTCATGCACTCGCAAACTTTTTCAAAAGCAATGCTTCTCTGTAAATGAATATTAGCAAATAAAATGAATATTTTAATAAATGGTTCAGTGTTATTTGTCTGCAATCTACCTCAGCGAAACTGTCCAGGCATTTCTTCTGACTATGGACACTTCAGGTCATATAACATCGGATTACATTGGATATACGGCCCAGAAACAGGCCATTCGGCCCAACCAGTCCATGCCGGCGTTTATGCTCCACTCGAGCCTCCTCCCATCTTTCCCCATCTAAATCTATCAGCATAACCCTCTATTCCTTTCTCCCTCGTATACTTGTTCAGCCTCCCCTTAAATGCATCGATACTATTCGCTTCAACCCCTCCCTGTGGTAGCGAGTTCCACATTCTCACCACTCTCTGGGTAAAGAAGTTTCTCCTGAATTCCCCATTGGATTTCTTGGTGACTATCTTATATTGATGGCCTCTAGTTATGCTCATCCCCACAAGTGGAAACATTCTCTCTGTATCCACTCCATCAAAACCTTTCATCATTTTAAAGACCTCTATTAGGTCATCACTCAGTCTTCTTTTTTCAAGAGAAAGACCCAGCCTGTTCATCCTTTCCTGATATGTATACCCTCGCATTTCTGGTATCATCCTTGTAAATCTTCTCTGCATCTTCTCCAGTGCTTCTATATCCTTTTTATAATATGGCGACCAGAACTGTACTCAGTGCTCCAAGTGTGGTCTAACCAAGGTTCGATACAGGTTTAGCATAACTTCCCTACTTTTCAATTCTATCCCTCTAGAAATAAACCCGAGAGCTTGGTTTGCTTTTTATGGCCTCGCTAACCTGTGTCACAACGTTTAGTGATTTGTGTATTTGTATCTGAGATCCCTTTGTTCCTCTACCCCACCCAGACTCACACCCTCCCAGTAATAAGTGATCTCCCGATTCTTCCTACCAAAATGTAATTTATCTGTGCTGAACTTCATTTGCCAATTATATGCCCATTCTGCAAGTTTATTAATGTCTTCCTGTAATTTGTTGCAGTCCTCCTCCCCCTCCACTGCCCAATTTGGTGTCATCCGCAAATTTAAAAAATGTGTTTTTGATTCCAAGTCTGAATCGTTAATATAAATTGTGAACAGTGGTCCCGGCACTGCTCCTTGTGGAACACCACCACCCACCTTCTGCCCCTGTGAATAGCTACCCTTTACCCCTACTCTCTGCTTTCTGTCTTGAAGCCAGCTAACGATCCATTCTGCTACTTGTCCGCATTCTCTGATCTTGTTCATCAGTCTATTATGGGGTACCTTATTGAAGTCCTTTTTAAAATCTAGATAAATTACATCTACTGCATTACCCTTGTCTACTCTCTCTGTTACCTCTTCAAAAAATTCAATTAGGTTGGTCAAGCAAGACTTTCCCTTTTGAAATCCATGAAATTCATTAATATATTTTTTGTTTCTGGATGCTCTTCTATTTTTTTTCTTTAATAGGGATTCCATTAATTTCCCTACCATCGACATCGATGTTAAGCTGACTTAACATTTTATTGATGTGCTTGTAAAATATTTTACTATTTTGTTTTATGTTCTTCGATAATTTAATTTCATCGTTCCTCTTTGCCTTCCTAATTGTTTTTTTTTTTACTTCTCTCCTAATCTTTTTGTATTCTCCCTTATCATGCACTCATCTGCTGTCTATGTACTGAATGTATGCCTCTTTCCTTACCCTCAATTATTTCCTTATGGCTTTATTCATCCATGGAGTCTCATTAGTGTTTAGTTTGTTCTTTCCTTTTAGCAGAATATATTGTTCCTGCGCTCTGTTGAACGCCGTTTTACATGTTTACCATTGCTGTTCTACTTGTTTTTTTGCCAATATTGTTGCCCATTTTATTTTCCTAAGTTCTATTCTCAGCCCCTCAATCAGCTTTCCTCCAATCTGTTACCCTGGTTTTTGTCATACTTATGTCCTTCTCAGTTAGCATCTTAAAGGGTTTATATTATGGTCACTATTGCCTACATATTCCCCTACCTTTACTTCTCTTACCTGCTTTGGTTCATTCTCCATTACTAGATCCAATAATGAATCTTCCCTTGTTGGGCTTTTTACATATTGGGTTAGAAAGGAGTCCTGTACACATTGTAGGAACTCCATTCCCCCATCCCCTTTACCTACCTCTTCTGGCCAATTAATATCAGGGTCATTGAAATCCCCCATCTTTATCATTCTATGTTTTTGACCAATTTCCCTAATTTGTCTGCTTATTTTTTCCTCCACCTCCCTTCCACTATTAGGTGGTCTGTAGACTAGCCCTGTTAGTGTGATTGATCCTTTATTATCTTTTATTTCTATCCATATAGATTCTATTTTTATCTTGCTGATAGCTGCGTCACTTTTTCTACTGCTATTATGTTCTCCCTGATAATATAGCTATCCCATCTCCCCTTTCCCCCTCTCTATCTTTTCTAAATATGTTATACCCTGCAATGTTTAATGCCCAATCCTGATTTTTCTGCAGCCATGTCTCAGTACTCTCTATATGTCTGGTTCCGACAATACGACTGCCTCCAGCTCTCCTGTTTTATTACAGACACACAGTTTAACTCAATTTTATTAGGATTTCCTCTCACTTTATGTTTAACCATCTTTTTAGACTCCTGTTCTGTAACTCTATCTAGTCCCTTGCCATCAATATCCTCCATTACTTTATTCTTTCCCATGCTCTCCTTGCTTGTTTTGTTTATATTTAGGCTGATTCCATTTCTTGTAGATCCCTCCCCCCATCTTACTAGTTGAACGTCTCTGCCACCTCCCTATTTACCCTTTCCGCCGGGACACGGTGGAAGTCACAGACCAAATATAATGGCCCACATGTTTAAACAGCAACACCCAAGTGAGTCAGAAATATAAGCAAAAATAGAACTTTCTTCTGAGTTTTGTGGGTTGAAGTCAGGGTTTGAGGGCTTGATATCCCACAGCTCTATGTTTGGGCACCACAGCATTACAAGTTGAATTCCATTAACCGCGCATGATGACATCAAAATTATAATCTGTTGATGAGCCAGCGGCAGTTGGTGAGAGGTGGGAGCAGCGTCGGAGCGGCCAATGGGAGGCGTGGCTTGTGCAGCTACAGTGGGAGAGAAAGCAAAATAGAAGTAGAAAGGAATCAAAAAGGTGACGTCACAGCCAATGAGGTAAGTGATTGGCTGGTGATTGGTGAGTAGCTTTTCTTTTTATTTTTTATATCAGTAAGTGAACTGTAACATTGTAATTACCAATTTAAGGGTATCTAAGGGTTAAGGCATGGCAGGAGAGCTCGGTCACGTGATATGCTCCTCCTGTGCCATATGGGAACTCAGGGACGCTTCCGGTGTCCCTGAGGACTACGTGTGTGAGAAGTGTATCCACCTCCATCTCCTGACGTACCACGTTGCGGAATTGGAACTGAGGGTGGATTCACTCTGGAGCATCCACGATGCTGAGAATGACATAAGTGGCACGTTTAGTGAGTTGGTCTTACCGCATGAGAAGGATCCACAGCGAGCTAGGGAATGGAAGACCAGCAGGAAGAGTAGTACAAAGAAAGTAGTGCAAGGGTCCCACCTGGTCATCCCCCTGCAAAACAGATACACTGCTTTGAGTGCTGTTGAGGGAGATGACTCATCAGGGGAGAGCAGCAGCAGCCAAGTTCATGGCACCGTGGCTGGCTCTGTTGTACAGGAGGGCAGGAAAAAGAGTGGGAGAGCGATAGTGATAGGGGATTCAATCGTAAGGGGAATAGATAGGCGTTTCTGCGGCTGCAATCGAGACTCCAGGATGGTATGTTGCCTCCCTGGTGCAAGGGTCAAGGATGTCTCTGAGTGAGTGCAGGACATTCTAAAAAGGGAGGGAGAACAGCCAGTTGTCGTGGTGCACATTGGTACCAACGACATAGGTAAAAAAAAAGGGATGAGATCCTACGAGACGAATTTAAGGAGCTAGGAGTTAAATTAAAAAGTAGGACCTCAAAAGTAGTAATCTCAGGATTGCTACCAGTGCCACGTGCTAGTCAGAGTAGGAATCGCAGGATAGCACAGATGAATACGTGGCTTAAGCAGTGGTGCAGCAGGGAGGGATTCAAATTCGTGGGGCATTGGAACAGGTTCTGGGGGAGGTGGGACCAGTACAAACTGGACGGTCTGCACTTGGGCAGGAACGGAACTAATGTCCTAGGGGGAGTGTTTGCTAGTGCTGTTGGTGAGGAGTTAAACTAATATGGCAGGGGGATGGGAACCAATACAGGGAGACAGAGGGAAACAAAAAAAAGACAAAAACAAAAAACAGAAAAGAAATGAGTAAAAATGGAGGGCAGAGAAACCAAAGGCAAGAAACAAAAAGGGCCACTGAATATAAAAGGGCTGCAGGAGGGGTAAAAACTAAAAATCATGGTTTAAAAACGAGGATGAAAACACTACCTAAATGCACGCAGCATTCGAAATAAAGTAAATGCGTTGACGGCACAAATCATTACAAATGGGTATGATTTGGTGGCCATTACAGAAACATGGTTGCAAGGTGGCCAAGACTGGGAATTAAACGTACAGGGGTATCTGACAATTCGGAAAGATAGACAAGAAGGGAAAGGAGGTGGGGTAGCTCTGTTAATAAAGGATGATATCAGGGCAGTTGTGAGGGATGATATTGGCTCCAATGAACAAAATGTTGAATCATTGTGGGTGGAGATTAGAGATAGTAAGGGGAAAAAGTCACTGGTCGGCGTAGTTTATAGGCCCCCAAATAATAACTTCACGGTGGGGCGGGCAATAATCAAGGGAATAATGGAGGCATGTGAAAAAGGAACGACAGTAGTCATGGGGGATTTTAACCTACATATCGATTGGTCAAATCAAATCGCACGGGGTAGCCTGGAGGAGGAATTCATAGAATGCATACGGGACTGTTTCTTAGAACAGTATGTAACAGAGCCTACAAGGGAGCAAGCCATCTTGGATCTGGTCCTGTGTAATGAGACAGGAAAAATAAACGATCTCCTCGTAAAAGATCCTCTCGGAATGAGTGATCACAATATGGTTGAATTTGTAATACAGATTGAGGATGAGGAAGTTGTATCAGAAACGAGGGTACTATGCTTAAACAAAGGGGACTATAGTGGGATGAGGGCAGAGTTGGCTAAAGTAGACTGGAAACACAGACTAAACGGTGGCACAATTGAGGAACAGTGGAGGACTTTTAAGGAGCTCTTTCATAGTGCTCAAAAAAAATATATTCCAGTGAAAAAGAAGGGCGGCAAGAGAAGTGCTAACCAGCCGTGGATAACCAAGGAAATAAAGGAGAGTATCAAATTAAAAACCAATGCGTATAAGGTGGCCAAGGTTAGTGGGAAACTAGAAGATTGGGAAAATTTTAAACAACAGCAAAGAATGACTAAGAAAGCAATAAAGAAAGGAAAGATAGATTATGAAAGTAAACTGGCGCAAAACATAAAATCAGATAGTAAAAGCTTTTACCGATATATAAAACGGAAGAGAGTGACTAAAGTAAATGTTGGTCCCTTCGAAGATGAGAAGGGAGATTTAATAATGGGAAATGTGGAAATGGCTGAGACCTTAAACAATTATTTTGCTTCCGTCTTCATAGTGGAAAACACAAAAACCATGCCAAAATTTGCTAGTGCTGTTGGGAAGGAGTTAAACTAATATTGCAGGGGGATGGGAACCTATACAGGGAGACAGAGGGAGACAAAAAGGAGGCAAAAGCAAAAGACAGAAAGGAGATGAGGAAAAGTGGAGGGCAGAGAAACCCAAGGCAAAGAACAAAAAGGGCCACTGTACAGCAAAATTCTAAAAGGACAAAGGGTGTTAAAAAAGCAAGCCTGAAGGCTTTGTGTCTTAATGCAAGGAGTATCCGCAATAAGGTGGATGAATTAACTGTGCAAATAGATGTTAACAAATATGATGTGATTGGGATTACGGAGACATGGCTCCAGGATGATCAGGGCTGGGAACTCAACATCCAGGGGTATTCAACATTCAGGAAGGATAGAATAAAAGGAAAAGGAGGTGGGGTAGCATTGCTGGTTAAAGAGGAGATTAATGCAATAGTTAGGAAAGACATTAGCTTGGATGATGTGGAATCTATATGGGTAGAGCTGCAGAACACTAAAGGGCAAAAATCGTTAGTGGGAGTTGTGTACAGACCTCCAAACAGTAGTAGTGATGTTGGGAAGGGCATCAAACAGGAAATTAGGAGTGCATGCAATAAAGGTGCAGCAGTTATAATGGGTGACTTTAATATGCACATAGATTGGGCTAGCCAAACTGGAAGCAATACGGTGGAGGAGGATTTCCTGGAATGCATAAGGGATGGTTTTCTAGACCAATATGTCGAGGAACCAACTAGGGGGGAGGCCATCTTAGACTGGGTGTTGTGTAATGAGAGAGGATTAATTAGCAATCTCATTGTGCGAGGCCCCTTGGGGAAGAGTGACCATAATATGGTGGAATTCTGCATTAGGATGGAGAATGAAACAGTTAATTCAGAGACCATGGTCCAGAACTTAAAGAAGGGTAACTTTGAAGGTATGAGGCATGAATTGGCTAAGATAGATTGGCTAATGATACTTAAGGGGTTGACTGTGGATGGGCAATGGCAGACATTTAGAGAACGCATGGATGAATTACAACAATTGTACATTCCTGTCTGGCGTAAAAATAAAAAAGGGAAGGTGGCTCAACCGTGGCTATCTAGGGAAATCAGGGATAGTATTAAAGCCAAGGAAATGGCATACAAATTGGCCAGAAATAGCAGCGAACCTGGGGACTGGGAGAAATTTAGAACTCAGCAGAGGAGGACAAAGGGTTTGATTAGGGCAGGGAAAATGGAGTACGAGAAGAAGCTTGCAGGGAACATTAAGGCGGATTGCAAAAGTTTCTATAGGTATGTAAAGAGAAAAAGGTTAGTAAAGACAAACGTAGGTCCCCTGCAGTCAGAATCAGGGGAAGTCATAACGGGGAACAAAGAAATGGCAGACCAATTGAACAAGTACTTTGGTTCAGTATTCACTAAGGAGGACACAAACAACCTTCCGGATATAAAAGTGGTCAGAGGGTCTATTAAGGAGGAGGAACTGAGGGAAATCTTTATTAGTCGGGAAATTGTGTTGGGGAAATTGATGGGATTGAAGGCCGATAAATCCCCAGGGCCTGATGGACTGCATCCCAGAGTACTTAAGGAGGTGGCCTTGGAAATAGCGGATGCATTGACAGTCATTTTCCAACATTCCATTGACTCTGGATCAGTTCCTATCGAGTGGAGGGTAGCCAATGTAACCCCACTTTTTAAAAAAGGAGGGAGAAAGCAGGGAATTATAGACCGGTCAGCCTGACCTCAGTAGTGGGTAAAATGATGGAATCAATTATTAAGGATGTCATAGCAGCGCATTTGGAAAATGGTGACATGATAGGTCCAAGTCAGCATGGATTTGTGAAAGGGAGATCATGCTTGACAAATCTTCTGGAATTTTTTGAGGATGTTTCCAATAAAGTGGACAAAGGAGTACCAGTTGATGTGGTATATTTGGACTTTCAGAAGGCTTTCGACAAGGTCCCACACAGGAGATTAATGTGCAAAGTTAAAGCACATGGGATTGGGGGTAGTGTGCTGACGTGGATTGAGAACTGGTTGTCAGACAGGAAGCAAAGAGTAGGAGTAAATGGGTACTTTTCGGAATGGCAGGCAGTGACTAGTGGGGTACCGCAGGGTTCTGTGCTGGGGCCCCAGCTGTTTACATTGTACATTAATGATTTAGACGAGGGGATTAAATGTAGTATCTCCAAATTTGCGGATGACACTAAGTTGGGTGGCAGTGTGAGCTGCGAGGAGGATGCTATGAGGCTACAGAGTGACTTGGATAGGTTAGGTGAGTGGGCAAATGCGTGGCAGATGAAGTATAATGTGGATAAATGTGAGGTTATCCACTTTGGTGGTAAAAACAGAGAGACAGACTATTATCTGAATGGTGACAGATTAGGAAAAGGGAAGGTGCAACGAGACCTGGGTGTCATGGTACATCAGTCATTGAAGGTTGGCATGCAGGTACAGCAGGCAGTTAAGAAAGCAAATGGCATGTTGGCCTTCATAGCGAGGGGATTTGAGTACAGGGGCAGGGAGGTGTTGCGACAGTTGTACAGGGCCTTGGTGAGGCCACACCTGGAGTATTGTGTACAGTTTTGGTCTCCTAACTTGAGGAAGGACATACTTGCTATTGAGGGAGTGCAGCGAAGATTCACCAGACTGATTCCCGGGATGGTGGGACTGACCTATCAAGAAAGACTGGATCAACTGGGCTTGTATTCACTGGAGTTCAGAAGAGTGAGAGGGGACCTCATAGAAACGTTTAAAATTCTGACGGGTTTGGACAGGTTGGATGCAGGAAGAATGTTCCCAATGTTGGGGAAGTCCAGAACCAGGGGTCACAGTCTAAGGATAAGGGGTAAGCCATTTAGGACCGAGATAAGGAGAAACTTCTTCACCCAGAGAGTGGTGAACCTGTGGAATTCTCTACCACAGGAAGTAGTTGAGGCCAATTCACTAAATATATTCAAAAGGGAGTTAGATGAAGTCCTTACTACTCGGGGGATCAAGGGGTATGGCGTGAAAGCAGGAAGTGGGTACTGAAGTTTCATGTTCAGCCATGAACTCATTGAATGGCGGTGCAGGCTAGAAGGGCTGAATGGCCTGCTCCTGCACCTATTTTCTATGTTTCTATGAATGTGGGAAGGGAGGACCTTGAGACAATCACTATCATTAGGGGAGTAGTGCTGGACAGGCTAATGGGACTGAAGGTTGACAAGTCCCCTGGTCCTGATGAAATACATCCAAGGGTATTAAAAGAGATGGCAGAAGTTATAGCAGATGCATTCGTTATAATCTACCAAAATTCTCTGGACTCTGGGAAGGTACCAGCGGATTGGAGAGCAGCTAATGTAACGCCTCTTTTTAAAAAAGGGGGCAGGCAAAAGGCAGGTAACTATAGGCCGGTTAGTTTAACATCTGTAGTGGGGAAAATGCTTGAAACTATCATTAAGGAAGAAATAGCGGGACATCTGGATAGGAATAGTGTAATCAAGCAGACGCAGCATGGATTCATGAAGGGGAAATCATGTTTAACTAACTTACTGGAATTCTTTGAGGATATAATGAGCATGGTGGATAGAGGTGTACCGATGGATGTGGTATATTTAGATTTCCAAAAGGCATTCGATAAGGTGCCACACAAAAGGTTACTACAGAAGATAAAGGTACGCGGAGTCAGAGGAAATGTATTAGCATGGATAGAGAATTGGCTGGCGAACAGAAAGCAGAAAGTCGGGATAAATGGGTCCTTTTCCGGTTGGAAATCAGTTAGTGGTGTGCCACAGGGATCAGTGCTGGGACCACAACTGTTTACAATATACATAGATGACCTAGAAGAGGGGACAGAGTGTAGTGCAACAAAATTTGCAGATGACACTAAGATTAGTGGGAAAGCGGGTTGTGTAGAGGACTCAAAGAGACTGCAAGGAGATTTGGATAGGTTAAGCGAATAGGCTAAGGTTTCGCAGATGGAATACAATGTCGGAAAGTGTGAGGTCATCCACCTTGGGAAAAAAAACAGTAAAAGGGAATATTATTTGAATGGGGAGAAATTACAACATGCTGTGCTGCAAAGGGACCTGGGGGTCCTTGTGCATGAAACTCTTTTTGAGTCCTTGTGCATGAATCCCAAAAGGTTAGTTTGCAGGTGCAGCAGGTAATCACGAAGGTGAATGGAATATTGGCCTTCATTGCGAAAGGGATGGAGTACAAAAGCAGGGAGGTCTTGCTGCAACTGTATAAGGTATTGGTAAGGCCGCACCTGGAGTACTGCGTGCAGTTTTGGTCACCTTACTTAAGGAAGGATATACTAGCTTTGGAAGGGGTACAGAGACGATTCACTAGGCTGATTCCAGAAATGAGGGGGTTACCTTATGATGATAGATTGAGTAGACTGGGTCTTTACTCCTTGGAGTTCAGAAAGATGAGGGGTGATCTTATAGAAACATTTAAAATAATGAAAGGGATAGACAAGATAGAGGCAGAGAGGTTGTTTCCATTGGTGGGGGAGACTAGAACTAGGGGGCACAGCCTCAAAATACGGAGGAGCCAATTTAAAACCGAGTTGAGAAAAAATTTCTTCTCCCAGAGGGTTGTGAATCTGTGGAATTCTCTGCCCCAAGGAAGCAGTTGAGGCTAGCTCATTGAATGTTTTCAAGTCAAAGATAGATAGATTTTTAACCAATAAGGGAATTAAGGGTTACGGGGAGAGGGCGGGTAAGTGGAGCTGAGTCCACGACCAGATCAGCCATGATCTTATTGAATGGCGGTGCAGGCTCGAGGGGCTAGATGGCCTACTCCTGTTCCTAATTCTTATGTTCTTATGTTCTTATGATGTCATTGTGGGTCAATGGAATGGACTGTTTCCAATGGATGCATTAAATGCTGAGAGGTGGTTTCCCCTATCATATAATCATAGACATTTATGGCACAAATGGAGGCCATTGAGCCCATTGTGTCTGTGCCGGCCGAAATAGAGCTATCTAGCCGAATCCTCAATTTCCAGCTTTTGGTCCGTAGCCCAGTAGTTTACAGTACTTCAAGTGCACAGCCAAGTCTGCCTCTACCACTCTTTCAGGCAGCGAGTTCCAGACCCCCACCACCCTCTGGATGAAAAAGTTCTCCTCATCTCCTCTCCAATCCTTCTATCAATTACTTTAAATCTATGCCCTTGGCTGTAGAATCTGGAATAAAAACAGAAAATGCTGGAAATAATCAACAGGTCAGGCAGCATCTGTGGAGAGAGAAACAGAGTTAACGTTTCAGGTCAATGACCTTTGATCAGAACTGGAAAAAGTTAGAGATGCAACAGGTTTTTTAAGAACTTTTTGCCTTGCACCATCATCCCATTTGTCTCTTAATCACTCCTGTCTTCCACCCGATCACAAAACTTCCATTTTGTTCTTTCCTCCCCTCCCTGATCATCAACCTCAATTGCATTTTCCTGCCCGATCCCCATATCCCTCGATTCCCTTAATTTCCAAATATTTACCAATCTTTGTCTTGAGTATACTCAATGACTGAGCCTCCACAGCCCTCTGGGATGGGATGGCAGACTATCGTATGGTTCGACAAGGCCTCTATTCACTAGAGTTTAGAAGAATGAGAAGAGATCTCATTGAAGCGTATTAAATTCTGACAGGTTTGGACAGACTGGATGCGGGGAGGATGTTTCCCCGGGGCTGGGAAGTCTAGAACAAGGGGTCACAATCTCAGGATACAGGGTAGGAAATTTAAGACCGAGATGAGGAGAAATGTTTTCGGTCAGAGGCTGGTGAACCTGTGGAATTCTCTACCACAGAAGGCTGTGGAGGCCAAGTCACTGAATATATTTAAGAGGGAGATAGATAGATTTGTAGAAACAAAAGTCATCAAGGGGTATGGGGAAAAAGCGGGAATATGATGTTGAGATAGAGGATCAGCCATGATCATATTGAATGGCGGTGCAGACTCAAAGGGCCGAATGGCCCACTACTGCTCCTATTTTTTATGTTTCTCCCTCCAGCCCCTCCTTTCCCTGCCCCTACATTTGCTTAAAAACCTGTTGCATCTCTAACTTTTTCCAGTTCTGACAAAGGGTCATCGACCTGAAACGTTAGTCCTATTTCTCTCTCCACAGATGCTGCCTGACCTGCTGAGTATTTCCAGCATTTTCTGTTTTTACTTCAGATTCTAGCATCCACAGTATTTTGCTTTTGGAGAATCTGGAACTCGGGGTCACAGTCTTAGGATAAGGAGACTGAAATCAGGAGAAATGTCTTCACTCAGAGGGTTGTGAATCTTTGGAATTCTCTACCCCAGAGGGCTGTGGAGGCTTAGTCGTTGAGTATATTCGAGACAAAGATTGATAGATACTTGGATATTAAGGGAATCGAGGAATATGGGGATCGGGTGGGAAAATGCAATTGGGGTTGATGATCAGCCACGATCTTATTGAATGGAGGAGCAGGCTCGATGGGCTGAATGGCAGACTCCTGTTTCAAATTCTTATGTTCTTTTTCGACCATTGATGCTAAGGATGACTTTACCATGAGGTGCAATGATTTCAAATGGTCAAAATCAACAGGACAAGGGACGCAAAACAACCCAGGAGAAAACAAGGCGAGATTATGCTTGGCATCTTCAGGCCTGAAGTGGTGTTGAAATTATGATTTTATTTATACCCCTGCCGATTCAATGAATGGCAACATCTGGGTAGGTGTTCTGCGACCATGCAAGCACACTATTGCAATCCATTTGTGCATTTATTGACCTTTTACTTTGTGATATCTCCACTGCTGTTAAATGATACTTTTCTTTTCTGTCTCTTTTTTCTCCCTCTCTTAATCTAATCTTTTTTTCCCTCTCTTTATTTCTCTTTCTGGACCTGACTAGACTCTAATTCACCCGATTACCTTCTCCGTCGTTCCTTTGTTTCTATCTCTATCCTTAAATCTCACGGGTTGAAGAGACAGACTGTTGGTCCCGCTGCTCCCTGGGGTCCCAGACCCACTATCAGCTCACTCTCCCGCCACTCCCTGGGGTCCCAGACCCACTATCAGCTCACTCTCCCGCCACTCCCTGGGGTCCCAGACCCACTATCAGCTCACTCTCCCGCCGCTCCCTGGGGTCCCAGACCCGCTATCAGCTCGCTCTCCCGCCACTCCCTGGGGTCCCAGACCCACTATCAGCTCACTCTCCCGCCACTCCCTGGGGTCCCAGACCCACTATCAGCTCGCTCTCCCGCCGCTCCCTGGGGTCCCAGACCCACTATCAGCTTGCTCTCCCGCCGCTCCCTGGGGTCCCAGACCCACTATCAGCTCACTCTCCCGCCGCTCCCTGGGGTCCCAGACCCACTATCAGCTCGCTCTCCCGCCGCTCCCTGGGGTCCCAGACCCACTATCAGCTCGCTCTCCCGCCGCTCCCTGGGGTCCCAGACCCACTATCAGCTCGCTCTCCCGCCGCTCCCTGGGGTCCCAGACCCACTATCAGCTCACTCTCCCGCCGCTCCCTGGGGTCCCAGACCCACTATCAGCTCACTCTCCCGCCGCTCCCTGGGGTCCCAGACCCACTATCAGCTCGCTCTCCCGCCGCTCCCTGGGGTCCCAGACCCACTATCAGCTCGCTCTCCCGCCGCTCCCTGGGGTCCCAGACCCACTATCAGCTCGCTCTCCCGCCGCTCCCTGGGGTCCCAGACCCACTATCAGCTCGTAGTTCTAGCAGGTTCCGCCGCAAATGATCTTCTAGCTGAAGGGGGAGGGATGAAGTCTAAGTAATGGGGAATGCTGTGTGATGCCCTGCTCCAGCCAGATTTAGCTCAATGTCTTCTTTGCACTGAGAGGTCGATACATCTTCCTACAAATCCGTTGTTGAGCCATCACCAGAGAGTAGCTCTGCCAAACCCTCCAGCCTCACGCCTGGGCATCTTGCTTCAATGATGAATTCTTGGCAGCTTCCCCTGCCTTAATTATTCTGTGGCTTGACTCATAATAACAATTACTCTGTCCATTTGCTGTTCCTTTTAGCCTAAATGGAACTTAAATCTCCCTTTATCTGCACCATGGCTCGATAACATCCATCCCCTTTTGGGCCTACAGCAATTGATGTTACACAGGAGAATAAATGATTGATGGTGTTTACTTTGTTGATTGTTGGTGAATCATATTACATGAAAGCTTTGCTGTGTGTCATGAGTTAATTCTGTAGCTTTTATCTCGCACATAAGTAGGACAGAGTGTTTTACACAATTATGGTTTTACCACCTATAATGATTTCCTGTCATTATTTTTGGGCCGGAGGTGATGAAGATATACTGGCATTGGAGGCTGTTCAGAGAAGGTTCACTCGGTTGATTCTGGAGATGAGGGGGTTGACTTATGAAGATAGGTTGAGTAGATTGGGACTATACTCATTGGAGTTCAGAAGAATAAGAGGTGATCTTATCGAAACATATAATGAAGGGGCTTGACAAGGTGGATGCAGAGAGGATATTTCCACTCATAGGGGAAACTAAAACTAGGGGACATAGTCTCAGGATAAGGGGCCGCCCATTTAAAACAGATGAGGAGAAATCTCTCCTCTCAGAGGGTTGTAAATCTGTGGAATTCTCTGCCCCAGAGAGCTGTGGAGGCTGGGTCATTGAATATATTTAAGGCGGAGATAGACAGATTTTGATCGATAAGGGGATAAGGGGTTATGGGGAGTGGGCAGGGAAGTGGAGCTGAGTCCATGATCAGATCAGCCATGATCTTATTAAATGGTGGAGCAGGCTCGAGGGGCCAAATGGCCTACCCCTGCTCCTAGCACTTTACAGCCAATTAAGTACTTTTGGAGTGAAGTCACTGTTGTGATGTGAGTATATGCCAATATAAATCCCACACATGACTCTCGTGTTTGGTGTCCTTGTTTTGTCTGTTGTGGTTTTGCCGGACCCTGAAACGAGAGGCCGAGGAGCAACTCAATCCCAGGCACTTGTTTTTCCCACTGATCAACTGATCCCTCTGGGAGATTCAAAACACTGACCATCTTCTCTGTGGCTGCTTTTATAGTCATCAGCTGCCCCCTTCAGTAACACGCATGTCCCTATCACTTCAGTAACACGCGTGTCCCTGTCCCCATCAGTAACACACGCGTCCCCGTCACCGTCAGTAACACGCACGTCCCAATCACCTTCAATAACGCGCGTGTCGCACAGCTGCTATGAGATGCATGATATATAAATGCAGGTTCTTTCTTGTTACTAAATAATTTTCCAAAAGCTGAGGTGTGTTGTAATTTCACTGGGAACTGACAGGTGGAAGTACTGGTCTCAAAGCTGAAACTTGAAGCACGATTTTGGAATGAGTTACACAGTTCAAGAAATTCAAAAAATGCATTGGCCCAGATTTTGTTGGAGTGAGACATCCCCAGTAGTCTTGTTTGTGCACGTTTGGGTTTGACATTTTTTGCCCTATAGCTTACTCGAACTGAGAGCTGATAACAGAGCAGCAAGGGAACAGGGCATCTGGGACCTCAGTGAACAACAGGACAGACTGTGCCTCTCCTGAACCTACAAGACTAAAAGATTCAGAAATAAATACTGCGTGCAGTTTTGGTTTCCATATTTGTGAAAGGATATACTTGCTTTGGAGGCAGTTCAGAGAAGGTTCACTCGGTTGATTCCGGGGATGAGGGGGTTGACTTATGAGGAAAGGTTGAGTAGGTTGGGCCTCTACTCATTGGAGTTCAGAAGAATGAGAGGTGATCTTATCGAAACGTATCAGATTATGAGGGGGCTTGACAAGGTGGATGCAGAGAGGATGTTTCCACTGATGGTGGAGACTCGAACTAGAGGGCATGATCGTAGAATAAGGGGCCGCCCATTTAAAACTGAGATGAGGAGAAATTTCTTCCCTGAGGGTTGTAAATCTGTGGAATTCGCTGCCTCAGAGAGCTGTGGAAGCTGGTACATTGAAAAATTTAAGACAGAAATAGACAGTTTCTTAAACGATAAGGGAATAAGGGGTTATGGGGAGTAGGAGGGGACCTGAGTGGAGCTGAGTCCATGATCAGATCACCTATGATCTTATTGAATGGTGGAGCAGGCTCGAGGGGTCGTATGGCCTGCTCTGCTCCTATTTCTTATGTTATGTAAATAGAGGAAGGACTAAGAAGGAAGTGTAAATTAGAATGGGTGAATTCAATGATTTGGCACAGAAAGAGAAATAAAGGCTGCGGTTTTACCAATGGCGACAGGTCCAGGGTGGGCGGGGTCAGTGGTGGGTTTTGCTGGCCAATTAGAGGAAGCGGGTCAGGTGACGCCATTTGATGATGTGTCGGCAGCCGGTTTCCTAAAGGGATCATGGACATTTTTATTTTGAAATTTGCTCGTCAGTGTTCTACAGCATTGAGGTGCTGGAAACACTGACAATCACAGCACAAAGGCACAGGGATGCACCCAGGCTCTCCCATGAGTCACAGCACCCAAGGAGGTCCTCTTCCCTTCCTATGGGCGGAAGAGACCTCCCCAGGTCAACACAGCCTGATCACACATTGAGAGGAGGGCACAAGCAGGGATGTGGTCAGGATGACCTGGGTGCAGTGCCGCAAACATTTCAATGATCTCAGTCGATCAGGAAATGTTAGTACAAAGCCACACTTAACCTCATCCTACTGTGCCTCTCATCACATCCCCATCATTCTGCCTTCCCTGCCCTACACTTGCACATCCTTACTCACAACAACTTACCGTGCACCTCCACCTATCCCTCTCTATCTACATTATCACATCCCCATCTCACTCGCTGCCCCTCACACTCACCCTCATCCGAGTGCAATCATATCAACTAACAACACACAAGGGTAGGACCTTGGGTCTTTTATGCAATGTTCATGTAAAGTTTCTGTTAATATGGTGTCAAACATTGAAACCTTTATTCTCAACACTTTGCGTTCTTGGACAGATTGGTGTGCAGCTTTGGAAGTGGGTTAGTGAGTTGCAATGAATGGTGAGACATAACGTTACCCCTCACAATGGTGATGTGTGAAAGGAATGGATTGGGCATTGTAGGGGTGCTTTATGGAGCTGGTGTGGGGTGGTGCCAACCTGCCACATGATGTGGCAGCCAGGGTGTACAGTGTCAAGTGAAGTAAATGTGGCCATGGTGAGACCATCCCTGGTGTCCCGGGCAGCAATGTGGTCGGGTGCTGATGCCCTGTGTCCTGTGTAACATCGGGTGATTACGGAGAAGGTTGGTGATGTTGGTGCTGATAGTGGTGGGATTCTGAGGACCAAGGTGAGAGAGTATAAAGGGCACCCATGCTGATGGAATAGATGGCATAGAAACATAGAAAATAGAAAATAGAGCAGGTGAAGTAGAGATGACAGAAGTGATCAGTCAATGGTGAGAGAGGTAACGAGGTCAGACTGGATGGAGACTAATGTAAAGACGCAGCATGGTGAATCTGCTGTGGAAATGCAGTGAGGAAGACCCTGTGGCTGAGGGAAGATACCTCTGCAAGGTGGGAGCTTTTACTTTACATTTGAAGCTGTCAACTCAACAGCTGATTGAATGGCCATTGAACTCCCGCCTCAGCTTAACGTGGTCCCCGAGCAGCGAGGACCCTGTGGGCAAGGCCGTAAAATCAAAAGATGAGTTTAAATGTGTTCTTCTCGACTGATGCTCACTCACCGATGCTCATACTCGTGCTCACATTGACTGATGTTCACTCTCGTGCTCACACTCACTGATGCCCACACTCACCGATGCCCACACTGAAACATAGAAACATAGAAAATAGGTGCAGGAGTAGGCCATTCGGCCCTTCGAGCCTGCACCGCCATTCAATGAGTTCATGGCTGAACATGCAGCTTCAGTACCCCATTCCTGCTTTCTCGCCATACCCCTTGATCCCCCTAGTAGTAAGGACTATATCTAACTCCTTTTTGAATACATTTAGTGAATTGGCCTCAACAACTTACTGTGGTAGAGAATTCCACAGGTTCACCACTCTCTGGGTGAAGAAGTTTCTCCTCATCTCGGTCCTAAATGGCTTACCCCTTATCCTTAGACTGTGTCCCCTGGTTCTGGACTTCCCCAACATTGGGAACATTCTTCCTGCATCTAACCTGTCTAACCCCGTCAGAATTTTAAACGTTTCTATGAGATCCCCTCTCATTCTTCTGAACTCCAGTGAATACAAGCCCAGTTGATCCAGTCTTTCTTGATATGCGAGTCCCAGCATCCCAGGAACCAGTCTGGTGAACCTTCGCTGCACTCCCTCAATAGCAAGAACGTCCTTCCTCAAGTTAGGAGACCAAAACTGTACGCAATACTCCATGTGTGGCCTCACCAAGGCCCTGTACAACTGTAGTAACACCTCCCTGCCCCTGTACTCAAATCCCCTCGCTATGAAGGCCAACATGCCATTTGCCTTCTTAACCGCCTGCTGTACCTGCATGCCAACCTTCAATAACTGATGTACCATGACACCCAGGTCTCGTTGCACCACCCCTTTTCCTAATCTGTCACCATTCAGATAATAGTCTGTCTCTCTGTTTTTACCACCAAAGTGGATAACCTCACATTTATCCACATTATACTTCATCTGCCATGCATTTGCCCACTCACCTCACCTATCCAAGTCACTCTGCAGCCTCATAGCATCCTCCTCGCAGCTCACACTGCCACCCAACTTAGTGTCATCCGCAAATTTGGAGATACTACATTTAATCCCCTCGTTCAAATCATTAATGTACAATGTAAACAGCTGGGGCCCCAGCACAGAACCTTGCGGTACTCCACTAGTCACTACCTGCCATTCTGAAAAGTACTCATTTACTCCTACTCTTTGCTTCCTGTCTGCCAACCAGTTCTCAATCCACGTCAGCACACTACCCCCAATCCAATGTGCTTTAACTTTGCACATTAATCTCTTGTGTGGGACCTTGTCGAAAGCCTTTCTGAAAGTCCAAATACACCACATCAAATGGTTCTCCCTTGTCCACTCTACTGGAAACATCCTCAAAAAATTCCAGAAGATTTGTCAAGCATGATTTCCCTTTCACAAATCCATGCTGACTTGGACCTATCATGTCACCTCTTTCCAAATGCGCTGCTATGACATCCTTAATAATTGATTCCATCTTTTACCCACTACCGATGTCAGGTGTGGTCCCCGAGCAGTGAGGACCCTGTGGGCAAGGATGTAAAATCAAAAGGTGAGCTTAAATGTGTTCTTAATTGACTGATGCTCACTCACCGATTCTTACAATCGTGCTCAAAGTGACCGATGCTCACTCTCGTGCTCACACTGACCGATGCTCACACTCACCATTGCCCACACTCACCATTGCCCACACTCACCATTGCCCACACTCACCATTGCCCACACTCACTCACTCACTCATGCTCACACTCACTCACTCATGCTCACACTCACTCATGCTCACACTCACTCATGCTCACACTCACCATTGCCCACACTCACTCACTCACTCATGCTCACACTCACTCACTCATGCTCACACTCACTCATGCTCACACTCACTCATGCTCACACTCACCATTGCTCACACTCACCATTGCCCACACTCACCTTTGCCCACACTCACCTTTGCCCACACTCACCCGCTCACTCACCATTGCTCACACTCACTCACCATTGCGCACACTCTCTCTCTCACTCACCATTGCTCACACTCACTCACCATTGCCCACACTCACTCATGCCCACACTCACTCATGCCCACACTCACCATTGCCCACACTCACTCACCATTGCCCACACTCTCTCTCACTCACCATTGCTCACACTCACTCACCATTGCCCACACTCAATCATGCCCACACTCACTCATGCCCACACTCACCATTGCTCACACTCACTCACCATTGCCCACACTCTCTCTCACTCACCATTGCTCACACTCACTCACCATTGCCCACACTCTCTCTCACTCACCATTGCTCACACTCACTCACCATTGCCCACACTCACTCATGCTCACACTCACTCACCATTGCTAACACTCACCATTGCCCACACTCACCATTGCCCACACTCACTCTCTCTCACTCACCATTGCCCACACTCACTCTCTCTCACTCACCATTGCTCACACTCACTCACGCTCACACTCACCATTGCTCACACTCACTCACGCTCACACTCACCATTGCTCACACTCACTCTCTCTCTCACCATTGCCCACACTCACCATTGCCCACACTCACCATTGCCCACACTCACCATTGCCCACACTCACTCTCTCTCTCACTCACCATTGCTCACACTCACTCACCATTGCCCACACTCACACTCACCATTGCTCACACTCATTCACCATTGCCCACACTCACTGATACTCTCACTCACCATTGCTCACACTCACTCATGCTCACATTCACCATTGCTCACATTCACTCATGCTCACACTCACCATTGCCCACACTCACTGATACTCACACTCACCATTGCCCACATTCACCATTGCCCACACTCACTCACTCTCTCTCACTCACTCACCATTGCCCACACTCACTCACCATTGCTCACACTCACTCACCATTGCTCACACTCACTCATGCTCACACTCACCATTGCCCACACTCACTGATACTCACACTCACCATTGCGCACACTCTACTCTCTCTCACCATTGCCCTCACTCACCATTGCTCACACTCACTCACCATTGCTCACACTCACTCACCATTGCTCACACTCACTCTCTCTCACACTCACTGATGCTCACACTCACCCACCATTGCTCACACTCACCATTGCTCACAATCACTCACCGTTGCCCACACTCACTCACCATTGCCCACACTCACCATTGCCCACACCCACTCACCATTGCCCACACTCACTCATGCCCACACTCACTCACCATTGCCCACACTCTCTCTCACTCACCATTGCTCACACTCACTCACCATTGCCCACACTCTCTCTCACTCACCATTGCTCACACTCACTCACCATTGCCCACACTCACTCATGCTCACACTCACTCACCATTGCTAACACTCACCATTGCTCACACTCACCATTGCCCACACTCACCATTGCCCACACTCACCATTGCCCACACTCACCATTGCCCACACTCACTCTCTCTCACTCACCATTGCTCACACTCACTCACGCTCACACTCACCATTGCTCACACTCACTCACGCTCACACTCACCATTGCTCACACTCACTCTCTCTCTCACCATTGCCCACACTCACCATTGCCCACACTCACCATTGCCCACACTCACCATTGCTCACACTCACTCACCATTGCCCACACTCACTCTCTCTCACTCACCATTGCTCACACTCATTCACCATTGCCCACACTCACTGATACTCTCACTCACCATTGCTCACATTCACCATTGCTCACATTCACTCATGCTCACACTCACCATTGCCCACACTCACTGATACTCACACTCACCATTGCTCACACTCACCATTGCCCACATTCACCATTGCTCACACTCACCATTGCCCACACTCACTCACTCTCTCTCACTCACTCACCATTGCCCACACTCACTCACCATTGCCCACACTCACTCACCATTGCCCACACTCACTCACCATTGCCCACACTCACTCACCATTGCCCACACTCACTCACCATTGCCCACACTCACTCACCATTGCTCACACTCACTCTCTCTCACACTCACTCATGCTCACACTCACCATTGCCCACACTCACTGATACTCACACTCACCATTGCGCACACTCTACTCTCTCTCACCATTGCCCACACTCACCATTGCTCACACTCACCATTGCTCACACTCACTCTCGCTCACACTCACTCATGCTCACACTCACCATTGCCCACACTCACTGATACTCACACTCACCATTGCTCACACTCTACTCTCTCTCACCATTGCCCACACTCACCATTGCTCACACTCACTCACCATTGCCCACACTCACTCACCATTGCCAACACTCACTCTCTCTCACACTCACTGATGCTCACACTCACTCATGCTCACACTCACCCACCATTGCTCACACTCACCATTGCTCACAATCACTCACCGTTGCTCACACTCACTCACCATTGCCCACACTCACCATTGCCCACACTCACTCACCATTGCCCACACTCACTCTCTCTCACACTCACTCATGCTCACATTCACTCATGCTCACACTCACCATTGCCCACACTCACTCACCATTGCTCACACTCACCATTGCTCACACTCACCATTGCCCACACTCACTCACCATTGCTCACACTCACCATTGCTCACACTCACCATTGCTCACACTCACCATTGCTCACACTCACCATTTCTCACACTCACCATTGCCCACACGCACTCACCATTGCTCACACGCACTCACCATTGCCCACACTCACTCTCTCTCACACTCACTGATGCTCACACTCACTGATGCTCACACTCACTCATGCTCACTCACCATTTCTCACACTCACTTACCATTGCTCACACTCACTGATGCTCACACTCACTCACCATTGCCCACACTCACCATTGCCCACACTCACTCACCATTGCCCACACTCACTCACCATTGCCCACACTCACTCACCATTGCCCACACTCACTCACCATTGCCCACACTCATGCTCACACTCACTCATGCTCACACTCACCATTGCCCACACTCACTCACCATTGCACACACTCAATCACCGTTGCTCTCACTCACCATTGCTCTCACTCACCGTTGCTCACACTCACTCATGCTCACATTCACTCATGCTCACTCACCATTGCCCACACTCACTCACCATTGCTCACACTCACTTACCATTGCTCACACTCACCATTGCCCACACTCACTGATGCTCACACTCACTCACCATTGCCCACAATCACCATTGCCCACACTCACTCACCATTGCCCACACTCACTCACCATTGCCCACACTCACGCTCTCTCACACTCACTGATGCTCACACTCACTCATGCTCACACTCACCATTGCCCACACTCACTCACCACTGCACACACTCACTCACCATTGCTCACACTCACTCACCGTTGCTCACACTCACCATTGCCCACACTCACTCACCATTGCACACACTCACTCACCATTGCTCACACTCACCATTGCCCACACTCACTCTCTCTCACACTCACTGATGCTCACACTCACCATTGCCCACACTCACCATTGCTCACACTCACTCACCGTTGCTCACACCCACCATTGCCCACACTCACTGATGCTCACACTCACTCACCATTGCCCACACTCACTCACCATTGCCCACACTCACTCACCATTGCCCACACTCACTCTCTCTCACACTCACTCTCACCATTGCCCACACTCACTCACCACTGCACACACTCACTCACCATTGCTCACACTCACTCACCGTTGCTCTCACTCACCATTGCACACACTCACTCACCATTGCTCACACTCACTCTCTCTCACACTCACTGATGCTCACACTCACCATTGCCCACACTCACTCTCTCTCACACTCACTGATGCTCACACTCACCATTGCCCACACTCACCATTGCTCACACTCACTCACCGTTGCTCACACCCACCATTGCCCACACTCACTGATGCTCACACTCACTCACCATTGCCCACACTCACTCACCATTGCCCACACTCACTCTCTCTCACACTCACTCTCACCATTGCCCACACTCACTCACCACTGCACACACTCACTCACCATTGCTCACACTCACTCACCGTTGCTCTCACTCACCATTGCACACACTCACTCTCTCTCACACTCACTGATGCTCACACTCACCATTGCCCACACTCACTGATGCTCACACTCACTCATGCCCACATTCATTCACTGCCTCCCTGGATCTGGTCCAGAGGGCGTGCTGACGCATGCGCGCTGCGGCAGGTGACGTCAGTGCCAGCTGTGAGCGGAGCAACGGCCGGAGCGCGAGAGGGAGAGCCCCGCCCCCTGGCCCGCCCCCCACGCGCCTCGCCCCGCCCCCCGCGCGATCCCGGACCCGCCCGCCCGCCGGCTGCTCACCTCACAGAGGACCCAGGGACACCGCCGCACCATGGCCCGCTTCCCCGGCCCCGGCCCCGGCCTGCGGGGCGCCGCGCTCGCTCCGGCATTGCAGGTACAGCCCGGGAAATGGGGCACTTTCTCCCGGGATCGGCTCCTCCCGTCCCCCAATCCCTCCTTGTACCCGCTCCTCCCCCTCTCTCCCCCTGCCCGTCTCCATCCCTCTCTCCCCCTGGCCGTCTCCATCCCTCTCTCCCCCTGCCCGTCCCCATCCCTCTCTCCCCCTGGCCGTCTCCATCCCTCTCTCCCCCTGCCCGTTTCCATCCCTCTCTCCCCCTGCCCGTCCCCATCCCTCTCTCCCCCTGCCCGTCCCCATCCCTCTCTCCCCCTGCCCGTCTCCATCCCTCTCTCCCCCTGCCCGTCTCCATCCCTCTCTCCCCCTGCCCGTCTCCATCCCTCTCTCCCCCTGCCCGTCTCCATCCCTCTCTCCCCCTGCCCGTCTCCATCCCTCTCTCCCCCTGCCTGTCTCCATCCCTCTCTTCACCCCTCCCCCCCTACCTCCACCCCTCCCCCATCTCTCTCTCCACCCCCTCCCCCCATCTCTCTCTCTCCACCCCCTCCCCCCATCTCTCTCTCTCCACCCCTACCCCCATCTCTCTCTCCACCCCCTCCCCCATCCCTCTCTCCAACCCCTCCCCCCATCCCTCTCTCCAACCCCTCCCTCTCTCCAACCCCTCCCCCCCATCCCTCTCTCCATCCCCTCCCCCCATCCCTCTCTCCATCCCCTCCCCCCATCCCTCTCTCCATCCCCTCCCCCCATCCCTCTCTCCATCCCCTCCCCCCATCCCTCTCTCCACCCCTACCCCCATCTCTCTCTCCAACCCCTCCCCCATCCCTCTCTCCAACCCCTCCCCCCATCCCTCTCTCCATCCCCTCCCCCATCCCTCTCTCCATCCCCTCCCCCCATCCCTCTCTCCATCCCCTCCCCCCATCCCTCTCTCCATCCCCTCCCCCCATCCCCCTCTCCACCCCTACCCCCATCTCTCTCTCCAACCCCTCCCCCATCCCTCTCTCCAACCCCTCCCCCCATCCCTCTCTCCATCCCCTCCCCCATCCCTCTCTCCACCCCCTCCCCCCATCCCTCTCTCCACCCCCTCCCCCCATCCCTCTCTCCACCCCCTCCCCCCCATCCCTCTCTCCACCCCCTCCCCCCCATCCCTCTCTCCACCCCCTCCCCCCCATCCCTCTCTCCACCCCCTCCCCCCCCATCCCTCTCTCCACCCCCTCCCCCCCATCCCTCTCTCCACCCCCTCCCCCCCATCCCTCTCTCCACCCCCCTCCCCCCATCCCTCTCTCCACCCCCCCCATCCCTCTCTCCACCCCCCCCATCCCTCTCTCCACCCCCTCCCCCCCCATCCCTCTCTCCACCCCCTCCCCCCCCATCCCTCTCTCCACCCCCTCCCCCCCATCCCTCTCTCCACCCCCTCCCCCCCATCCCTCTCTCCACCCCCTCCCCCCCCATCCCTCTCTCCACCCCCTCCCCCCATCTCTCTCTCCATCCCCTCCTCCCCCATCCCTCTCTCCACCCCATCCCCCCCCCGTCCACCATCCCTCGATCTGTGTAACAGGGGGTAGATTGGGACACCAAATGGGGAGAGGCGAGAGGAAGGGTGAGAGAGGACTGAGTGTTCATGTCCTTTTGGTTGTAAGTATCCAACTGTCAGTATTTTCCAGGACTGAGGGACTGCCTGAGACTGCAAACTTCATAAATGAGAGTTAGTCAGCATTCTCTCTCTTTCCCCCTCTGCCCTTCCCCAAGCTGAATGAAGAGATTATATTGAATCAGATCCGGAGCACATTAATATGGTGATGTACGCAGTTACTATGTCTGGTCTTTTGGGTGTTGAGTTCGAAAGTAAATTTAGCAATCCTTGTGCCTGTGATTATTTTCCAAAGTGTACTTTGATCTGATAGCCCTGCTGTGACTGGCGCACGGTTCACTGCAGAGAGCGCTCAGGGGAGGGATTGAGGATACTGCTGTTACCTGGTGGAAGTAAAGGTGTTCTCTCTTGCATCACATTACCATTGGAAGAGTTTTGTATATAAAGGCCCTGTATTTGGGTTGAGTATGTGATGGGCACACCAAGCAGTGTTGGATTATGCTTCTGTTGTTCTGTTGGGGGTGGGGTGATGGAGGGAGAGGAGGAGGGGAGGGGAGGGAAGGCGGTGGTGGTGGGGGGCAGCGAGGTGAGTGGTTTGTTGACTGCTGATATGGCTTCCAGGGGAGCATGATCCCTGATGTTTTTCCATGCAAATGTTGTTGGAAGTTGTGGTATTTATAGTTGCTTGCCTTGCACTTTACAGCATCGCAGGCCTGGGTACAGACAGGTAGGAGGTATTAAACTGAAGGAGTTTCTTTATGTAAAGTAAGCTGAGCCTGTGAATGAGAGCAGTAAGACCGAGTTCCTGAGTCAGGCAGGAAGTTATTGCTGGAAGTCCCTATCTGTGTCACTGGGACACATTGGTTCTTGTGATCAGGAGGTAGGGTGCCAGGTGGAACGTTTTGTTTTCAGAAAAGTGATGACAGGAAGGGCTTTTGTTCAAAAGGTGAGCGAGCAGTGGGTGAAGATTCTGATCCTGAAGCCGTCTGTCTGTGTGGATGAGAGATTATGCAGTTGATAAACCAAGCAGTTCCTAAAGTATCGCATTACAGAGTTTGCCACAGAGTGTTGACTTGGTTCCAAGCGAGCAGTGCCAAGCGTGACATTTTAGAGTCCCCTTGACCCCAAAGAGACCCCATATACCTTCTCCTTTCCCCACAGAGGTCAGTCACTACCTGGTTCAGACAACTGCCAGGTGCGTGAGTCTGAATGCTTGGTCGGCAGAAAGCAGATACCAGGAGCACAACTCACAGAGTTGTATCGAGTGCGTAGCCACTATCTTTCTGATCCTAAATGGTGGTTCCATCGCATGCGCCCTACACAGGGCAGCTTGTGTTGTGCCATCCACCTTCATTTTCGAGACATGCAAGCCCAGTGCTTGCTTTAATCCAGTTCCTTAAGGGGCTTTGACAATGAGTTGGGCCTGCTGCGAGTCTCATTTACTGTCCAGGGTACTTGGGTCGATGATGTTGCTAGGGACCGTCCTCCTGCAATCGATCTTTGCCACACATCCACCTTGTACCATCGTCCTGGATTTCACATCTCCTACAGAATGTGACTTTTTATTCTGTGCACCAACTTAGAAAGAAAACAGTTAAGAACTTGCATTTATGTAGCCCTTGTCACACCTCTTGTGTTCAACAGCCAATGAATTACTGTTGAAATGAAGTCTCTGTTGTTTTGTAGATCATTGTGCCAGGAGATTGTAAACATTGAAATAGCAAAGAGAGAAATGACCAGTTAATCTGTTTTGGTGATGTTGGTTTAGGGATAAATGTTAGCGAGGACACCTGGTAATGCAGAGAAGGCAGATGGGCCCTTGTAAAGGAAGTGGGACAGGTGTTTTTTTCGACTGCTTGCATCATATAATCAAAAACACTGAATATCAGTTGCATTATAACATGTGGTTTTTAATGAAGGCTTGGTGTCGTAAAAAAGGCAACTAGACAATGATGGGTGCACAATCTAGGAATAAATATCCGCACCTCTTTAAAATAAAATCATCATAAAAATGAAGATAAACTATAACTTTGAAAAGTCATTGAGGAAGTAGGACCACCTTAGAGTATGGGATTATGCTGGAGGAAATGTGGATGGAGTGCAGCACAAATGAAATGTAAATTGTAAACTTACATCTTAACATAGAAACATAGAAAATAGGTGCAGGAGTAGGCCATTCAGCCCTTCTAGCCTGCACCGCCATTCAATGAGTTCATGGCTGAACATGCAACTTCAGTACCCCATTCCTGCTTTCTCGCCATACCAGCTCCTTATGATAGAATTATAGAACATTGCAGTATAGAAACAGGCCCTTTCCTCCAATGAATGTCCATTTGTCTTCTGTGGGTTGTTGAAGCACCACAAAGTAAATCTATAATTCCAAATAGGATTAGTGCTTTGCAAATCTCTGTCAGCTTGGCTGTGTTGTAGCACTCTTGCCTCCGAGTCAGAAGATTGTGCGTGAAGCCCCACTCCAGAATTTGGTCACATAATGTAGGCTGACATTTCAGTGTACATTGCTGAACCGATGTCCTATCTAGCGGTTGAGATGGATGTAAAGGAGACCTTAGAACAAATTGACGATGAGCAGCGACAGTAAGGTACCAAACTTTTTCTAGGAGTCACAGCAAGAGTAATCTAATTAAGGGGTTCAGATGACAATATAAGTTTTTGAGTGAAGCTTCAGTGCAGATAGCTGTTATCTGAATCCCGAGATGGTTACATCCTGGAAATGGTTCCCTCAGGATTATTTATTTATACTGCAGTGTCTGTTCTTGCACTGGGGGATTTGTCTAAAGTCTACGGAAAACACTAGCGGTACCAGAGGATGTAAAGCAACGTTACAACATGCCAATTCTACTCCACAAAAAGGTTATTGATAAGCTTTTGAATATTAATTCATAAATGGATCATTTGCTCTCTATGTCGCACGCTCCTCCTTTGGGCATCGCCATTCTGCGACACCAGCAGCTGTGCACTTTTGCTTCTGGATGGAGTTTCATAAACCTCAGATGCTGCGGATCCCCATACCTGTACCAGCACTAATATATCCTGAGGGAAATTGTCTAGACTTTTTGTGGGCAAAGCCAAAGGAGATCAGTTAGTATATTAGAAAACTCAGTATGCCACTCAGTTGACACTATTTCAAGGATAATCGCCCTCCTGTATAGCTCAGAAACATGGACCATGTACATTGGACACTTCAAGTCACTGGAGAAATAGCACCAACGATGTCTCTGCAAGATCCCCAAATCTCCTGGGAGGACAGATGCAACGACGTTAGCGTCCTCGACTAGGCCAACATCCCCAGCATTGAAGCACTGATCACATTTGATCAGCTCTGCTGGGCAGGCCACATTGTTCGCATGCCAGATACGAGACCCCCAAAGCAAGCGCTCTACTCAGAATTCCTTCGCTGCAAACAAGCCAAAGGTGGGCAGCGGAAGCGTTACAAGGACACCCTCAAAGCCTCCCTGATAAAGTGCAACATCCCCACTGACACCTGGGAGTCCCTGGCCAAAGACCACCCTAAGTGGAGGAAGTGCATCCGGGAGGGCGCTGAGCACCTCGAGTCTCGTCGCCGAGAGAATGCAGAAATCCAGCGCAGGCAGCAGAAAGAGCCTGCGGCAAACCAGTCCCACCCTCCCTTACCCTCAACGACTATCTGTCCCACCTGTGACAGGGACTGTGGTTCTCGTATTGGACTCACTTTGAGAGTGGAAGCAAGTCTTCCTCGATTCCGAAGGACTGCCTATGATGATGATTTCCAGGAATAGGGATCACAGTCATGCATCTTGCATCATATATTAACCTGAGAGGAGCAGTTGTTTTTAATAAAGGTTCTGTTCCCTGCCTCGCCGTGGCATTAATCTCATGTTTGGAACCATTTAGCTAAAAAAGATCCAGTACCATCAATTTCACTAAAATAAGAGGCTTTTGTCAGCATTTGTTTTATTTTTAATTAAAAAAAAACATTGCCCCAGATGACTATTGTCACTGCCACACGCAATCACATTAATCGCGGGTATGTAGGAGTGGCCTGTACCCATTGTACTTAATATGTATTTTCTGTTTCTGTACTACATGTACTTTAGTTTGTGTTTGCCAGTAGCAAAACATTCTGTAAAATTACTGGTGAATGTAATGTAGTCTTAGTAGCAAAATGTTTGAAAGAACTAACATTGGATTTTTGGTTTAGACTTGCAAATTCAGAGCTGCATTTTCAAAATATTTGTTCCAGTTCAGTTTCTTTTAACACACATCCAAAATTTCCTCTTATTGAATATTGCATGCTCTGATTAAAATTGAAAATAAGGATTATTATTCTAATATGTTAGAATCAATGCAGATATCAGTTATTGGTATCCATCACTGGCCGTTGAATCTAGCAACCTGTTCGTAGACCTCCGCTCAGGTGGCTGTGTAGTCAGTTGCTGGGAGATGGGGGATTGGTTTCACCTGCAATCATTGAAAAACATCTCCTGCAAAAATACAACTGGCCTGGTGCGATCAGATTCAAATTTAACTCTTGGTTGAGTCATGATATTTATGACAATTTCTTGTGTGCACTATGTATCTTTTAACTCACCTTTTAAAAGTTATTGACAAAATTCATAAGTTGCACAGTAATAAGTTGGGAATAGTGTAGTTTACTGTTTAGCATTTCTGAAGAGCAACTTAAGTGTTGCCAGATTGTAGTACAGGGTATTTCTGTTTTGCTTAAGATCACATTTAATTGTGATCTGATAGTTTGAACTGAATGTAGTCCCCCAGTATTGAGATTTTATCTGTTTCATGATTCAGTCCATACATCGTAAGAAGCTGAAGTTATGCCCTGAACTTGTGAAGTTTTGATGGTAGATATCAAATTTTAATAACGTGCATTTTATGTAGTGCTGACGTTGCGTGCAGCTGTTTGTACCAGCACCCCTTGTGCAGAGTCAATACTGCTGGGTGAATAATAGTGAGCGGCATAGATACATCAACTGCAGAACTTTGATACTGACCTCTATCTGAAACTTAAATAACCCTAGAACAAACGGTGTGAGATATTTTTTCGAATTGCAGAGTGCCTCCTTCTATGTAGATAAATTTATTACATCGAGAATGCATATCATGTTGAAGCATTCATGAGCTGTGGCTCAAAGTGCGAAAGCCAAATTTTATACCAATAATTTCCCATGCAGCGAATTCCAATTTTAATGAAGCAATGTAGTTGAGCACCATGCTGTTCTTTGTGGCGCGAGGAGGATTTGGAAACCTCAGGACCAACCAACCTGCACCACACTTGCCCACATTGCACAGTGATGGGAGAATGACCCAGATAAGCTTTAAAAAAAACAACTGGTACTTGTATAGTGTCTTTCATGGGAACACCACCACCTCCAAGTTCCCCGCTAAGACACATACCATCCTGACTGGAAATATATCACCATTCCTTCATCGTCGCTCGGTCCAAGTCGTGAAACTCCCTAACAACATTGGGAGCACCTTCACCACATGGACTGCAGTGGTTCAGGATGGCAGCTCACCACCATCTGCTCAAGGCCAATTAGGGATGGGCAATAAATGCTGGCCTTGCCAGCGACACCCACATCGTTAGGATATCTCGAAGTGCTTCACTACAATGGAATTATTTTGCAGTATAGTAATAGGTTTGCCTGTATAACAATCAGTCAATTTGCACACAGCAACATCCCAACAAATGACCACTGAATTTATTTTTGGTGCTGTTGATGACTGATAAATGTTGGCCAAGATCTCAAATACCCCTGCACTTCAAATCGTGCTACCTGTGTGCTAACTGCTGGGTACCACGGCTTCAGGTTACAGCATGATGCATGTGTTCAGTGTGGGATTGGCACCTATTGTTGGATCCAAAACTGGATAGAGTGTGGCTGTGGAGCCAGGAGTGCAGTTTAGGGATTGTTTTTCAATTGTATTAAGGAAAAATATTTTATTGGACGATTTGGTGGTTTCTACTTTCAGCTGGAGTAGAGGCACTCAAAAATATGGCTACTCATGTCAGGGGAGCCTATATCAAAAATAATAATTGTATCCTGCTGAAAAATGGACTGGTGACAACTGCAGTTGAGTGTTTACTTGCTGCAGAGCAATAACCAGATCTTCTCGTCACAGCAGACATTTATACAGGATTTGCCTTGCGGTAAAGTTGCAATCAGGAACCACTAATCTAACTATATAACCCTGCAGCGTTTTCATAGCAGCAATGCGCAGGTGTCTGGTACACTGTACCTGTCGAGTGCTCGTCGTCATTTGTACTTCCGATGATCCGAGAGAGCCCAGTCTCCTCAGTAGGTGCGTGGAGAGGCGTGAGTTCCGGGGTCGGCGTGAGGCCTATAAAGGCCCAACGCGGCGGCAGTCGGGAGCTGCGTGGAGAGGCGTGAGTTCCGGGGTCGGCAAGAGGCCTATAAAGGCCCAATGCGGCGGCAGTCGGGAGCAGCGTCGAGGAGGTGCGTGGAGAGGCGGGAGTTCCGAGGTCGGCGAGAGGCATGCCGGTGCAGCTACAGGGAGAAGGCAAAAAAGAAGTAGAAACAAACAGAAAGGTGACGTCACAGCCAAGGGGGTAAGTGATTGGCTGGTGATTGGTGAGTAGTTTTCTTTTTTCTCTTCTATAAAAGTGAGTAAACTTTAGCATTGTTGTTGCTTATCTAAGGGTTAAGTCATGGCAGGACAGCTCGGTCACGTGTTATGCTCCTCCTGTACCATGTGGGAACTCAGGGACGACACCAGTGTTCCTGACGACTACGTGTGCGGGAAGTGTATCCGCCTCCAGCTCCTGACGGACCGCGTTGCGGAGTTGAGGCTGAGGGTGGATTCACTCTGGAGCATCCAAGATGCTGAGAATGACGTGAGTAGCACGTGTAGCGAGTTGGTCGTACCGCAGGTAAAGGGTCCACAGCCAGATAGGGAATGAAAGACCAGCAGGAAGGTAGTGCAGGGGTCCCCTGTGGTCATCCCCCTGCAAAACAGATACACTGCTTTGGGTACTGTTTGGGGGGGGATGACTCATCAGGGGAGGGCAGCAGCAGCCAAGTTCATGGCACCGTGGCTGGCTCTGTTGCACAGGGGGGCAGGAAAAAGAGTGGGAGAGCGATAGTGATAGGGGATTCAATTGTAAGGGGAATAGATAGGCGTTTCTGCGGCCGCAACCGAGACTGCAGGATAGTATGTTGCCTCCCTGATGCAAGGGTCAAGGATGTCTCGGAGCGGGTGCAGGACATTCTAAAAAGGGAAGGAGAACAGCCAGTTGTCGTGGTGCACATTGGTACCAACGACGTAGGTTTAAAAAAAAAAGGGATGAGGTCCTACGAAACAAATTTAAGGAGCTAGGAGCTAAATTAAAAAGTAGGACCTCAAAAGTAGTAATCTCGGGATTGCTACCAGTGCCACGTGCTAGTCAGAGTAGGAATCGCAGGATAGCGCAGATGAATACGTGGCTTGAGCAGTGGTGCAGCAGGGAGGGATTCAAATTTCTGGGGCATTGGAACCGGTTCTGGGGGAGGTGGGACCAGTACAAACCGGATGGTCTGCACCTGGGCAGGACCGGAACCAATGTCCAAGGGGGAGTGTTTGCTAGTGCTGTTGGGGAGGAGTTCAACTAATATGGCAGGGGGATGAGAACCAATGCAGGGAGACAGAGGGAAACAAAAAGGAGACAAAAGCAAAAGACAGAAAGGAGATGAGGAAAAGTGGAGGGCAAAGAACAAAAAGGGCCAAACTGGACAGCAAAATTCTAAAAGGACAAAGGGTGTTAAAAAAACAAGCCTGAAGGCTTTATGTCTTAATGCAAGGAGTATCCGTAATAAGGTGGATGAATTAACTGTGCAAATAGATGTTAACAAATATGATGTGATTGGGATTACAGAGACGTGGCTCCAGGATGATCAGGGCTGGGAACTCAACATCCAGGGGTATTCAACATTCAGGAAGGATAGAATAAAAGGAAAAGGAGGTGGGGTAGCATTGCTGGTTAAGGAGGAGATTAATGCAATAGTTCGGAAGGACATTAGCTTGGATGATGTGGAATCTATATGGGTAGAGCTGCAGAACACCAAAGGGCAAAAAACGTTAGTGGGAGTTGTGTACAGACCTCCAAACAGTAGTAGTGATGTTGGGGAGGGCATCAAACAGGAAATTAGGGGTGCATGCACTAAAGGTGCAGCAGTTATAATGGGTGACTTTAATATGCACATAGATTGGGCTAACCAAACTGGAAGCAATACGGTGGAGGAGGATTTCCTGGAATGCATAAGGGATGGTTTTCTAGACCAATATGTCGAGGAACCAACTAGGGGGGAGGCCATTTTAGACTGGGTGTTGTGTAATGAGAGAGGATTAATTAGCAATCTCGTTGTGTGAGGCCCCTTGGGGAAGAGTGACCATAATATGGTGGAATTCTGCATTAGGATGGAGAATGACACAGTTAATTCAGAGACCATGGTCCAGAACTTAAAGAAGGGTAACTTTGAAGGTATGAGGCGTGAATTGGCTAGGATAGATTGGCGAATGATACTTAAGGGGTTGACTGTGGACAATGGCAGACATTTAGAGACCGCATGGATGAACTACAACAATTGTACATTCCTGTCTGGCGTAAAAATAAAAAAGGGAAGGTGGCTCAACCGTGGCTATCAAGGGAAATCAGGGATAGTATTAAAGCCAAGGAAGTGGCATACAAATTGGCCAGAAATAGCAGCGAACCCGGGGACTGGGAGAAATTTAGAACTCAGCAGAGGAGGACAAAGGGTTTGATTAGGGCAGGGAAAATGGAGTACGAGAAGAAGCTTGCAGGGAATATTAAGACGGATTGCAAAAGTTTCTATAGATATGTAAAGAGAAAAAGGTTAGTAAAGACAAACGTAGGTCCCCTGCAGTCAGAATCAGGGGAAGTCATAATGGGGAACAAAGAAATGGCGGACCAATTGAACAAGTACTTTGGTTCGGTATTCACTAAGGAGGACACAAACAACCTTCCGGATATAAAAGGGGTCAGAGGGTCTAGTAAGGAGGAGGAACTGAGGGAAATTCTTATTAGTCGGAAAATTGTGTTGGGGAAATTGATGGGATTGAAGGCCGATAAATCCCCAGGGCCTGATGGACTGCATCCCAGAGTACTTAAGGAGGTGGCCTTGGAAATAGCGGATGCATTGACAGTCATTTTCCAACATTCCATTGACTCTGGATCAGTTCCTATCGAGTGGAGGGTAGCCAATGTAACCCCACTTTTTAAAAAAGGAGGGAGAGAGAAAACAGGGAATTATAGACTGGTCAGCCTGACATCAGTAGTGGGTAAAATGATGGAATCAATTATTAAGGATGTCATAGCAGCGCATTTGGAAAGAGGTGACATGATCGGTCCAAGTCAGCATGGATTTGTGAAAGGGAAATCGTGCTTGACAAATCTTCTGAAATTTTTTGAGGATGTTTCCAGTAGAGTGGACAAGGGAGAACCAGTTGATGTGGTATATTTGGACTTTCAGAAGGCTTTCGACAAGGTCCCACACAAGAGATTAATGTGCAAAGTTAAAGCACATGGGATTGGGGGTAATGTGCTGACATGGATTGAGAACTGGTTGTCAGACAGGAAGCAAAGAGTAGGAGTAAATGGGGACTTTTCAGAATGGCAGGCAGTGACTAGTGGGGTACCGCAAGGTTCTGTACTGGGGCCCCAGCTGTTTACACTGTACATTAATGATTTAGATGAGGGGATTAAATGAAGTATCTCCAAATTTGCGGACGACACTAAGTTGGGTGGCAGTGTGAGCTGCGAGGAGGATGCTATGAGGCTGCAGAGCGACTTGGATGGGTTAGGTGAGTGGGCAAGTGCATGGCAGATGAAGTATAATGTGGATAAATGTGAGGTTATCCACTTTGGTGGTAAAAAGAGAGAGACAGACTATTATCTGAATGGTGACAGATTAGGGAAAGGGGAGGTGCAACGAGACCTGGGTGTCATGGTACATCAGTCATTGAAGGTTGGCATGCAGGTACAGCAGGCGGTTAAGAAAGCAAATGGAATGTTGGCCTTCATAGCGAGGGGATTTGAGTACAGGGGCAGGGAGGTGTTGCTACAGTTGTACAGGGCCTTGGTGAGGCCACACCTGGAGTAGTGTGTACAGTTTTGGTCTCCTAACTTGAGAAAGGACATTCTTGCTATTGAGGGAGTGCAGCGAAGGTTCACCAGACTGATTCCCGGGATGGCGGGACTGACCTATCAAGAAAGACTGGATCAACTGGGCTTGTATTCACTGGAGTTCAGAAGAATGAGAGGTGACCTCATAGAAACGTTTAAAATTCTGATGGGTTTAGACAGGTTAGATGCAGGAAGAATGTTCCCAATGTTGGGGAAGTCCAGAACCAGAGGTCACAGTCTAAGGATAAGGGGTAAGCCATTTAGGACTGAGATGAGGAGAAACTTCTTCACCCAGAGAGTGGTGAACCTGTAGAATTCTCTACCACAGAAAGTTGTTGAGGCCAATTCACTAAATATATTCAAAAAGGAGTTAGATGAAGTCCTTTCTACTAGAGGGATCAAGGGGTATGGCGAGAAAGCAGGAATGGGGTACTGAAGTTGCATGTTCAGCCATGAACTCATTGAATGGCGGTGCAGGCTAGAAGGGCCGAATGGCCTACTCCTGCACCTATTTTCTATGTTTCTATGTTTCCATCTCCACCTTAAATGTAATCAATGACCCAGCCTCCACTGCTCCCTGGTATAGAGAATTCCAAAGATTCATGACCCTCAGAGAAGAAATTCCTCCTCATCTCCGTTTTAAATGGGCAACCCTTTATTCTGAAACTATGCCCTCTAGTTCTAGATTCCCACATGAGGGGAAACATCCTCTCTGCATCTACCCTGTCAAGCCCCCTCAGATTCTTATGTTTTAATAAGATCACCTCTCATTCTTCTAAACTCCAATGAGTATAGGCGCAACCTTTCTTCTTATGTTATGAAGGGGTTGTCATATGAACATAAGAAAAAGGAGCAGGAGTAGACCATACGGCCCCTCGAGCCTGCTCCGCCATTTAATAAGGTCATGGTTGATTTGATCATGGACTCAGCTTCACTTACCTACTCGCTCCCCATAA
Organism: Pristiophorus japonicus; assembly: GCF_044704955.1. Taxonomy (NCBI): domain Eukaryota; kingdom Metazoa; phylum Chordata; class Chondrichthyes; family Pristiophoridae; genus Pristiophorus; species Pristiophorus japonicus. The sequence goes on along the minus strand of NC_091998.1, from coordinate 3,262,197 downwards.
CCCCTTAACTATCGTTTAAGAAACTGTCTATTTCTGTCTTAAATTTATTTCATGTCCCAGCTTCCACAGCTCTCTGAGGCAGTGAATTCCACAGATTTACAACCGTTTGAGAGAAGAAATTTCTCATCTCAGGAATCAACCTTTAAACCTTCTCTGAACTGCCTCCAATGCAAGTATATCCTTTCTTAAATAAGGAGACCAAAACTGTACCCAGTACTCCAGATGTGGTCTTACCAACACCATGTACAGTTGGAGCAGGACTTCTCTGCTTTTATACTCCATCCTCCTTGCATTAAAGGCCAACATTGCATTTGCCTTCCTGATTACTTGCTGTACCTGCATGCTAACTTTTTGTGTTTCATGTACAAGAACCCCCAGATCCCTCTGTACTGCAGCATTTTGTAACCTCTCCCATTTAAATAGTAATTTGCTTTTTTATTTTTCCTCCCAAAGTGAATAACCTCACATTTTCCCACATTATACTCCATCTGCCAAATTGTTGCCCACTCACTTAGCCTGTCTATATCTCTTTGTAGATTCTTTACGGCCTCCTCACAACTTGCTTTCCCATCTATCTTTGTATCATCAGCAAATTTGGCTTCGTTATATTCGTCCCTTCATCCAAGTCATTAATATAAATTGTAAATAATTGAGGCCCTAGCACTGATCCCTGTGGCATCCCTGAGATTGTTAGGAGAACCTTGTGTTATGACATTTTAAGGCATATGGGGTTGGATTGAGTCTGGAGTACAAAGGGAAGGTACCCCAAACTTGCCTGTTGAACTTCTGCCCAATCTTTTATTCTGATTTGCACTTTCGGAGTTAAACTGTATAATTGTGCTACGCTGCAGTGGACACAATCTTTGCGCTGGGGAGAAGGAGAGATGAGAGCTGTTAGCACACTGAAGTGCTGAGAATTTACAATTGTTTCATTTTTATCAAAATTCTCTATTTGCTGAGCACAATTAGTCCTCTTTTATTTCTGGGAAATGTAAACTTACATTTAACCACTTGTCAGCTTTGTTTACTTGGTAGTACACTTGACACCGAGTCAGAAAGCTATGGGGTCAAAGTCTCACTCTAGTATTTTTTGTACGCAGGAGCCCAGAGTAGGCCATTCAGCCCCTTGAGCCTGTTCCGCCATTCAATTAGATCATGGCTGATCTGTACCTCAACCTCATTTACCCACCGTTGTTCCTTACCAGACAAAAATCTTAGCATTCTCAGTTTTGAAAATTTCCATTGACCACCAGCATCTGCAGCCTTTTGGGGAGTTCCAGCTTTCCACTACCTTTGTATGACAAAGTGCTTCCTGATTTCACTCAATGGCATAGCTCTAATTTTAAGATTCTTTCACCAGAGGAAATAGTTTCTCTGTATCTATCCTAACGAATCCCTTAATCATTTTAAATACCTCGATCAGATCATCCTGCAGCCTTCTAACCTCAAGGGAATACAACCCAAGTTTATGCAACCTGTCCTCATAATTTAACCGTCTAATCTGTAGTATAATTCTGGTAAACCTGCGCTGTGCCCCCTCTAAGGCCAATATATATTTCCTAAGGTATGGCGCCCAAAGCTGAAGGCACTACAGGTACTCGAAATGGGGTCTGACCAAGGCGCTCTGTACAACTGAAGCATCATTTCCTCACTTTGTAATTCAAATCCTCAGTGCCAACATTCCATTAGTCTTTTTGACATTTACTATTTTTGTGGGGTTGGTTTGATTACTGATTCTAAAGAAGAATGAGATCTTTGTAAATTGCAAATAATGGCTGACACAAATGTCTCATTAATTTATGATCTGGTATCTCATGGAAATAAATTAAACTTTGGCTGTTGTCTTCTGTGATGATGAAGCAGCACCCAGGGAAGACATGAGCTACTCTAGGTCTTTTTGCCCATTGTCTAGATTTTTAATGGATTGTTGGCCACTTTCATGGCTTGCATATATCAAAACCGTAAATAACAGATGAGTGAAATTTATTATGATCTAAAAGAATGAGGCAGATCATGAACCTATTTAAGTTCTTGAAACTTTTTTTGAAGGATTGAGATGTGCGAACAAGTCACATTTTCAAACCGAAGTGAATAAACAGCGCTCTAAATACATGGTACTTGACATACCTGACACATATATGTGGTGTGATCTTGCTCAGATCTTAATATAAATGATATCTATAGCTATGCTTGGATCTGCTTTAACTTTTGAATTGCTCTCTCTTCAATTCCTGTATCTCCCTTCTCTAATTGGATCAAGCATCAAAAGCTTGATTTCTGATTTGATTGTTTTTCTTGGAGACAGACGAGCCAGTGTCAAAATGAAGAGCATTGTACAAATATTAGAAACTAGTCCTTCAAAACTCTATTATGGCATTCAGCTGCAGCTTGGCAGTACCATTCTTGTTTCTGAGTCAGAAGGTTGTGGGTTCAAGACCCACTCCGGAGACTCCGGAGTCAGCGTAAAATCTAGGCTGACACTTCAGTGCAGTACTGAGGGAGTGCTGCCCTGTATGAGGTGCTATCTTTCAAATGAGACATTAAACCGAGGTCCTGTCTATCTCTCCGGTTGGTTCAAACAAGAGCAGAGGTGTTCTCAACAGCATTTATCCCTCAACCAACGGCGCCATAAAACCCCCAATTATCTGCTTATTTATTGTCTGCTGCGTTTTCCGACTTTACAACAGTGACACTTTTTTAAAAAAAAAACCCGACTTAATTGGCTGTGAAGTGCTTTGGGATGTCCTGAGGTTCTGAAAGGAATTAAATGAATTCAGATAGATTCTTCATTCTGAGCTGTAACACTTGTACTGTTAATAGAACTGCAGTTACAGGCTGTCAAAACCTCTCGTTCCAATTCCAATTTTGACTTTTTTTTAGTCTGCATTTTTAAAAATTTATATATAAGATATCAGCAGCCCAAGAAGCCAATTGTTACAGCTGTAGATCTATCCAATGGTGACATCCACAACCCTGGCAGCATTCAGGTGTTAGTTGACTGGCAGCTTCCTGGAATGTTCCTATTTACATATTGGCATCTCCACCATATGTATACGGGCAATGGTATGACCTTTTCAAAGCACCTGTATGTGTGACAAGTCAGTTCAAAATGAACTGCAAATGCTTCATTGTATATCCAGGCTGTTTTAAACCTACCTTTTAAGAAAATGAATTTACCCGTTCAATCTATTCTCCGAATTCTGCAAATGTGGGAGAAGCTGGCAATGTAAAATAGAAAGGAAAGAAAACCACTCATGCTGGAAATTCACAGCAGGTCCACTGCCACATATAAAGAGAAAACACACAGTTTTTGATACAGATCGTTCATCAAAACTGTTTTTAACAAGTGCTCGGTACAAATGAACCAACTCGCTTTGACTTTTTGGAGTGGTTTGACATAGAAACATAGTTAATAGGTGCAGGAGTAGGCCATTCGGCCCTTCGAGCCTACACCGCCATTCAATGAGTTCATGACTGAACATGCAGCTTCAGTACCCCATTCCTGCTTTCTCGCCATACTCCTTGATCCCCCTAGTAGTAAGGACTACATCTAACTCCTTTTTGAATATATTTAGTGAATTGGCTTCAACAACTTTCTGTGGTAGAGAATTCCACAGGTTCACCACTCTCTGGGTGAAGAAGTTTCTCCTCATCTCGGTCCTAAATGGCTTACCCCTTATCCTTAGACTGTGACCGCTGGTTCTGGACTTCCCCAACATTGGGAACATTCTAGGTGTGTTAGTTTGACATGGTTGTTAACAGTTTCACATTTGGCTCCAATGATTGTGGATTTGGGCCTCTCACGAGGCTCCAACTATATAATCTAGCCTTGCATTCCAGTTCACTGCTGCATCATTGTAGAAGCCATCCTTTGGATCAAATGCTAAACTGCTGTCCGTCTGTTTGTTCGGGTGGATGGTAAAGATACAAAGCAGATCGGGGAGTTTTGGTATCCTGACTAACCCTCTGACTCAATACTATTTAAAAAAAAATGCAGATTAAGTACTCTGTCATCTTATTTTTTTTTGGGACATTGCTTGGAAAGAATGGCTGCCATGTTTGTGCGTATAACAACAGTCACTATATTCCAAAATAAATGTATGTGCTTTGAGGTATTGTGACAAAGTGCTGCATAACTGCGTCTTTCTTTACAAGATCATCATCCATCATTTGATTAGTATAGCTGCATTTACAAAGGGATAGTTTGCGACTTGTTTCCTGGCTCCAGTCTAATTTTGTGTACCCGGCCAAGTTCGCTGCTGCTGTTGCAGAAGAGTGAATAAAATATTATCAATTTTTTATGCCCAAGAAATTCTGAACATTTGTGGAAATGTTGTGTGTACCAAGTAATGAGTGATGGGATGCTGATTCAGGTTTACAATTTGCTCACACAGCAAGTCACTCATCTCGTGTGATCATCAGATTGATGTGGCAAGCTGAAATCAGGTGCTGCTTTGTCGAGAACAAGTTGGTGTTGCATACATCATAGTGACTGTTTAAATTGTAACCTTGGGAGCATCTAGTTTGCAGGACCTGCCCTCATTTGGGACCTAAAAGAAGGGTAATATGCCTCTGCTAAACTACAATAGAAAAAAAATCATAAATGGGTTTTATTGTCCTGAACGCAAAAGAAATGAGGTGGAATAATATTTTAGATGGATTTGTATCATTTGTTCAGTTCCCACCTCGGAAGTAGTAGATTTGTCGTAAATAAAATCAATCTAGTGACATCTTCAGTTGCAGTAGTGAGGCTTGAGTAACTTAGAAATTCTAATCGAGCTCAGAGACTGAATTACTGGTTTTAACTCAGCACCAGCTATTTTTAATATTTTGACCTATTAAGAATATGCATCTTTTAGGTTTGCAATTTGGCATTTTGTTTGGTTGGTGCACTGAGCATGGTAAAGTTGGTGACATGTAAAGGATGTTGAAGAAAATACATAACTGAAGATGCTAGACACCCTTTGAAGTATTTGGGATTATTATAAGTAGCAGGTGACCAGGAAATGAATGGCTCTGTAATCGCATGTCACAATGCATGCATGTCACAATGCATGTCACAATGCATGCAGCTTCAATGTGGCTATGCAAGCAAATGTACCATTGCAGGAAAGCTTGTCTCTGGACCTTTGGAGCTTCTTTATCTGGATGACTCAATTTCTTTGAGATTGTGTTTTTGTAGTCCATCTCTGACAGTAAAGAATGTTACCGTGGATGCAGTTGAAATGTATGCGCACAATTGAATTTTCTTTCATTACTAGTCTGGTAGTGTGTGCTACTGCGCGTCTGCGACAGTGTTTAGTGATACTGATTCTGCCAGGATTTGTTGGAGCATGCCAAGAGCTTTTTTCTAAGCAGATGGGATTGTAGTTTTCAAACCGTAATCAGCAGTCAGTTACTGGGCAAATTAATATAAAGCAATCAATTGTTTTTTTTCTTGATGTTGCCTTAGTGTTTACAGTGCTTTTTTGGTATCGGAATGTGTTATGTTATTTTAAACTTTCTGATTGTACATCTGCACTTATTTGCTTTTCTTTAGCTTTGAAGTTGTGAGAATGTACTGCTTTCATCTTGTTCTGGAAAAGTTACAACAAAATCATGAAGCCTTGAGACTTTTTTGTCTCACTTGGATTAGAAGATTAAAAACGTTGCCGTTAAAACTCGTGTTAACCAGCCTTGCTTCCATGTCCTTCACTGCTTGAAACCATTAATTGTGATGGCGTTATGCTTTGTGAGTTCATGCGCTCAACAGTTATCATGCTCACCAAACAACATCTATGAATGGTAACCAGCCTCACACAATCACTATAAATGGAGAATGTGTATCTTTGTTTGCAGATATTCAGATGTTGCATTGTTATAAATTCAAAGTATATTAATTTTGAACTATCATTTGTTTTAGGGATGGATAATAATGGCCCTTCTCTTCTAAAATGCATGTATGGCTTCCTTTGTAGATTGTTTTAAAATGTTTGGTTGGCAAAGCCCAGCAACAAGGAGTGTTGCGATTCCTTGTATTGATGGTATAGGTTAACATAGCATTTGTCCTGTAGGGTGCTCCACCTTGAGATGAGGCTGAGCTAACAAAATTAATCAATTTGGTTTTGTATAGTATCTTTAATGTTGTAAGACATTCCATGGTACTTCATAGAGGTAAAAATGGACACTGAGGTGATGGTCAGAAGTAGGAGAATATGATGGATGCCAATAGCTTTAAAAATATGCATTATAATCAAAATAGCCAATTGGATTTGGAGTATGGGAGCATCATGTTGACGACAGTGTGGAGCACCTCATGACTTGGTATACAGTAAAGGAAAAGAGTAGTTTTCATTAAATTAGATTTAATTGAATTCTGCATGGTAAAGTGTTGATGTTTCGTAAGCTTGTTGTATGGTTCGTCTTTCAAGCACACAGTTTGAAAACATATATAACTGAAAGCTATAAATAATTCATTACTATACTTAATGGTATTTATTTACAAGGTTTTTGTTTGCTAAACTTGAATAACAGTCCCTTAAACACTAAGAAAGAAGGAACTGATTTCTGTTTATGTAGTTTGTTTTGTGTCTTCAGAAAGCATCACAACCAATGAATTACTTTTATAGTATTTATCCCTTAACCAACATTACTAAAACAGATTATCTGGTCATTATCTCATTGCTGTTTGTGGGACCTTGCTGTGCACAATTTGGCCGCCGCCTTTCCTCACAACACAACAGTGACCACGCTTAAAAAGTACTTAATTGCCCTATCGAAATGCTTTCCATTTTTCTAAAGTTACTGATGTTATGTAGACAAATAGTCAATTTGCACATAGCAATGTTTCACAAATAGTAAATGAGATAAATAACTAGGTAATGTGCTTTGGTGATCTTGGTTGATAGATAATGGTTGGCTAGGACATCATGGAAACTCCTGACTCTTCAAATAATGCATGGGATCCGCAATATCCAGTTGAACAGGAAGATGCAACCTCGAGCATTCGGAAGATGGCACTTCCAACAATGCGGCATACTCCCTCTGTACTGCACTGGTCATATACTTCAGTCCTGAAGTGGAGCTTGTAACGGGTGCGAGTTCAGCCACTGAGCCCTGCTGACACTGGGGACTCATGGGTTTAAACGAAGAGAACAATCATTTGCTATGATGTGTGCAATGCTTTGAATTAACAAATATAATTTCCCCTTTTAACATTTATTTTTCTTGTCTCTTATGGTCCTGGCAGCAACCAACAGGGTGGAGACACTGCTGCCTCTGAATCATCTGCTGATATTACTATTAATTCACTGTTGTGAGCTGCCAAAAGGGTTGGTCTCTGCCTCACACCTCACCCACTTCTAAGATCAGGAATCCTCTGGAGAATTACAATGCAAACTTGTAGCTTTCCATTCCACAGCATTACGTTTTAGAAACGTATAAGATTCTGACGGGACTGGACAGGTTAGAGGCGGGGAGAATGTTCCTGATGTTGGGGAAGTCCAGAACCAGAGGACATAGTCTTAGGATAAGGGTTAGGCCATTTAGGACTGAGATGAGGAGAAACTTCTTCACTCAGAGTTGTTAACCTATGGAATTCCCTGCCGCAGAGTGTTGTTGATGCCAGTTCATTGGATATATTCACGAGAGAGTTAGATATGGCCCTTACGGCTAAGGGGATCAAGGGGTATGGAGAGAAAGCAAGAAAGGGGTCCTGAGGGAATGATCAGCCATGATCTTATTGAATGGTGGTGCAGGCTCAAAGGGCCGAATGGCTTATTCCTGCACCTATTTTCTATGTACAGACATATATTCATGCAGCATCATTGGGTTCATTTGGCAGTTGCCAATGTTTCTCAAGAACTTAATATTTAATTCCCTATCGACAGCTGTTTATGTAACTGATTTATCTATTAATAACTGCAAAAGCAGTTTATCTGCAGTGAAATGAATAATGTTATTGTGAAAGTGTGGACCATGACAATTGGAGAATCATTGTGTTAACCACAAATATCACTTGCTACATTAACACTGTACTTAATATAAGATAGTATTGCAGTTTACTTTATCATTCCAGGTTCTCATTAAACGAACATAAGAACATAAGAAACATAAGAACATAATAAATAGGAGCAGGAGTAGGCCATTTGGCCCCTCGAGCCTGCTCCGCCATTTAATAAGATCATGGCTGATCTGATCATGGATTCAGCTCCACTTCCCTACTTGGAGTATTCGAAGCAAAATTGTTAAAATGAAATTCAACCTGGAGGGGCATCCTTCCTGCCTGTTGCTGGGGGTGAATACCTACAAATTTTGCTTGGATAAAGTTTGAATATATTTTAAAATAATTGAACTGCTACCAGCTGTGAGAATTATTTCCTGTCACTCAACTTGCAGAACATCTGACTCCACCTTTTATACCTTACAGGCAGGTATGTTTCATACTTGGTTACCATTGGCAAAAAGCTAGCTCTCAATTTTAAAAAAACTTTTGAAAGAAAGTGTCCCTCCCTGATTCTGACATGTATGCCTTCTATACTCTTATGAATGTGCCAGAATCTACCGAGGATTTGAGTGGTGATTACAGATACTTGAGTAGAGAAATTATTGCAGGTAACTCTGACTAAAGCACCTGGTAAAGTACAGTCTGTGTCTTCAGTTTCCAGCTTGATTGTAAAATCTGTAACTTGTATTGACATTTGGAAAATCTGTAACAGGAACCAAGTTAAATATTGAACGCTTTAAAAGCTGTGTACAGGACTGTGGTTGAATCAGGCATAGAGTATCCTGATTGTATTGTGCATTTAGATGCAATCATTAATCGGGTAATTGATTGGGTGTGATGCAACATCCTGCAACAAATCCCACAAATGTTCACACGGGGTAGGGGGGCCGAAATTTGGTTACGACCCATTTGGGGGCGGTAACCGAAGAGAGATGGGACTTCCTGCGCCCAGCGTGGAAGTGCCACCCCAACAGTGAAATTTTGGTTACCGCCCCTCACAGGAAGTGGAGTGCAATGTCGCGTACTCCACTTCCTTTTGGGGCGGGTTATACGGCTTCTCCGTGTAACGCTAACGCGTTTCAATGCCCTTCCCCTTCTGTTAAAGGGAAGGGATGCTGCGAACTCTTGAAATCTCCACTCAGGGGTCTAAGGGGTGCAGTGGCCGCAGCCTGGCACCGAGCCCCCCCCCCCCCGGAGACGCTAACGAAAGGCGCAGAAAAGGGGAATTTCAGCCCCAGAGTGTCTAACATAGTCTGCTGTGTCAGTACCTCAGTTTTGCATAAAATGTCTAGTGGGTCATGGAAATGCCAATTTCTGGTGTTATAAGCGATTCACATCAATTGTCTTAATCATTGACTGCATTTTTAAAAATGTATTCATTCACTGGATGTGGGCGTCACTGACAAGACCAGCATTTATTGCCTATCCCTAATTGCCCTTGAGAAGGTGGTGGTGAGCCACTTAATTCAACTGAGTGGCTTGTGAGGCCATTTCAGAGGGCAGTTAAGAGTCAACCACATTGCTTTGGGTCTGGAGTCACATATAGGCCAGACCAGGTAAGGCTGACAGACTTCCCTCCCTAAAGGACATTAGTGAAGCAGAATGGGTATTTTACGATAATCCAGTAGTTTCATGGTCACCAATACCGATACCAGCTATTTATTCCAGATTTATTTAATTACCTGAGTTTAAGTTCCCCAGCTGCCATGGTGGGATTTGAACTTATGTCTCTGAATCACTCGTCCAGGCCTCTGGATTACTTGTCCAGTAATATAACTACTATGCTGGTTGATTCCGGAGATGACTTGTGAAGATAGGTTGAGTAGGTTGGACCGAAACACTTTGGAGTTCAGAAGAATGAGAGGTGATCCTATTGAAACAGATAAGATAATGAGGGGGCTCAACAAGTTGGATCCAGAGAGTATGGGCTCAGTTTTCCCCAGTTATTGTGCCATTTCTCTTTGAGCAGGCTGCTTTTTCTGGCCTAACTTAAAAATCCCCGGAGAGAGGGAGACGGCCTTTGGGCAGAGTTGGAGGTAAGGTGGAGCTATGTGTTTTTCAATTCTTTTAATGTGTTGGGAGGTGGCTGCATGCTTCCCTTTCAGCCTCAGCTCGCATTGTGTCCCTGGTTACCATGGCAGTCTGATCTTTTTCAGCCCTGCTTTTCCAGCAGATCAGGGCTCCACCCCCTTTGGGTTAGGCCACGCCAAAATGAAGAGATCCAATGGGGAAAACTTACAACACTTTTTTGGTGTACTTGGGGTCCAAAAAAATCGGGCGTAATTCTTCAAGTATGCCAAAAAAAATGATTTGGGGAAAATTGAGCCCTATATTTCTACTCATAGGGTAAACTAAAATTAGGGGATATAATTTCAGAATAAGGGGCCTCCCATTTAAAACTGAGACGAGGGGGAATTTCTTCTGCGGGTTGTAAATGTATGGAATTCTCTGCCACAGAGAGCTGTGGAGGCTGGGTCATTGAATATGTTTAAGGCGGAGATAGATAGATTTTTGAACGATAAGGGAATGAAGGGGAGTGGGCAGGGAAGTGGGGCTGAATCCATGATCAGATCAGCCATGATATTAAATTGCGGAGCAGGCTCGAGGGGCCAGGTGGCCTACTCCTGCTCTTATTTCTTATGTTATGTTTCTGTACCCCGGCTTCAGTGGTGGAAGTTATTCAGGTTCTTCAAGCAGGTGATCTTGGTAACTCATCAAGCTAACATTCCATCCTATTTGACGTCATAAGCATGCATCACTGAAACTGTAATGTTTATATATTTTTTAAAATAGAAAGCAATAAGTGGGGGATGGGCGACGAGGAAGATAATGAAGTATAGTCTAGGATTAAAAAAAAGAGATTTGGCTACAGTGGAAGGGTCATGAATTACTGTTAAATGTAATGTCACCACTAATAGATTTGAAAAACTTGAAATATAAATTTAATTTCAATATAGATGTCTAAATTTAGTATAAATATGAATTAATTAAAATATGAAGTTAAACATCTAAATATAAATGATGCACATTTAAATTTGAATGGTTAGGCTAAAATAATTCGATTACCTGTTCCGTTGGGAAATATATTATATCAGTACAGGATCAATGGAAATTAATATGGTCTTATACTATGTTTATTGAAATTCCTAAAAACTATTTTGAGCTGACTTGCAGGTCCATCTGTGCAGACTGTGTCGTCTGGACCATTGCTTAATCTGTGGGGGAGAAAATCAGAGAAAACGAAAGGTTTCATTTAATAACTTGTTACTTTATAGGGGGAGTTCTCCTGGGTGTTCTGGCCAATATTTATTCTTCAATCAACATCACTAAAACAGATTATCTGATTATTATTACATTGCTGTTTGTGGGCGCTTGCTGTGTGTAAATTGGCTGCGTTTCCTACATTATAAAAGTGACTACACTTCAAAAGTACTTAATTCGTAAAGCACTTTGGGACGTCCGGTGGTCGTGAAGGGCACTGTAGAAATACAAGACTTTCTTCCTTTTTTTCCCTTTCTTTCTGAAAATGATGTGCGGGTGGGTGCTGATGACAAAAGCTTCAGCCCATACAGTGCGATCCACTTCTCTTCCTTTTATTGGGTTATTCTCCTGCCCTTTCCATTCTGGAACTAGCAAAATAACTGGGTATTCCAGCTCTAAGGCGTTTACTAATACAGTACAGGTACTGTTCTTGTGTGGGTTTTTTTGAAGTGTGTGATTACTACTGGGAAAACTCCAAATTTCTGTCCTTGTCTGTAAAATGTGTACCCAATTAACATCCAGTACCGCAGTCGCACACTACAGGTCGAGTCATGAGTGAATATGATGGACACAGTAGCATCAATATTTTATATTCCCAGTTTCACTTGGGAAGGCAACCGATGTTGCATCTTTTTTCCTAAATCTGTGAGTACTAAGGATTACATTCTAATCATGTCCTCAGTACTGTATATTAGTTTTTGAGATAAAAGATTTGAAGGTACTTTACCTTGTTTTGGTAAGATTCTGTGCCATTTACAGTATTGCACTGGGTTCAAAGTGTGTTAAAACATCTTGCTCATCTATTTGTTGATAGGTAAAATATTGTTTTCTCAGTTTATAATGAGTATTCTTTGATACAGTTTGAAATTTCAAGTGCTGTTGTATAGTTTCTTCCTTACTGAATCGATCACAACTTATATGGTTTGAGCACACCCTGATTACAGGATAAATTGGCATTTTATGACGAGTGAGTGAAACTGATAAATGTCAAAAGCTTTTGTTGCATTTTCCAGTGTTGTTGACAAATCCCACACGTTTGTGCTGAGGCTACACTGCAAATCCCTGACCCAGGGCTTGGAATCACTTATTTTGTGTGCGTTTTTGCTTTTCCTTTCCTGGATAGTGAACACAGTGATAACTTCCGTTATTGCTTCCATGCTGCAACATGTTTTGAAGGATTTTCGTGTAACAGAAAGTAACACCATTGATTGTGCATTCGTAGCAGTTTTTTTACTCCAGCAAAACATTGCAAGTCTCTAGTGTTCGTGTTGCTTGCTGATAAATCTCTTGCATTCATAAATAGATCTTTATGTAGCACGCAGTACAAAGTGCAGGGGTGTGGATAATATATTCTAACTAGTTTATCTCTTGTGACGTATGGATGAGTAATCAAGATCAATTTGAATAGTTCAAGACAAGTTGGGGCTAGAGGATGCAAGGTAATTGAAACCAGTATGGTAGTTTGTGTGTGTGAGGGTGGGCTCGGGGGCGGAGGGGGGAGGCAAATAGAAGGTAGGTAAGGGGAAGAACAGGGAGGGAGATGGCAATGGGAGGTGAGGAGGAGAGCGGCTTATTGCCCCCCCCCCCCCGAGCCCACCCTCACACACATAAACTACCATACTGGTTTCAATTACCTTGCATCCTCTAGCCCTAACTTGTCTTGAACTATTCAAATTGATCTTGATTACTCATCCATACGTCACAAGAGATAAACTAGTTAGAATATAAAATTATCCACACCACTGCACTTTGTACTGCGTGCTACATAAAGATCCATTTATGAATGCAAGAGATTTGTCACCAAGCAACACGAACACTAGGGGAATGCAGTTGGGAAATGCAGTAGGCTACTGTAAAAAGGGGCAATGAAACTGGGTACGGATAGCCTGTGAAGGGGAACCCCAGGCGGTGGCAGGTTGGAAGAGGAGAGATTGGCAGGCAGCAGGTGTATTGGAACAGGGAAGCAGTTAGCATGGGGGAGGGAGGGAAGGGGGCGACATCTTGTTCATTAGGTGGCAGAGTGGAGCCTGTAATCTTAGGGAGGATTGGGGGGTGAACATAAGAATTAGGAGCAGGAACAGGCCACTCGGCCCCTCGAGCCTGCTACACCATTCAAAATGATCATGGCTGATCTTCTACCTCAACTTCAATTTCCTGCACTATCCCCATATTCCTTAATTCTCTTAATATCAAAAAATCTAGCGATCTCTGTTTTGAATATACTCAAAGACTGAGCCTCCACAGCTCTCTGTGGTAGAGAATTCCACAAGTTCACCACTCTCTGAGTGAAGAAGTTTCTCCTCATCTCAGTCCTAAATGGCTGACCCCTTATTCTGAGACTGTGACCCCTTGTTCTAGACTCCCCAGCCAGAGGAAACATCCTCCCTGCATCTACCCTGTCAAGCCCTGTAATGGGTGCGGGATGAGAACTTGCTCATTGGTGGGAGGGGGAAAAGAGGCCAGGAAACAAGCGCGGTGATGATGGAGAAGGGTGGTTAAAGGCTGAGCTTTACCTCAGTGGTGGTCAGGGAAGGGGCTGGTGATAGCAAATGCTCTGTTGGGGAGTAGGGTGGTTGGGGGTTGAAGTTTTGCTCAGTAAGGTCGGAGGGTGGTGTTGGAGACAGAATATATCTAATTGGGTGGGTGGGGTAAAGACTTTATGGCTCTGCTGCACACAGGTACCTTTTACACCATAATTCATAAAAGTCTAAATGATTTCCAGAAATGAGATCGGAGACTTGCACATGAGCATATGTAACGCAATAGCAGTAGGGGAAACAGAAAAAACTTCGAGGAACTCCAGACTTCACACCAACTTGCATTTACTACAGAATCAAACAATTTTGAGTTGGGACCATTAATTCATTTCTGGTATTTTATTTACGTCAAGTTTAACACTGGATGCATTACTGTTACAGCCTCAACATCAGATGTGTTTTGCTGCAAGTTGATAATTATTTAAATTATAAATGACAACACTACGAATGTGAGATTTTTATTTGGATTAAAAGAAGGTTTCTTCGCTTGTGAAAAGAAATTAATCTTAACCCAGAAATCTGGTTTTCATGCAGTGTCAGCCAGTGGCTAGTCATGCGTTGGAGGAGATATTTCTTTGCCATGTAACATACAATATATTATCAGGGCCACTGATTTACAGTGATTGAATAAGTGAAATAGAATTTTTATTATGCAGTAAATATTGTGGGAATGTAAGTGATACTCATCTTCAATTTCCATTATTCCTGATATTTGCGTAGAAACTAATTCAGTGGCCTTGATGAACAATCTCTGTGACTGATTTATTTGCTATTATTTTTTTAAAGTGCAGGATATAGAGGAAGGCTGGAGAGAAGGTGGTATAGTTTGAGTTTAAGTAGGAGACGGGTTGGAGATATTGTGTGCAGCAGTCACAGAGAATGGAGGAGGGGGTTGTGTGAGTAGTAGGGTTGGTGGTGCAGCATTTGAGAAAGGTTGGTGTGCTCTGGGAGGAACAAAGGGGTGTTGCCAAGGCGGGTCGTTGTGCATGGGAGAATGGGGGTTGTAAAGTTGAGAAAGAATTGGGAGGGAGGGGTTGTGTGATGCAGAAAGGGAGCCGCACTGTGTGTAGGGCCCATGCTCTATCTCACGAGAGGTGTTGGATGCGCTTACTGTTGCCCAAAATTCTAAATTTAACTGCAATTCGTCTGTTAGGCAGGGGAGGGAAAACCCATGGGTTTTACTCTTGATCAATATTCAGTCATCTCTGCTGGAAAGTGCACGTGCGAACATTGGGTGAGAACAGAATTGGGTTCATCTGTCATTTCCCCCATCGACAAAAAGCCTGGTGGCACACTCTGTCGAGGGTTACACATGCAGAATCAGCACCTTTGGGAGAGGAGAGGAGAGGAGCAAATTAGGGGAAAAAGAAGAAAATATCACTAAAATGTCATCCAAAACTGTCATCAATAACGTGAAGAGGGTGTCCCCAAGAATAAGACTATAAAGCTGTTTATGATGCAACTGTTGGAATATACAGCTGCATATTTTCTTTTGGAGCCTTGCCATTGAAAGATGTTGAAGCATTGCTATTCGAATAATCACTGACGATACCATGTTCAATCCATTTCTTTTGTCTGTTTTGTGGTCAGCAAAGGAAATACACAGCAAAGTGGTTGACTGTGACAAACGAGTAGCAGCATTGCAATTGCATCTTGTAACCAGGTAACCGTGCTGAGTAGTACTGTATCCTGGTAAAGAATTACAACCCAGTCGCCTACAGAGCTTGCTTTAGCTCCATTTAGTCATGGTTCAGTTTATGCGAGTGTGAGGATTTTGCAGTAGGTCGGGCCCAGCTTTATCGACTTTCGCATGTTTTTTTTTCTCCCGCTAGCTTTTGGGCAACACGAGACTCGTACACTTTTAAATACATACATTTGGACTACTTCGAAAGTAAACTAGTGTTTTCAGATTTTGTTGAGAACAGTGTGTAAACTGCGTACGTTGTGTCAATTGCTTGGATATATTTTTAATTCGGATTGCCTATGTGGCCGACTATGTCAGTGGTCCGAGTGTCCTGCTGATCAGATAGCGAAAAGTTCAAGTATCAACTGCAATAAAGAGCAATTTACTACAGTATTGCGATGAATCTTTGAACCTACACTTGATTAATCTTGTTGTTCTGTTTAACAAAATTTGTTGTACATTAACAATCAAGTGAGAGACTGCACCATTTAATAATTCACTAATTAGTCTAACTCGATTCTTTTAACAAGACAGCTGGCTACTTTCAGTAACTGGAAGGGATTTTTGTAGAGTTTCAAAGGATGTTTTAGACCATTCTAATATTTGACAAATTGAGTAAATAAGTTTATATAGGAGTACTATAGTTAGCAAAGGAAATTTGTTGGTTTTAATGAGATATTGACGGCAGTATCCAAGCTTTGAGCTATTGTACAATACTGTGTTTGCGTTGAAATTTTCACCAATTAAGATACAAGGTTGTTTTCCTGTCAGTGTAAATCTGAATGCATGTATTTAGTTTTCATTATTGTTCAATGAGTTACCTTGTAGCCCATATTTACATGAATTCATGTACCTGGCAGGAAAAATGGTCTACAGACAGATACAAGGGAATGAGGAATACTAGTAATCTGCAGTGGAAGAGTAACCATGCCCTTATGTCACATTAGTAACTCATTAACAGGTGTCAGTGATTTCAAAACTGAGACTCGTAACAGGCAGTATATATACATCCTCCAGGTGGCTGTAAGTAATCTAGAATTTTTCACTGCACAAGATCGATTGTGGATCAGTAACTGTTCAATTTATTTAATAAAGAAAAACTAATTTGTGTTTTCAGTCCTGTGGCACACTGGGAGGGGCAGGGAGAGAATAAAAAAAAACAGGACAAAAATATAGTTTTCAGGAAAAGAATGAACTTGATGCAAGAGCACTGTGAGCCACTTTTTGTGTTAAATGTATAATTCACGATTAAGAATACCAGGATCTGGTATGTAACTCTGATAGTGGGATGGAAAAATGTGATGGCAAACATATACAAATCATCAGCACCTTTCTAGCTTAACCCAAACACCATTCAAGGGGGGAAGGAAGGAAAGGAGAAGAAAGTGTTCTTTGAGCATCAAGGCTGCTGAGTGCACTTTTTCTGTCATTGACTTTTAAGTATTGGACTGCAGAAATGTCACAGTTTTTAAAATATAAAGACAGAGGCAGTCATTTTAAATGTACAAAATCACACAGCAATTGATAACATCTTAATTACCAGCAGCCAGTTATCTATATCCACTGACTAACCTTCCCAGTCATACTTAGAAACTAGGGATCTGACCTGCAGCTCGAAGAGAAGTTGAACTTTGCTCCTCAGTGTTTATTTAACAGCAATTAAAACTTTGTGCCCTTGAAGGAGTGCCATGGAAAGTCCACGAATATGTATCCATATGATAGATTAAAAGCCTGTGCTTACCTGTCCTCCTGATTGTGTCCTCTCAATTCCTAATTTGTGACGCCAAGGCAGGTGATACTATTCTGTAAAGGAGCAAAAGCACAGTATGTGCTTTAAGATCATTAAAGCTATTCCTCCTTGTAGGATTGATATGCGAGAGGTCTCTTTGGGGTCATAGTGGTTTCAAGATGACAGGCCTAGCATTGGAAGTTTGGAAATGTCAATTCGTATGTTGCAGACTTGCAGGTAATCTGATTCCTAAATTTAGAGCTCCAGGACACTGTTGAAGCTGCAGCAGCTAGTCTGACTCGCGAATGGAACCTGTAGGGGTCGGCCTGTCACTGGGGCTGGGATTCTTCTCACTCCGATCCAGATAACCTTGCAAGCCATTGCCATAATGGAAGGGTTGGCAACGCTCCAGGATTGTCAGTTTCCAGAAGGTTAATCTTCAAGGCACTGCTACAAGCAACCTAGGAGAAAAATAATAGTGACATTAAAAGCAAAATTGTGAAGATTGTATGGAGTTTCACAGTTTTGAAGTCTTTGGAAAGAATGAGAAAGCAGGAAAAGGTATGATAAGTCTTGATATGATTGTAGGAGGAGGGATACTTTCTTGGATGATGTGTTTGGAGTTTAGAAGGAATAAGAAGGAAGTTTAGGCTCTCAATAAAACAGACACATTGCAAAGATTGTGAATAAAATAGGAAAAAGAGAATGGAGGTTTGAAATGAGAGCAGTATTTCAAGCTTGGGCAGACCTTGGTTTTGTGAAAGTTTGAATTAAGGTGAATTGAAGTAAGCTTTTTGAAGGTTAGCTTTAGCTATTTAAGAGATCTGGTATTTTATATCGCAGGAGACAGTGAAAGAATGAATGTTGATAGATGACTAGTGGATGTCTTTGATACAAAGAAAGAGCAAAGTAGGTGAGGAGACGGCCCTGGAGAACCCCTGAGGTGGTAGAAAAAAGAATCAGGATAAATCACTAACTAAAGCGCAGAGAGTGATTCAGAGAAAACTAGATAGCAAGCGTAGCTTTGATAGGAAGCCAGCTGATAAATTATTTCATCATCATCCTAGGCGGTCCCTCGAACTTATTTAGAAGTGACCTGATGTGTTACAGTATCCACACAGGTGACCTTGCGTGTCTTACAATATGTTACAAGGAATATCTCATTTGTACAATAGTGGGCATGCTGGCAATAAATTTAAACTCTAAATTTTATACAATATTTATACAAATATTTTCATAAGTTTTTTCATGTTTTTGGAAGAGTAATCAAAGAGTTGGTAGAAAGAGTAACTAAAATCACTCCGTTTTAGTTGTGACTCCCAATAGGATTTGCAAGTACAATCGCATTTCTTTGAGTTGGTAATTGATTTACACAGGTAGTCCATTTTAAATAATTTGCTTACAGGGATAAGCAGAAGTTAGGGGTTTACCTATTGAGCTAAAAAATATTGGTGCAGTGTTCTTTGTTTTCAAAGCAATGCATTGGGAATAGTCATCAATATCCTGTTAAGTTTAAGTTAAATGTATGCTTAATGTCCTCCAGCACACAGTGAATGACTTGCCTTTTAGGGGTAAGATGATATTTCTGTTCTTGGATTTTACAGAAATTCTTCCTTTTTTCCTTTTTAGAATTAATCGGGAGCTTGAATCCTGCACAGTACAAGTCAATGGAGTGTACAGTGAGCTGCAGCAACTGAGGAGACTCTTCTTAAAAGCCAAACATTTTGATCTGAAATTATTTCATTGGAGAATTTACCAGGTATGTAGAAAGCAATTACATCACATTTTATATCTGCATAAGACAACAGAAAAAGATTGAGCTTCAGCAAATCATAGGCAGTCCCTCAAAGCGAGGATGACTTGCTTCCACGCCAAAAAGGAATGAGCTCACAGATGTTTCAATGAAGGACCTAATATTCCAGATTCCGAACTACATTTTGGAGAGTGGAAGATGCCTGTGCTTAGATTTTTTTAACGTGTGGTGGCCGTTGCACACCAGCCACCACGCAGGCTTGACAGAGCTAGATCTTGGTCCAGTGGCAAGGATTACCGAAGACGACTGGAGACCAGCTCTGCTGCATGGACCAAGAAAAGCCCAGTGCAAATACCACACGCATGGAAGCACAAACTTGCTGCAGCATTGCTGCATGGCCACTGAGTTTTGCAGAGCAGGTTAACCAAGGAACTGACTTTCCTGCAAAAAAAAAACTCCACAGCGTGATTATAATGTCTTTTTTTTACATCTTGACTTTTTTGGTGAAGAAAAATCCAGTGCTGTCGAAATGCTTCAGACGACACATCTGATGCAGCGTTTTGTTGGAACCATGTAGTAACCATCTAGTTTCCCTTGAGAAGGTGGACTTCCAGAAGGCATTTGACAAGGTGCCACATAAAAGTTTACTGTACAAGATAAAAGTTCACGGGGATGGGGGTAATATATTAGCACGGATAGAGGATTGGCTAACTAACAGAAAACAGTGTTGGGATAAATGGTTCATTCTCTGGTTGGCAACCAGTAACTAGTGGGGTGCCGCAGGGATCAGTGCTGGGACCCCAACTATTTACAATCTATATTAACGACTTGGAAGAAGGGACTGAGTGTAACGTAGCCAAGTTTGCTGACGATACAAAGATGGGAGGAAAAGCAATGTGTGAGGAGGACACAAAAAATCTGCAAAAGGACATAGACAGGCTAAGTGAGTGGGCAAAAATTTGGCAGATGGAGTATAATGTTGGGAAGTGTGAGGTCATGCACTTTGGCAGAAAAAAATCAAAGAGCACGTTATTATTTAATTGGAGAAAGATTGCAAAGTGCCGCAGTACAGCGGGACCTGGTGGTACTTTTGCATGAAATACAAAAGGATAGTATGCAGGTACAGCAAGTGATCAGGAAGGCCAATGGAATCTTGGCCTTTATTGCAAAGGGGATGGAGTTTAAAAGCAAGGAAGTCTTGCTACAGCTATACAAGGTATTGGTGAGGCCACACCTGGAATATTGTGTGCAGTTTTGGTTTCCATATTGACGAAAGGATATACTTGCTTTGGAGGCAGTTCAGAGAAGGTTCACTTGGTTGAGGGGGTTAACTTATGAGGAAAGGTTGAGTAGATTGGGCCTCTACTCATTGGAGTTCAGAAGAATGAGAGGTGATCTTATCGAAACGTATAAGATTATGAGGGGGCTTGACGAGGTGGATGCAGAGAGGATGTTTCCACTGATGGGGGAGACTAGAACTAGATGGCATGATCTTAGAATAAGGGGCTGCCTATTTAAAACAGAGATGAGGAGGAATTTCTTCTGAGGGTTGTAAATCTGTAGAATTTGCTGCCTCAGAGAACTGTGGAAGCTGCGATATTGAATAAATTTAAGACAGAAGTAGACAGTTTCTTGAGCGATAAGGGGATAAGGGATTATGGGGAGCAGGTGGGGAAATGGACCGGAGTCCATGATCAGATCAGCCATGATCTTATTGAATGGCGGAGCAGTCTTGAGGGCCGTATGGCCTACTCCTGTTCCTATTTCTTATGTTGTTATGTTCTTATGTAAGGTGGTGGTAGGCCTTCTTTTTGAACTTGTGTGGTAATGGTGCTCCCACAATGCTGTTGGATAGGCAGTTCCAGGATTTTGACCCAACCACTATGAAGGAATGGTGATTATGTTTCCAAGGTGGATTGGTGTATGCCGGCAGGTGGGGGGGGGGTCACGGTGGGGGTTCAGCGGGGAAGCAGAACGTGAAGATGATATTTCCATGCACCTGATACCCATGTCCTTCTGGGTCATGGAAGTCATGGGTTTGGGTGGTGGAGTTGAAGAAGCCTTGGCCAGTTGCTGCAGTGCATAGCATAAACAGAACACACAGCAGCCGTGGCACGCTGGTGGTGTATATTTCAGCGAGCGGGTGAATCGCTAATCAAACGGACTGCATTGTTTTGGCTGGTAACGAGCTTCTTGAGTGTTGCAGGCCAGTGCTCTATCGTATTCCAGACTTGTACTTTGCAGATGGTGGAAAGGCTTTTGAGAATTAGATGAGCCACTCATCACGGAATACCCAGCTTCTGACCTCGAGTAGCCACAACATTTATGTGGTTGGTCCAGTTGAGGTTTTGGTCAATGGTGCCCCCGCCCGGCCCCCAGGATGTTGATGGTAGGGTATTCGGTGGTGATAATGACATTGATTGTCAAGGGGAGGGGTTTGACTCTCTTGTTGGAAATAGTCATTGTCTGGCAGTTGAATAGCGTGAATATTACTTGTCATTCATCAGCCCAAGCTTGGATGTTGTTCAATTCCTGCATGCGGAGCATGGGCTGTTTCATTATCTGAGGAATTGTGAATGGAACTGAATACTGTGCAATGGTCAGCAAACGGCTTCACTTCTGACCTTATGATGAGGGATGGTCATTGATGAAGCAGCTGAATATAATTGGGTCGAGGACAATGAAGAACTTCTACAGGGATGTCTGAGAGATTATTGACCACCAGCAACCACATCTATCTTCCTTTGTGCCTTGTCTGACTGCAGCTACTGGAGAATTGTTCCCTTGTTCCCCATTGACTTCAGTTTTACGAGGGCCCCTTGGTGTCACACTTGTAACTCTCACTTGACCTCTGGAGATCACAGTTCAAAACAGTTTGGTAAACAGTTGGCTTTCTCGCTTAGAGAGAGTAATTTGGGAAATGAATACATCATACTTGGGCTGTGTAGGTACATTGTTGGCAGAGTAATACGTGCTTCACTTTGAATTTAATCCATGTTGCACCTAACCTGAAAGAGCCTGATAACAATGTGAGCAAGAGGTAAAAATATATTGGGAACATGGGAATTGCTAGACTGTAGTAACTGAGCATCATTGATCAGCCTTCAGAGAAATATTAGATGATTCCAAGTGTAAAATCTGGACAACATTTGAATCCATTCATAGAAAATACAATTGGTGTAGTGAGAAAATTACGTTGCTTTGTGAAAGCGGAATCCTTCTGATAGGTGAACTATACATAATATAGTGCAATACAGCATACTGATCGAGTGTGTTTATTGGTAAAATTATTGATTAAAACAATAACAGCCATTTTCAAATTACTTTACTCAATGTTACGGCAATCTCAGTCGATATATTTAAAGGAAGACAGATCATCTGCATTTAGTGAACAGCTGATTGAAGCTGCTGAGGGCATAATGAACAGATAAAAGGGTGGACAGTGCTTTCAATAGACAAGAGGAGTGTTGTGGCAGAGATTCAGCTTTACCTCGTTGAATTCAGTGGAAAGATTTGTACCAAATGGATTCCTTTTTGCTAAAACATTTTTGCATTAGTGACATTGCAGTACTGAGCCAATCAGCTCCTCAGATCAATAGTAAACATATTTAATTGCCTTTCGCGAGTTACGAGAAGCTTATTGAATTTGCCGAAGTAGCCAGCATGCTTAATGTGTTCCAAGCAGCGCCTTTGTAATTGAATTTAATGTTCAAGCACCATTTGCCCGATATTAGGCGGTTACCATGGACAAGGCAAGTGGTGGGGACTGTGTTGATATTCTGTAATATGCTTCATGGTGTTAAAATGATTTATCATGTGATTTTTGTGGCGTGGCCAAGAAATACAGTAGGTTTTGCATTAAACCTGGTGATTCTCTGTCTCATGCAATTACTTTTATTAAACTTGAAAGCAATTTAAATGTATAAATTGTATTTTATGGAGGGTTTTGTCAGACTATCTGTACGATCTAAGCCATTTTTTGAAAGACTTTAAAGGTGGGGATTAAATTACTTTGTTTTTATTATGACTATCTTTCTAAAGCTTTTAAACTGTTTAAACAAAATTTTCCATGATATTACTCAAATGGATGCTTTCTCAGCAACAATCGCCCATTTATTGCAAAGGTTGTGGGGCTTTTTAAAGATCAGTGTTGTGTTTAGAATAGGAGTTTGTATGTTGAGGTTCAGTTTTAAATTGCAGACCTTGACTGACTATAGCGATTTGGAAATGACAGAATTCTTTCAGAGTACCACAGTAGACATTTGCACTCAGAGATCTTCAGTGGGGTTGCTTGCATTTAGATCAGTTGAAGGCCATGATCTGAAATTATACAAGTGCTGTGCATTGTAGAACAGGCTGAACAGTGGGAATCGGAGCTCAGAGAGTAATTCACAGTGAAAGGCCATTATGAAAGGTCACTGCCTTTCATAACATGGCATTGCTTTTTGCAGGTCCAATAGGCAGCTGCATTCGACAACTGGATAAAACTTTGTTCAGACATTTGGGGCCATTGAATACTGCTGTCAAGAGTGGAGCAGTTGGAGTGGGTCTGTCTCATGAACATTCCTGTTGTGTTATTGATATGTGAAGTAGGGGGAGGGAAAATGAGTGCCAGATGGACAAAACACTTGTTTCCCCTCAAAGATCACTGATTGTTCTATCAAATATTTTGCTGCTTGTTACCATCTGTGACTCATTTTCAAATCCTATAGAGTGAAAGTTTATCCAGTTTAACCTGTCCCACATTCATTTAACAGCAGTTTATATTAAAATACTAACCCTTTACACTGTGTTAATGAGCCTTGAACAAAACAGATATTTTTCAGACATGTAATGGTTATATGGAATCAACTGCCAGCTTAAATATGCTCTTAACACTTGACCATTAAGGAATTGACAGCTCAAGCGAATGCTGTCATTTTATAATTTTTGTTTTTGCATGCTTTGATTTGGAAATCATTAGTGGTTTTATTTCCGGAATATTAATGTATTATTATTAAAACATAATTCCCTTTTCTCTTCACCTTTGTTATTCTGTTTGCCATTTTAAACATCTTATTCTTTACTCGTTTATTTTGGTTTAAATCTGACCATACTGTCTTACCTGTGCTCCAGTTTGGTGGTGAGACCTGAAACTCTTAAATTCAATTGCAAATTGCTTGAAAACTCTTTGTATGGTCTGATTCTCTCAGGAGACTGCACATTAAGGTTTGACTGGCCCATGTCACTGAAGTGACCAGGTCAGACTTTGACGTCTTTTGTGGGCTGCTCTTCAAGCACAAAGTGTGTAATAAGTTATCTTGTCAGCAGTCTAGAAGAGCAGATGCTTCTACTGCTTTCGGTGACAACAAGGTTCAAGACTGCTCTTAATATCTGAATTAGATAGTTTTAAGCATATTACAATTTAGAAATGTAATATCAATTCAATGGAGTACTTTATAAGGCTACAGTTCACATCGCAGTGAGCCGTTCCACTGAAAGAAAGACTTGTATTTATATAGCGCCTTTCATGTCCACAGGACGTCTCAAAGCATTTTACAGCCATTGAAGTACTTTTGGAGTGTAGTCACTGTTGGAATGTAGGAAACGCGGCAGCCAGTTTGCACACAAGTAAATTCCCACAAACAGCAATGTGATAATGACCAGATCATCTGTTTCTTTTGTTAAGTTAATTGAGGGATAAATATTAACCAGGTCACCAGGGATAACTTCCCTGCTCTTCTTTGAAATAGTGTCGTGGACTCTTTTACATCCACTTGAGAGAGCAGACGAGGCCTCGGTTTAACGTCTCACCCGAAAGATGGCACCTCAAACAGTGCGTGCTCCCTCAGTATTGCACTGGAGTGTCAGCCTAGATTTTTTTGTGCTCAAGTCCCTGAAGTCTCTCAAACTCTGCTCATGGATACTTTGAAGCATTTTATCAGTGCCATGGACACTACTGAAGCCTTTAACAGGATCTGACACCATGTACTTCGAAACAACTTTATCAATGCAAGTTCGAGGGACAGTAGCTCATCTTTCGATTCTGTTGTGTATCTGTAAAGCATGCACTCCCATGTTCCGCCATCAGAGAGCGCATCCCCTGAAGTCCCAAGGGATCCCAGCATCCCTTGGGAGCACTGTTTCTAAGCCGGCCCCTAAGGCCTGTTCCTCACTCTGGAGTGTCTTAATAAAGACTGAGGTCACTGTTACTTTAACCTCCCTGTGTACAGTCTCATCTGCGTTAGGAACACAACAACTGGCGACGAGTATACGAATCCAACGCAACGATGCAGCAAACTGTGGGCACCCTGGAGAAGTTCCCAGAGGGTGAGGACTGGGAAGCCTATGTCGAACGGCTAGACCAGTACTTTGTAGCCAATGAGCTGGACGGAGAAGGAAGTGCTGCAAAAAGCAGAGCAGTCCTCCTCACTGTCTGCGGGGCACCGACCTACAGATTCATGAAGAATCTTCTGGCTCCGGTGAAACCCACAGGTAAGTCGTATGAGTAGCTGTGTACACTGGTTCGGAAGCATCTTAACTCAGGGAGAGTGTGCTGATGGCGAGGTATCGGTTCTACACGTGTCAGCAATCTGAAGGTCAGGAAGTGGCGAGCTATGTTGCCGAGCTAAGGCGACTTGCAGGACAATGCGAGTTTGATGGCTACCTGGAGCAAAAGCTCAGACTTTTTTGTGCTGGGCATTGGCCACGAGACCATCCTACAAAAACTTTTGACTGTCGAAACACCGACCCTCAGTAAGGCCATTGCAATAGCACAGGCGTTTATGTCCACCAGTGATAACACCAAACAAATCTCTCAGCACACAAGTGCTAGCAATGTTCATAAATTAACTGGAACTGTGTTTGCGAGCAGAAATGTACAGGGCAGAAACCACGAGGCTGCAACTGCCAGCAGGCCTCAGGTGACCCAGATGACTCCGAGTCCGCAACAAAGGATGAATGCAAGGCAATTCACACCTTGTTGGCGTTGTGGAGGCTTCCATTCAGCCTATTCATGTTGCTTCAAAGGGTATGTTTGCAAGAGCTGTGGAACAATGGGGCATCTCCAACGAGCTTGCAGACGAGCTGCAAGACCTGCTAACCATCATGTGGCAGAGGAAGAGCGGTCCATGGTGGATCAAAGCAATTTCGAGCCTCAGAGAGGAGGCAGGTGCTGAAATACACTGGGTGCACACATTTTCGATGAGATGTCCACCTATAATGCTAAATGTAAAATTGAATGACTTACCCGTCGCCATGGAACTGGACACTGGTGCTAGCCAATCCATCATGAGTAAAAAGATGTTTGAGAGACTGTGGTGCAACAAGGCACTCAGACCAACCCTGAGCTCCAGCCACACGAAACTGAGAACGTACACCAAAGAGCTCATCACTGTCCTAGGCAGCACCATGGTCAAGGTCACCTACGAGGGCATGGTGCACGAACTGCCACTCTGGATTGTCCCGGGCTATGGCCCCACACTGCTTGGCAGGAACTGGCTGGGCAAAATTCGCTGGAACTGGGATGACATCAGAGCGCTATCACATGTCGATGCGGCCTCATGTCCCCAGGCATTTCCTTCCTTTTTGAGCCAGGCATTAGAAACTTTTCCGGGGCGAAGGTGCGGATTCACTTGGTCCCAGAGGCACGACCCATTCACCACAAGGCGCGAGCGGTACCTCACATGATGAGGGAGAGAGTGGAAATCGAGCTGGACAGGCTGCAACGCAAGGGCATCATCTCCCCAATCGAATTCAGCGAGTGGGCCAGCCCGATTGTTCCAGTACTCAAAAGTGATGGCACGGTCAGGATTTGCGGCGATTATAAAGTAACTATTAATTGTTTCTCGCTTCAGGACCAATACCCGCTACCTAAGGCAGAAGACCTATTTGCGACGCTGGCAGGAGGCAAGACGTTCACCAAGCTCGACCTGACTTCAGCCTACATGACGCAGGAGCTGGAGGAGTATTCGAAGGGCCTCACCTGCATCAACACGCACAAGGGACTGTTCATCTACAAACAGATGCCCGTTTGGAATTTGGTTGGCTGCAGCGATCTTCCAGAGAAACATGGAGAACCTACTCAAGTCGGTACCATGCACAGTGGTTTTTCAGGACGCCATATTGGTCACGGATCGGGACACTGTCGAACACCTACAAAACCTGGAGGAGGTCCTCCAGCGACTAGATCGCGTAGGGCTGCGGCTGAAGAGATAGAAATGCGTCTTCATGGCAACAGAAGTGGAGTTTTTGGGGAGAAAGATTGCGGCGGACGGCATTCGGCCTACAGACGCCAAGACAGAGGCCATCAGGAACGCGCCCAGGCCACAGAACGTCACGGAGCTGCGGCCGTTCCTGGGACTCCAACTTTTTTGGTAACTTCCTACCGGGGTTAAGCACCCTTTTAGCCCCTACAGGTGAGAACTGGGTATGGGGAAAAAAAACAAGTAATTGCTTTTGAGAAAGCCAGAAACATTTTATGCTCCAACAAGCAGCTTGTATTGTATAACCCGTGTAAAAGACTCTTGCTAGCATGTGACGCATCGTCGTACGGAGTCGGGTGTGTATTACAACAAGCTAACGTTGCGGGGAAATTGCAACCTGTCGCTTATGCCTCCAGGAGCTTGTCTAAGGCCGAGAGGGCCTGCAGCATGATTGAGAAAGAGGCATTAGCGTGTGTTTTGGGGTAAAGAAAATGCATCAGTACCTGTTTGGCCTCAAATTTGAGCTGGAAACCGATCACAAGCCCCTCATATCCCTGTTCACTGAAAACAAGGGGATAAATACTAATGCCTCAGCCCGCATACAAAGGTGGGCACTCGCGCTATCAGCGTATAACTATACCATACCATCCACCAGGCCAGGCACCGAGAACTGTGCGGATGCTCTCAGTCGGCTACCATTGCCCACCACGGGGGTGGAAATGGCGCAACCTGCAAACTTGTTGATGGTGGCGCAGCCCGCGGACTTGTTGATGGTCATGGAAGCGTTTGAAAATGATAAATCACCTGTCACGCCCCGCCAGATTAGGACTTGGACCAGTCAAGATCCTCTGCTGTCCTGAGTAAAAAAAAAAAAAAACGTGTACTGCATGTGAGCTGGGCCAGCATCCCGTTGAAATGCAAGAGCTAATCAAGCCGTTCCAGCGGCAAAAGGACGAGCTGTCCATTCAGGCAAGACTGCCTGTTGTGGGGTAACCGCGTAGTGCTACCCAAAAAGAGCAGGGAGACATTCATCTCGGATCTCCACAGCACACACCCGGGTATAGTAATGATGAAAGCGATAGCCAGATCCCACGTGTGGTGGCCCGGTATCGGCTCTGACTTCGAGTCCTGTGTACGGCAATGCAGCGTGTGTGCTCAGTTGAGCAACGCGCCCAGAGAGGCACCACTAAGTTTGTGGTCTTGGCTCTCCAGACCATGGTCGAGGATCCATATCGACTATGCAGGCCCGTTTCTCGGTAAAATGTTCCTGGTGGTGGTGGATGCTTTTTCAAAATGGATTGAATGTGAAATAATGTTGGGAAGCACCGCCACCACCACCATTGAAAGCCTGAGGGCCATGTTTGCCATCCACGGTCTGCCTGACATACTGGTCAGTGACAACGGGCCATGTTGATCCTTTGGGTGTGTGTTGTGGGCTCGAAAAAGGTGGTATCTGCTGTGGGTTGCTCAGGGCAGTCTGTGAACCGCAGCCTCGTTTGGTCCAGGTGTTTTCTGCAAATTTGTCCATTGTCTAGTTTGACGACAAACACCCTATTCCCTTCTTTAGCTATCACCGTGCCCGCGATCCACTTGGGACCATGTCCATAGTTTAGCCGTTGAGTTCAACAACTTTCGATCATAACCACTGCTCCCATTTTCCTCTGACAGCAGGTGCTGGTAATGCATCATTATCATCATCATCATAGGCAGTCTCTCGGAATCGAGGAAGACGTGCTTTCACACTTAAAAATGAGTCCTTAGGTGGCTGAACAGTCCAATATGAGAACCACAGTCCTTGTCACAGATGGGACAGACAGTCGTTGAGCGAAAGGGTAGGTGGGACAGGTTTGCCGCCAGCTCTTTCCGCTGCCTGCGCTTGTTTTCTGCATGCTCTCGGCAATGAGACTCTAGGTCCTCAGCGCTTTCCCGGATGCACTTCCTCCACTTAGGGCGGTCTTTGGCCAGGGACTCCCAGGTGTCAGTGGGGATGTTGCACTTTATCAGGGAGGCTTTCAGGCTTTCCCTGTAACGTTTCCTCTGCCCACCTTTGGCTCGTTTGCCGTGAAGGTGTTCCGAGTAGAGCGCTTGCTTTGGGAGTCTCCTGTCTGGCATGCGAACTATGTGGCCTGTCCAGCAGAGCTGATCAAGTGTGGTCAGTGCTTCAATGCTGGGGATGTTGGGCCTGGTCGAGGACGCTAATCTTGGTGTGTCTGTCCTCCCAGGGGATTTGTAGGATCCTGCGGAGGCATCGTTGGTGGTATTTCTCCAGCGACTTGAGGTGTCTATTGTACATGGTCCATGTCTCTGAGCCATACAGGAGGGCGGGTGTTAGTACAGCCCTGTAGACCATGAGCTTGGTGGCAGTTTTGAGGGCCTGGTCTTCAAACACACTTTTCCTCAGGCGGCCAAAGGCTGCGCTGGCGCACCGGAGGCAGTGTTGAATCTCGTCGTCAATGTCTGCTCTTGTTGATAAAAGGCTCCCGAGGTATGGGAAATGGTCCACATTGTCCAGGGCCGAGCCGTGGATCTTGATGACTGGCGGGGGGGCCAGTGCTGTGAGGCGAGAGCAGGCTGATGGAGGATCTTTGTCTTATGGATATTTAGCGTAAGGCCCATGCTTTCGTAGGGCTTAGTAAATACGTTGACTATGTTCTGGAGCTCAGCCTCTGTGTGCGCGCGGACACAGACATCGTCCGCGTACTGTAGCTCGATGACAGAGGTTGGGGTAGTCTTAGACCTGGCCTGGAGATGGCGAAGTTTGAACAGCTTCCCACTGGTTCTGTAGTTTAGTTGCACTCCAGCGGGCAGCTTGTTGACTGTGAGGTCGAGCATGGCAGCGAGGAAGATTGGGAAGAGGGTTGGGGCGATTACGCAGCCCTGTTTGACCCCGGTCCGGACGTGGATTGGGTCTGTAATGGATCCGTTGGTAAGGATCACGGCCTGCATGTCGTCGTGGAGCAGGCAGAGGATGGTGACGAACTTTTGGGGGCATCCGAAATGGAGGAGGACGCTCCATAGACCCTCGCGGTTGACAGTGTCAAAAGCTTTTGTAAAGTCGAAGAAGGCCATGTATAAGGGCTGGTGCTGTTTCCTGCATTTTTCCTGCAGCTGCCGTGCTGCAAAAATCACGTCCGTTGTGCCCCGTAGGGGCCGAAATCCGCACTGTGACTCCGGGAGGAGCTCCTCAGCCACAGGGAGAAGACGGTTCAGGAGGACTCTAGCGACGACTTTCCCAGTGGCTGATAATAGGGAGATTCCTCTGTCGTTGCCGCATCGGACTTGTCCCCTTTTTTAAAGGTGGTGCATCTCAGATCTCCTGGCATGCTCTCCTCCCTCCAGATGAGAGAGATGAGGTCATGTATTCGCGCCAGTAGTGCCTCTCCGCCATACTTCAGTTCCTCAGCAGGGATTCCATCCACTCTCGTAGCTGCGGAGGGACAAGATGGCATCTGGGGTGGCAGCTCCCTCGGGAGCTCCCCTGCTGAACAATTACCATCTTCCTCCTCCCCCGTCCCACTGTCTAAACTTTCCCTGACCCTAATAGGGGGTCGTAAACACTTAAACCCTCACTCTAAACCCAACCCTGCGAATCCCACAAGATCGGGCCTACCTCAGGCTTCCCACCACACCACCCATCGGTGACGACAACCGGGGTCCTTGATCCATGACGACGCCCGGCGTGCAGGTGAGCCTCCGACCGGGCCTTCACCCCTCCAGCAACCAAACCTCGGACCTCCTACCATCAAGGGTGCTACTCAGCGCCGAGCCTGCGGCCAACATCTCGCCGTAGGCAACTAGGCCCATATAGCAGTGCCTGGTCTCCAGTCGTCTTGGACCCCCTTGCCACTGGATCAAGACCTTGCTCAGCTAAGCCCGTGTGGTAGCCAATGTGCAACGACTACCCCACGTTAAAAGAACTCACGCATAGGCATCTTCCACTCCTCTAACATGAAGTTTGGGACCTGGAACGTCAGGGCCCTAATGGATAACTCCAACAGCGACAGGCCGGAACGCCGCACTGCCATAGTTGCCTGGGAACTTAGACGCTTAGGGCGGCGATGTCGATATCAAAGCGAGACCCAGAGGGAAGGGGAAGGCCAGCTCAAAGAACAAGGTGGCGGTTACACCTTCTTCTGGAAAGGGAAACCAGAGAAAGAACGCCACCTAGATGGAGTCGGCTTCGCCGTCAAAAACTAGCTGGTCGACCACCTCAGAGACTCCCTCTGCGGGGTTAACGAACGCCTCATGACTCTTCGATTCACCTGATCCCGTAATCAATGCACCACAGTCATCAGTGCGTACGCCCTGACACTAAATACAACTGATGAGACCAAAGAGGGTTTCTACTCCAACCTCGCAAAATCCCTGTCCCGCATCCCCGCGGACGACAAACTGATCCTCCTCGGTGACTTCAACGCCAGGGTTGGCAAGGACACAGCCCTCTGAGGAGGTGTGATTGTCAGAGAGGGGGTAGGGAAAGCCAATTCCAATGGTACCCTACTCCTGACAAAATGTCTAGAACATGAACTTGTCATCACCAACACTTCCGCCAGAGTGACAAATACAAGCCATCGTGGCAACACCCTCGCTCCAAACACTGGCACCTGCTCGACTGTGTCATCGTCCGAGCCAGGGATCGCAAAGATGTGCGCATCACCTGCGCCATGACAGGAGCTGATGACTACTGGACGGACCACCGCCTAATCCGATGTGTCATTTTCATCGACATAGCCCCAAAGCGGAGGGGGCAGCAGAAGCACTGCCGCAAACTAGTCAGTGCCGGGGCACCTAAGGACCCAGCTAAGAGAGCCCTACACAGTGAGCGCCTCACAGCTAACCTTGCGTGCCTTGATGAACCTGAGACACAGAATGCCCACAGCGCTTGGTCTGCCCTCCAGGTCTCCATAACCAGTGCCTGCAAAGAGATGCTCGGTCACTCAACCAGGAAACACCAGGATTGGTTCGATGAGAATGATCAGGAGATCGAAGAACTAATGGATCGAAAGCGCAGGGTATTTTTGAGCCTTAAAAAACAACCCAACTCCGGAGCAACAAAGCAGCATTACAGACGGCTCAAGGCTGAGGTCCAACAAAAATCCCAGGACCAAAATAACAGGTGGTGGATGGAGAAAGCACAGGACATACAACAACTGGCTGACAGCCATGATGTGCGAGGATTCTTCATCGCAGCCAAGGCCACCGATGGTCCAAGTACCCAAGGCCCCACCCCACTGCTGACCAAGAACGGGGAAACACTCAGGGACACCGAGGCAGTCGGGGCCCGCTGGAAGGAACATAAGAACATAAGAACATAACATAAGAATTAGGAACAGGAGTAGAGTAGGCCATCTAGCCCCTCAAGCCTCCTCTGCCATTCAACAAGATCATGGCTGATCTGGCCGTGGACTCAGCTCCACTTACCCGCCCGCTCCCCGTAACCCTTAATTGCCTTATTGGTTAAAAATCTATCTATCTGTGATTTGAATACATTCAATGAGCTCGCCTCAACTGCTTTCTTGGGCAGAGAATTCCACAGATTCACAACCCTCTGGGAGAAGAAATTCCCTCTCAACTCGGTTTTAAATTGGCTCCCCTGTATTTTGAGGCTGTGCCCCCTAGTTCTAGTCTCCCCGACCAGTGGAAACAACCTCTCTGCCTCGATCTTGTCTATCCCTTTCATTATTTTAAACGTTTCTATAAGATCACCCCTCATCCTTCTGAACTCTGAGTAAAGACCCAGTCTATTCAATCTATCATCATAAGGTAACCCTCTCATCTCCGGAATCAGGCTAGTGAATCGTTTCTGTACCCCCTCCAAAGCTAGTATATCCTTCCTTAAGTAAGGTGACCAAAACTGCACGCAGTACTCCAGGTGCAGCCTCACCAATACCCTATACAGTTGCAGCAGGACCTCCCTGCTTCTGTACTCCATCCCTCTCGCAATGAAGGCCAACATTCCATTCGCCTTCCTGATTACCTGCTGCACCTGCAAACTAACTTTTTGGGATTCATGCACAAGGACCTCCAGGTCCCTCTGCACCGCAGCATGTTGTAATTTCTCCCCATTCAAATAACATTCCCTTTTACTGTTTTTTTTTTCCCAAGGTGGATGACCTCACATTTTCCGACATTGTATTCCATCTGCCAAACCTTAGCCCATTCGCTTAACCTATCTCAATCTCTTTGCAGCCTCTCTGTGTCCTCTCCACAGCCCGCTTTCCCACTAATCTTTGTGTCATCTGCAAATTTTGTTACACTACACTCTGTCCCCTCTTCCAGGTCATCTATGTATATTGTAAACAGTTGTGGTCCCAGCACCGATCCCTGTGGCACACCACTAACCACCGATTTCCAACCCGAAAAAGACCCATTTATCCCGACTCTCTGCTTTCTGTTAGCCAGCCAATTCTCTCGCCGTGCTAATACATTTCCTCTGACTCCGCGTAGCTTTATCTTCTGCAGTAACCTTTTGTGTGGCACCTTATCGAATGCCTTTTGGAAATCTAAATACACCACATCCATCGGTACATCTCTATCCACCATGCTCGTTGTATCCTCAAAGAATTCCAGTAAATTAGTTAAACATGATTTCCCCTTCCTGAATCCATGTTGCGACTGCTTGATTGCACTATTCCTATCTAGATGTCCCGCTATTTCTTCCTTAATGATAGCTTCAAGCATTTTCCCCACTACAGATGTTAAACTAACCGGCCTATCGTTACCTGCCTTTTGTCTGCCCCCTTTTTTAAACAGAGGGGTTACTATAGCTGCTTTCCAATCCGCTGGTACCTCCCCAGAGTCCAGAGAATTTTGGTAGATTATAACGAATGCATCTGCTATAACTTCCGCCATCTCTTTTAATACCCTGGGATGCATTTCATCCGGACCAGGGGACTTGTCTACCTTGAGTCCCATTAGCCTATCCAGCACTACCCCCCTAGTGATAGTGATTTTCTCAAGGTCCTCCCTTCCCACATTCCCGTGACCAGCAATTTTTGGCATGATTTTTGTGTCTTCCACTGTGAAGACCGAAGCAAAATAATTGTTTAAGGTCTCAGTCATCTCCACATTTCCCATTATTAAATCCCCCTTCTCATCTTCTAAGGGACCAACATTTACTTTAGTACTTCGAAGATCTCCTCAATCAGGACTCTGCCTTTGACTCGAGTGTTTTCGACTCCATCCCGCAGCATGCTACCCACCACCACCTCAGTAAAACCCCAACATTGCACGACGTAGAAAAAGCCATAAGACAGCTGAAGCCACCCCTGCTGGTAATGGTACTGCTGTTGTGCACATTTACATCTCTTCTGGACCCATCTTTCGTTTCTTAATTCCATTACCACCTGCCTTTAGCCTTGCACCATAATCTATTTTGTCATTTAACACTCCTGCCCTCCACCCTATCATAGGCCTTTCTTTTGTTCTTTCCTGCCCTCTTGCTCCCGCCTCCCCCTGCCCCTCACCTTTCACTCTGGCACTGTACTTGCTTATAAACTGTTAAATCTATAACCTCTTCCAGTTCTGATTAAAGATCATCGACCTGAAACAATAGCTCTGTTTCTCTCTCCACAGATGCTGCCTGACCTGCTGAGTATTTCCAGCATGTTTTATTTATTATCATAGTCTCTCACTATTGCCATCTTTGCAGCTAGTTTGCAACTTTCCTTTCAAAATGCTTTATCCAATTTACGCCCACCTGAGAGAGCAGACGGGACCTCAGTTTAACATCTCATCTGAAAGACAGCACCTCCGCCAGTGCAGCACTCGCTCCGTCCTGCACTGGATTGTCAGCCTAGATTCTTGTGCTCAAGTTAGCTGCACACTAATTAAAAGCTTATATGAAATGCTAAACTCCGTACAACATTGTCCCCATTAAAAACTAATTATAATCAATTGTTTCTTAAATATAAAATTACATTAAACAATAATGGATAAGTGTCGAAGCATCAGCTATTTCACCAGATGTTAAATTTGCTAATTTTTCATTCACTTGGAATTGGTTGTCAATTCAGATTTTTGTACATTTCATGTTTAATTGACAAATGAGCTTGGAGACATTGATTTGAACAACGTGGCTGATTGACAGAAGCATTCAATATGATGCAGTATGTGATTGGATACAGTGAGAATGTGATTGATACAGTGAGAGTTGTAAAGTGCTAATCATGTAATGTGCACTCAGAGTCTCACATTTTACACAGGAAGCCATAGATTTTCTTTGTGCGGTATCTGATTTGCCCAGAAGGTCAAGGGGTTCTGCGTGAAGCTATTGAGATTGATGCAGGAAACTGCAATCTATTTATAAGGATGTTGTGGTTTTTATCAGGAAACTACAGGTACAAAAACATTTTCACAAATCTCTTTTTGATGCAATTTTCACAGACCAATAAATTGTTGATGGAACAATCTCGTGGCACCACAGCATCTTCATGCGATGTGATCATCAGTTCGTTCAAATGATACAAACAGCAACAATATCCTTAATCCTACAACCTACAATGAGCATGATTTAAAAAAAAAGACTCCCCCAAAAGCAACTTCCGCTTATAAAATATCATGAGTTAACTGGTTACTCAGTCTTCCGTTGATATTCTCAAATGCACTTTGACATCACTAGATTTCCCTTTACTAAATTAGCAGGCTGGTAACTGAATCCTAGATATTTTCGTATTGTGTGCCATGCCAACTTTTTCGCCCCCGTGGACTGTTAATAAAAGCGATCACTGTCACTCAACTGCATTGCTGAGCTCCTCTGTTTAAATCACTCTTTGCAAAAGCTTCTTTTTGGTAATAATCCTGCTCACCAGACCAAGAAAGGCTTCAGATTGCCTTATTGTGGATAATAAACACATGCTGTACTAAATTACTTCTGAATGGCGGTGTGGAGGGAATTAGTTACAGTATAATTGCATAAAATCCATTTTTAACCAATTGAGTGCCCTGTTGATCCAGGTAACCTGTCACAGGTTTGGGCTAGTTTCACAGTGTTGGCTTTTATGAATGAATGTGACCCAGGGTTCGTTGCCCTCTGATTCTTTTTTTCTGTCGGTACCTGTGTCTAGCCTCTCAATTGTATCTCCTAAGATTGGGAAGTGGCAGTGTTGGAATGTTCTGGATGTTAGTTTTCTGTGGTACAATAATTTTGCATTTTTATTTTCCTAGCTTGCATTGCCACTCCAAAAAAACTTACGTTCAGAATACCAACCAGTTGTGGCTCCGATTATCTCCGGCTTCACTGTTGCTTGGTGCTCAACAAATAGGAATCCACGCTCCCCTCCCCCAGAGCTGAAGCACTCCACTCTTGAGACTGCTTACCCATTTGTAATTTAATGTGTTTTTTAAAATAAAACTGTACTATACATCATGTCTGGCCTTGGGAAAAAGAAAGTTGACCCAGAACACTGCAGAGTGTATTATGAGGATATTTCAAGTAATTGGGTTATTTTTGGATGACTAGTAATGTTCAGTTAGTAACACATTCTGAACACATTGGCCCGGATTTTCCGGTCAGCGGCGAAGGAATGGAGCCAGCGGTTCACTCTGCTGAGAGCGGCCCACATAGTTTTTGCAGGCTTGTCAGCGTAGACTTGCTGTCATCAGGCATCTGATGCATGCGGCGCCCTTTCAGGGGATCTGTGCCTCTGTGTACGGAGCAAGAAACAGCGAGGCTCTTCAACCAGGATCCTCACTGAGACACGCAGAGTCTAAACCAGGAAGTGTAAATTAGATTTAGATCATGTATAGAAAGCGAAAGAAAGATGGGATTAAAAGAGAGAAATAAGAGCCCGAAATCTCCAACTCTAAATTCTGAAGGAATGAGGCCAGCATTTATTGCCTATCCCTAATTGTCCTTGAGAAGTTGGTGGTGAGCCGCCTTCTTGAACCGCTGCAGTCCTTGTGGTGAAGGTGCTCCCACAGTGCTGTTACGGAGGGAGTTCCAGGATTTTGACCCAGCGACGATGAAGGAACGGCGATATATTTCCAAGTCAGGATGGTGTGTGACTGGGAGGGGAACGTGGAGGTGGTGGTGTTCCCATGCACCTGCTGCCCTTGTCCTTCTAGATGGTAGAGGTCGCGGGTTTGGGAGGTTCTGCCGAAGAAGTCTTGGTGAGTTGCTGCAGTGCATCTTGTTGGTACACAACAGCCACGGTGCGCCGGTGATGGAAGGAGTGAATGTTTCAGGTGGTGGATAGGGTGCAAAATCAAGCAGGATGCTCTGTCCTGGATGGTGTTGAGCTTGTTGAGTCTTGTTGGAGCTGCACTCATCCAGGCAAGTGGAGAGTATTCCATCACACTCCTGACTTGTGCCTTGTAGATGGTGGAAAGGCTTTGGGGAGTCAGGAAATGAGACACTCGCCACAGAATACCCAGCCTCTGACCATTGCCCGGGACAATCCAGAGCGACAACCGAGTCACTGATCCATTGTGTGTGACCGCCAACATTGCACTGCCTAGTTCTGGAATAATTTCTTTGGTATACGTCCGTAGTTGTGTCTCAATGCCTTCTAGTTTGGGTCTACTGGCATTGTGTGGCCATAGCTTTTCGAATTGTTGAACGCTCATGTGTGACTGGCTGGCCTCCCTTGTCCAGCTCCATGCGTACAGGGATGCCGTTTAATAAAACCTTCATCATTGGTGGCGTTTTGGTATATGAGCTGTGACTGTTTGCCACGTGAACTCTCTGAACTTCAGCGTCCATTGATTTTCCCCAAGAGTCATCCTGCATCACAGACCCCTCTTCTGGTCCATCCGCCTCATAAATCAGCTTGGTTACAGGCTTCCTGCACATTCGAGCTAAATGGCCACTGAGGTTTCAATTTCTGCAGATAAATTGTTGAAACCTGCAAGTCCTGGCAGAGTGTTTGCCCCCACACCTCCAGCATGAGCTGAGACTCCCATTGTTGTGAACAAAGGAGCTATGACCCGGCATTCCTCGGCTGATTGTCCCTTTGAACGCCCTCGAGTACCCTGTTAGTGGGTGTCAATGGTCCCATCCCAGACCGCATTGTCCACTGTGATGGCGTAAATGTCCGTTCAGCCTGCCATTGTCTCTGTTGAAAACCTGCTCTGGGGTCTATTGCTGTCTGGGGCGTGTCGAACTACCCTTGCCTGCCTGCGGGGCTCTGAGTCGCGTTTATGATATTGACTCCCTGATCCCCCGCCGCGTTGGAGGCAGAATTGCGCGCATATATTTTGGTTTCCTCCTCCCCCGCCATGAAAGTCTGAGCCATCAACACCGCCGCTTCCAAAGTCAAGTCCTTGGTCTCAATTAACTTTCGGAAAATTCCCGCATGACCGATGCCCTCAATAAAGAAGTCCATTAACATCTCCCCCCTGCAGGCGTCTGTCAACATACAGAGGCTGGCCAAACGCCGGAGGTCCGCAACGAAGTCCGGTATGCTCTGTCCTTCACGACGTCAGTGGGTACAGGATCTGTGTCGGGCCATGTGTATGCAGCTCGCCGATTTGACATGCTCACCGATTAGTTTGCTGAGCTCTTCAAAGGTTTTGTCTGCCGGCTTTTCGGGTGCTAGTAGTTCCTTCATGAGCGCGTAAGTCTTAGGTCCGCAGCTGGTCAGCAGATGTGCCCTTCGCTTGTCGGCCGCTGCATCTCCCAGCCATTCTTTCGTGACAAAGCTTTGCTGGAACCTCAACGAAATCGTCCCAGTCCTCATCAACACAGTACCGTTCCTCTGTGCTATCGGTGGTCATTCTCTTGGGTCGTTGATTCCCGTTTCTCGTCGCCAATGTAACGTCCTTACTCAACGGCACAAAACCCACACGAGGCACATTCTATGGACAAGGTCACTCTGTGACCTGAACCTTTATTCACAGGACCAAGAAGTGATGACCCTGCGTGGGACCTCCCTTTATATACCTAGATGACCAGGTAAGGAGTGTCTCCCACAAGTTCACCCCCTGTGGTCAGGGTGTGCATTGCTTAAGTATATATTGTATTGCAGTGGTGTTACATAGAGGTTACATACATGACAGGGACGATGGTTCCTCCAGGGGGTGCAGCCAGAGCCAAGTCCACGACACCATGGGTGGCTCGGCTGCACGGGGGTGCAGTGGGGGGCTGTGGAGGGTAGGGTAGAAGGAAGAAGAGTGGAAGAGCTATAGTGGTAGGTGATTTGATAGTTAGGGGAGCAAACAGGCGTTTCTACGACCGCAGACGTGACTCCAGAATGGTATGTTGCCTCGCTGGTGCCAGAGTCAAGGATGTCACCGAGCGGCTGCAGGGCATTCTGGAGGGAGAGGATGAACAGCCAGAGGTTGTGGTCCATATCGGTACCAATGATATGGGTAGAAAGAGGGATGAGGCAGAGTTTAGAGTGCTCGGAGAGAAATTAAAAAGCAGGACCTCAAAGGTAGTAATCTCCGGTTTATCCCCAGTGCCACGTGCTAATGAGTAGAGAAATAGGAGGATAGAGCAGATGAATGCGTGGCTGGAAAAATGGTTCAGGAGGGAGGGCTTTAGATTCCTGAGACATTGGGACCATTTCTGGGGAGATGGGACCTGTCAGATGGGTTCACTTCAACAGAGCTGGGACCAATATCCCCGCGGGAGGATTTGCTAGTGCTGTTGGGGAGGGTTTAAACTAGCTTGGCAGGGGGGTGGAAACCCGAGAACAGATTCAATAGGGGCAGAAGCAAAGCTGAAATTAGAAAGCAGAAAAGTAGGAAGTGAATTTGGAAGACAGAGGAAGCAAGGGCTAGAAAATAGACAATAAGGGAGTTTGGCAGTGCGAAATGGTATATACTTCAAAACAAGGAGTATAGGGAATAAGGCAGATGTGCTGAGAGCACAGACACTTAGCAGTACGATATTATAGCTATTACTAAGATATGGCTGAAAGAAGGACAGGCACGGCAGCTCAACATTCCTGCTTACAGGGTTTTCAGACGGGATAGAGAGGAGGGTAAAAAAGGAGGGGGATCGCAGTATTGATTAAAGAAACAATTACAGCTGTGAGGAGGGATGACATGTTAGAGGGGTCATCAATTGAGGCCATATGGGTTGAATTTGAAGAATAAATAAGGGGCAATCACACTGCTACGAGTGTACTATAGACCCCCAAACAGTCAGAGGGAGATAGAAGAGCAAATATGTAGGCAGATTTCTGAGAAGTGCAAAAACTATAGGGCAGTCATAGTAGGGGTTTTCAACTATCCAAATATTAACGGTGATAAAATTAGTGTGAAAGGTATAAAGGGTGCAGAATTCCTTAAATGCATTCAGGAGAACGTTTATAGCTAAGTTTTAACAAGCCCAACAAGGGAGGGGGCGGTTCTGGACTTAGTTTTAGGGAATGAAGCTGGGCAGGTGGAAGGGGTATCAGTGGGAGGCATTTTAGTGCTAGTGATCATAATTCAGTCAGATTTAGGGTAGTTATGGAAAAGGACAAAGATAGACCAGGAATAAAAGTTCTCAATTGGGGAAAAGACAATTTTGTTAAGCTGAGATGGGATTGAGCCAAAGTGGACTGGAAACAGGTACTTGAAGGTAAATCAATAATAGAGCAGTGGGAGGCATTCAAGGAGGAGATCTTGAGGGTTCAGAGCAAGTATATTCCCTTAAAGAAAAAGGGTGGGACCCCTGGATGTCAAGAGACGTGCAGGGTAGGAAAAAGAAAAAAGGGAGGCTTATGACAGATACCAAGGGCTCAATACGGGACTGGACAGGTTAGATGCGGGAAGAATGTTCCCGATGTTGGGGAAGTCCAGAACCAGGGGATATAGTCTTAGGATAAGGGGTAGGCCATTTAGGACTGAGATGAGGAGAAACTTCTTCACTCAGAGAGTTGTTAACCTGTGGAATTCCCTGCCGCAGAGAGTTGTTGATACCAGTTCATTGGATATATTCAAGAGGGAGTTAGATATGGCCCTTACGGCTAAGGGGATCAAAGGGTATGGAGGGAAAGCAGGAAAGGGGTACTGAGGGAATGATCAGCCATGATATTGAATGGCAGTGCAGGCTCGAATGGCCTACTCCGGCACCTATTTTCTTTGTTTCTATGTTTCTATGACCTGTTCTTGTAGCCACAGTTTAAGTTTCCGGTCAATGGTGATCCCCAGGATGTTGTTGGTGGGGCATTTGATGATGGTAATGCCGTCGAATGTCAAGGGGTGTGGTTATACTCTTGCTTGTTGGAGATGGTCATTGCCTGACACTTGTGTGGCGCGAATGTTACTTGCCACTTATCAGCCCAAGCCTGAATGTTGTCCAGGACTTACTGCATGTGGGAATGGACTGCTCCATTATCTGAGGAATTACGAATGGAACTGAACACTGTGCAATCATCAGCGAACATCCCCCCCTTCTGATCTTATGGAGAGAAGGTTATTGATGAAGCAGCTGAAGATGGTTGGGTCTCGACACTGCCCTGAGGAACTCCTGCAGCGATGTCCTGGGGCTGTGATGACTGGGGCCTCTCCATTATTATCAATGCAAAATCCGGGCCATTATTAAAATAAAACTATTGGTACATTGAAACAAGAGTAGGATTATCAAGCCTACTCTGCTATTTTGTTGGCCACAGCAGTTCAATTTTTAAAATCTCAATATTTTCTTTTTCACAGGTACTTACTTTGGAAAGTAAGGATATCTTAAGCCAGATACTAAAGTAAGGAATTCTTTGATCTGAGGAACTTCCACAAATCTTAGTGCTTATTGGTTATACCTGTACTGCTCAAAAGTTGGCTGTTTTTAAAACTTGTATGAAATGTTCCCAGAGGCAACAGCATTGTTTACAAACCAGCAATTGTAACATATTATAGAACATTGCTTTGCTTATAAGCCTTGTGAATAATGCTTAAAAAGTTATTTATACTCAAGCCCTTGCAGTTGCAAGAATTATTTTGAATTTTCTTCATTTCCCTTCTCAAGTTATTTTGTAAAAATGTTTCCGTCAATCAATTTAAAAAAAACTCATCCAAATTGACTTTACACACAGCGAAATGAGGGGACTGAACTGCGTTAATGGATTAAACTCTACCTTGTAGTCTAATAGGAGAGGGCATGTGTACCAGTCAAGTGCTTTAAATGCCTCCCTCCTTTGCTTCTTTATTGTGAAATGGTTCTCCATTCACTGGCATAACTGAGAACTGGCAAATCATCCCTGTAGGGGGGCACCTCAATCTACATGAACTGCCAGTAGGTCAGTTAATTTTAATTTGGAATTCACCGATCTCTTATTCGGAGACCTGTCACTATGGCACTCTTGTCGGGCTTTACCAGTATGGCTTTTTCAACCAACTGTCATCATCATCATCATCATCATAGGCAGTCCCTCGGAATCGAGGAAGACTTGCTTCCACTCTTAAAATGAGTCCTTAGGTGGCTGAACAGTCCAATACGAGACCCACAGTCCCTGTCACAGATGGGACAGATAGTCGTTGAGGAAAGGGGTGGGTGGGACTGGTTTGCCGCACTTTCCGCTGCCTGCGCTTGGTTTCTGTATGCTGTCTGAGATGAGACGCGAGGTGCTCGGCGCCCTCCCGGATGCACCTCCTCCACTTAGGGCGGTCTTTTGGCCAGGGACTCCCAGGTTTCGGTGGGGATGTTGCACTTTATCAGGGAGGCTTTGAGGGTGTCCTTGAAACATTTCCTCTGCCCACCTTTGGCTCATTTGCTGTGAAGGAGTTCCGAGTAGAGCGCTTGCTTTGGGAGTCTCGTGTCTGGCATGCGGACATTGTGGCCTGCCCAGTGGAGCTGATCAAGTGTGGTCAGTGCTTCAATGCTGGGGATGTTGGCCTGGTCGAGGACACTGATGTTGGTGCGTCTGTCCTCCCAGGGGATTTGTCGGATCTTGCGGAGACATCCTTGGTGGTATTTCTCCAGCGACTTGAGGTGCCTACTGTACATGGTCCATGTTTCTGAGCCATACAGGAGGGGGTGGGTATTACTACAGCCCTGTAGACCATGAGCTTGTTAGCAAATTTGAGGGCCTGGTCTTCGAACTCTTTTTTTTTCCTCAGGTGGCTGAAGGCTGCGCTGGCGCACTGCAGGCGGTGTTGAATCTCCTCCTCTCAATGTCTGCTCTTGTTAAGAGGCTCCGGAGGTATGGGAAATGGTCCACGTTGTCCAGGGCCACGCCATGGATCTTGATGACTGGAGGGCAGTGCTGTGCGGCGATGACAGGCTGGTGGAGGACCTTTGTCTTTGGATGTTTAGCATGAGGCCCATGCTTTCGTACGCCTCAGTAAATACGTCAACTATGTCCTCTAGTTCAGCCTCTGTCTGTGCGCAGATGCAGGCATCGTCCACGTACTGTAGCTCGACGACAGAGGTTGGCGTGATCTTGGACCTGGCCTGGAGACAGTGAAGGTTGAACAGGTTCCCACTGGTTCTGTAGTTTAGTTCCACTCCAGCAGGGAGCTTGTTGACTGTGAGGTGGAGCATGGCAGCCCCGTTTGACCCCGGTCCGGATGTGGATTGGGTCTGTAATGGATCCGTTGTAAGTATCACGGCCTGCATGTCATCGTGGAGCAGGCGGAGGATGTTGACGAAATTTAGGGGCATCCGAAACTGAGGAGGACGCTCCATAGACCCTCGCGGTTGACCGTGTCAAAGGCCTTCGTAAGGTCGAAGAAGGCCATCTATAAGGGCTGGTGCTGTTTCATGCATTCTTCCTGCAGCTGTCGCGCTGCAGAAATCACTTCCGTTGTGCCTCGTGGGGGACGAAATCTGCACTGTGACTCCGGGAGGACCTTCTCGGCCACGGAGAAGACGGTTGAGGAGGACTCTAGCAATGACTATTCCAGTGGCTGATAATAGGGAGATTCCTCTGTAGCTGCCGCAGTCGAACTTATTCTCTTTTTAAAAGATGATCACTATCACTGCATCGCTGAGATCTCCCGGCATGCTTTCCTCCCTCCAGATGAGAGAGATGAGGTCATGTATTCGCGCCAACATTGCCTCTCCGCCATACTTCAGTGACTCAGCAGGGATTTCATCCACCCCTGTAGCCTTGATGTTCTTAAGCTGTCTTATGGCTTTTTCTATCTCATGCAATGTTGGGGTTTTACTGAGGTGGTGGTGGGTAGCATGCTGCGGGATGGAGTCGAGAACACTCGAGTCAAAGGCAGAGTCTCAATTGAGGAGATCTTCGAAGTGCTCCTTCCAGCGGGCCCTGACTGCCTTGGTGTCCTTGATGAGTGTTTCCCCGTTCTTGGCCATCTATCGGGTGGGGCCTTGGGAGTTTGGACCGTAGGTGGCCTTGACTGCGATGAAGAATCCTCGCACATTATGGCTGTCGGCCAGCTGCTGTACCTCCTGTGCTTTATGCATCCACCACCTGTTCTTTAGGTCCCGGGTTTTTTGTTGGACCTCAGCCTTGAACCATCTGTCATGCTGCTTAGCTGCTCCCGAGTTGGGTTGTTGCTTAAGGCTC
This sequence comes from Pristiophorus japonicus, assembly GCF_044704955.1. Classification (NCBI taxonomy): domain Eukaryota; kingdom Metazoa; phylum Chordata; class Chondrichthyes; family Pristiophoridae; genus Pristiophorus; species Pristiophorus japonicus. The sequence continues at coordinate 3,217,667 of NC_091998.1, read as the reverse complement.
AGAAATGCCCTGCGCTTGCGATCTATTAGCTCTTGGATCTCCTGATCATTCTCATCAAACAAGTCCTGGTGTTTCCTGGTTGAGTGACCGAGTGTCTCTTTGCAGGCATTGATTATGGAGGCCTGCAGGGCAGACCAAGTGCTGTGGACATTCTGCGTCTCAGGGTCATCAAGGCATGCCAGGTTAGCTGTAAGGCGCTGACTATATAGGGCTTTCTTAGCTGGGTCTTTCAGTGCAGAAGCAGTGCTGCAAAATTGATTTTTTTGCGGCACTGCTTCTGCTGCCCCCTCCGCTTTGGGGCTATGTTGATAATGACAGATCGGATTAGGCGATGGTCCGTCCAGCAGTCGTCAGCTCCTGTCATGGCAGGGGTGATGCGCACATCCTTGCGATCCCTGGCTCGGATGGGGTGTTGCATCTTGAAATCCTGAACCAACTGTCAGGATGTGGTTGAGAGCAGCTTATGTTGACTTTTCTTGTCCAAGGTGTCTCCTATCGGAACATATCTGATTTTTGCTGGCAGCTACTGAAATGAGAAGCTTTCTCAGAAGGGTAGTGCACCAAAACTCTCTGCTTGCAGGCAGCCTATTGTTAGATAAAACGTGTGTATAAAGCATACTGTATGTAGTTCAAATAATCAAAGGACATTTTATTAATGTGCTAAACAGAATACTTGTACCTGATGAACTGGTGGCAGACTCAATTCTGGTAGAGAAGTCTGCCACTTGGAAGAGGGAAGGGGAAACTACTGAACGAGAATGAACCACACCTGGTGGATGGAGTCAGGTAAATGGGTTCTGATTAGGTTATTGATTTGGGTAAGTGGAAGCAGCTTTGATTTTACAGTACAATATTGGCACTGTTGTGTCTGAAACAGAAATGCGTGTTTTCTCTGGTCACGGTCCAATATAGGTTTTATTGCGTGGTACTTGTGGATCCATATCATGAATGTATTGTCTGTACATTTGAATGGTACTATTTGCAAGGATAGATTCAAATGGTGAGGTTTGGATCAAGCAGGAAGGGTGTGTTGGGGCCCTTTTGCCTTTGGTTTTGGGGAATACTTAGTATAGAAAGCAGCTGGACTGCCCCTGACCATCAGTTGCTGCCAGGCTCCCTGCAGCTGAAGGGGTTGGCAAAAGTCTGTGGGGGACTGGCTCGAGTATACATACAGGAAGGGGATCTTTCCTTCCTGCTCTTTCCCCTTTCCAGGCTCGGCCCATGCATCAAATGTCGCAAATGTCCCACCTGTCATTTGCTCATCTGTTTCCTACATGTGGGGGGTATGGGGCTGTTTTAGTCTCAGTATAGGAGTGAGCACTATATAAGCCTCTGAACTCTCCTGCTCTGTATAGCTTAGTTCTACACTTAAGTGTCCTCAGCAATATGGCCACCAGCAGAATTAAGTAACCAATTTTTAACTTGACCCCAGGTATTTTAAACCTCGCTTTAGTGAGCAATTGGATTATTGTTTCATTTGCATAATTTTCAAAACCTTAATTAGGTCTGTTGAAGTTTTCTTAAAATGTTTACTCCAATTTCTGTAACCTTTATTTGTAACACAGTCCCTCATACTTGAAGATACCTTGTTTTTTTTTTGTCTCTGTGCCCTTGTAAAGGGGAATAATATCCTCCAATAGAATTTGGAATATGCATGATGTGGGCTGGGCAATATCTTGAACAGGGCTCAGAAATCACATGTCTACAAAATGAATAAATGTACGAAAATGGCCCACCAAAAAGCTGCAGTGCAAGCTGGATAACTCTTCAACCATCCAATACAGATTCAAATACTTAATCTGGATTGTTGTCTAAGGTCTCTGTTTAGGAAGTGTTGGAGTGTGGGATTAATGTACGTACTGCTGGTATCCAGGCCTTCACTGTAAACTGCTCAAAGGTATAGAAGTACAAAATTACATCCTATACAATTCTAACCAAATCTCTGTCTTTTACTATATGTCCTAATGTATCTCCACTTCTGATGCTGTTCTTTCATGATTCTGCTCATATCTGTCACATTATAGGCATGACATCCCTTCCAGTGGCTTATCCTTCTCTGCATTGCATGGATATCTCTGGTATATAACTGGGGTGCATCCTTGGTTCATACCTTTTAACCATTTGCATATTACCCCTTGTAATATCGTCTAGAAGTACAAGATCAGCTTCCATATGCAACACCCAGCCCCAGCTGTCTGCCTACTCCATCAATCTACAAGCTGTTGCTACACTTTTCAATTGGTATCCAATATCAAGACCTAGATGAGCCAAAATTTCTGCCAGCTTGATGCAAGCAAAATCAAAGCCAACCTCTTCAGCGCATCAGCATCTATGTACCCTTAGCCTTGACTCCATCATCTTTCCTGACTGCCACTAGATTGGGTAACAGGGTGCAGAAGATCAGTGTGCTCAAAGTCTGAGCTCAAACTTTCCCAAATTCTTGTCACTAAGATCACTTTTTAATTTCACATCGCCTGCCTCAGCTCCAATCTCTCCCTTACCTGCACTGCACATTGAAACCATCCATCTTTGTATTTCTATATTTCTGTAATGTCCTATAACCAGCCTCCCTGCTTCAACCTTCCACAAGTTGCAAGTGATTCAAAACACTGCAGCCCATATCTAACCTGCACTCCATTCACTATAGAGTCCGCTCCAAGCTTCACAGACTCCCCATGCCTCAGCAAGTTGACTTTAAAATTCTTGTTCTCCTGTTCAAATCCTTTGATGGCTTTATCCCACCCTATCTTGATCACTTCCAACGTTGTGTTCCTGCAAGCACCTATTGCTGCTCTGACACTGGACTGCATCTTGTTTCCTGCCTCATCATCTGTGGCCAGTTGTTCAGTCCCATGGAATGTTCTGCTGATTTTCTTCCACTTCAATAAAACCCTGCCTTAAAAAAAAAAACCCTCAAACCTTCGCTGACCGTGCCTTCCACTCCTCTCCTGCTTTGGCCCCCTCTGTTTTCGTTCGCAGTCTTTGTCAATGTGAAATGCTTAAGACATTATCTTGCCCGAGAAATGCTACAAATATACAAGTTGTGTGCAGAGCTGTTGTATCTAAACAAATCATCTTTGTGTAATATGTCTTTATGATGGTAATCTACTCTTGTAATTGATATATTTTAGTCTCTGGACCACAATGTATGGTGGTAACATAGAACGATGATGGCAGGTTGATCCGGGCGTGGCATGTATCAAATCTACCACACTGTGTTTTCACACCATTTTATTACTGAGTAATTTCATATTTCATTGAACGTTGGGCTTGTAGGAATATGCATTAAGTAGCCGAATAAGATGCAGTAAATCAATTTCCCCCATATTTTTAGAAATTTAAGCATGAGAGATTGAGACACGATGAATGTGCTTCCGTTTTTCGTACATTAAAATTTCAATGCGAGTACATATGCCTGTATAAATTCCATGCTAATCAATTTATTTGATTTTAAAAACATTGATATTTTGTTAGTGGTATCTTCAAGGGTGAAAGATTAATGTAGGATGATTTGTGCTGCAGGCAGGCCTAATTAGAAATCAGTAATGCATTTCTCCTCGCTGATTTGTGATGACATAAGGATGAGGTGAACAAAGCATCTGTTTTTTTTTCCACAGTAAAGTACACCACTGAAATTACAGAAGAAAAGGAAATAAATACATGCTTATCGTGTTGATATTAAAAACGTTTGATATAATTCCTATTTTTTTCTCACTCGCGGCATTGATTATTTCTTAAAATATGGTTCCATGGTTATTGGGTAAGCTTTACTGTGAGTTTTGGGGCCAGTACAGATTTCTGGCACACTCATCAGAGGTGCGCCGCTTTTCTAGAACAAAAAGGGCGTCAAAAATCTTCAGGCTGAGCTCGGCCACTCCCCAGCCTCTCCTCAATGGTGGCGCAGCGTGGCAACTGGATTCGGGGGCGGAGCCAGGTCCCGGCGCTGAAAACAGTGCCGAGACCTCTGCACATATGCGATAGAGTGTGCGTGCATGCGCAGTAACTCCTCGCCCTCAGAATCTGAGAGTGTGCTCTGCAGGCTGTGTGAAAAGGGCCCGCAGCGCGCCGACCCTGTCCCTGGCCCAATGGGCTCCCTCATCGGCGGCCCGCTGCCTTCCCTTCACATAAAGGTAGGACTTCTATTTTTTTATTTGTTATTGATTGATTGCTTATTACTTTGGCCTTGGTGCTTTAGGTGCAGGCTTCCTTCTATTTTTTATTAATTGCATATTACTTTTTGTGCTTTGTTTAGTGTTTTGTAAGTCTTGGTGCTAGGTGCAGGTCCTCTCAGCTTCCTTGTATTTTTTATCATTGAATGCTTATTTTTGTGCTTTGTTTAGTGCTTGGTGCTTTAAATGTACTTTCCTGCGCTGATTTCTTAACTCTCCAAGGGTTTTCTGTGTGGGCCACAAGTGGCCACATATGCTGGCCTAAGTTAGTTTGGAGCAACTATTAACTGTCCAAACTAGCTTAAATGGCCAAAACAGGCGTAGGTGGCTGGTCACGCCCCCTTTTGGGGAAAAAAAACGAAACAAAAAAAAAATCCTAACTAACTCACTTACACTGGCGCAAATTAAATGTGCAGGATTGCGATTTTTAAGATACTCCAAAAAAAAAATCAAGTTGCTCCAAAAGAAACTGAGCAACTCCTGGCCAAATTTGGGCCCAAAGTGAAGTGAGTGTCAGTGAGCTATTTTAGTATAAGGGACATTAAAGCCAAGCCTAGTCCTGTCCCCGCTCAATGTCCGCACATGTGTATATTTTAGATAGCAATTGGGAGTGGGAACCCTGGGCAACTTTCCTCTCCCTGCCCCAGGTGTAGAATTCCTACCATTGCCCTATTTGAGAGCAGCAAGCAGCACACACCATTCAGGAACAAACCTGGTGTCTTCCTGATCGGTGTGGCTCAGATATTCACTGGATAAACTCTGAGCCACCGGAGGAGTACTATTGATGAATTGAATAAATGAATATTGTTGCTTTGTGTGCATCATGAGGTGAATGATGCTAGTGATGGGAAATGGAGCACTTTCAGTGTCAGGATGAAGAACTCCTCGGTCCTGCACAACATGGTCAGATGTACTCCCTTCTTTTCCAATATATAAGTTAGCCCCAATCCCACAAGGACCATCCCACTGCTCAACTATTACATTTTTTCAGACCATTTTCCATACCAGTAATTTTGGGATCTTGCTGAATAAGATTGCCTATTATGACTAGTTTTGTGATGTGGGCCCATAGCCAATAGGATCTCGATTGAGACTGCCCAAAATCATACCACTTCGGAAGCAAAAACAGAAATCGCTGGAAAAACTCGGTCAGTTGAGAACAGCATCTGTTGAGAATACAGAAATCGACATTTTGGGTGTGAAACCTTTCATAAGAACTCATTTTCTGTTTCAGATTTTAAACATCTGCAGTACTTTGTTTTTAATTTTATGCAGGGCTTTTTCAACCGTGGTCACAATCCTGACCCCAGATTATTTTATTTCTCTGCCCACTGACTTTTTGCTGATCAATATTTCATAACTGGAGAATGAAAGCACACTATTTGAGGCTGCTCTGTAATCGATTCCCAGGCAGTGCATGAACATTGTGGTTTACTGCATCCGCTTCATGCTGCCAAAGTGGCTGGATGAGAATGGGGGGGTGAGGACTTAGAATGCAGTCTCTGCAGTACATTACATTGGCACACTTGAATGAAATGCCGGAGAGCCATCCTTTGTTTTTGTTGTAAAGTTCTGTATTCATTCTTCTTTCCTTTTTGGATTGTTATTGAAACACTACACACTTTAAAAACGTCATCTTCCATTCTCATACAAATTATGATACCTCATGATTATGAAAGAAGCAGCCTGGTCACTCTATGTTGATAATGTTCCAGAGATAAGCTAGTGATTGTGCTGTATCCTGTGATTAGATATAATTGTTTAAACTGCTCTGTAATATTTAATGTTAATTTTGTTCTTCAGGTGTTATGCCTGCAGTAACTATCAAAGTGCCTTTTGTCGCTGTTCAAATAAAGGTCAGAGATTGATATTAACTCCCAAGTTATTGAAAAATATTCCACAGCTACTTAACAAATTCTATGTTATGTATAAGTGATATATATTTTTGTGTTCATTTTTAATCAGCTTATTGCATTCTTTCCAACACTGATTTAGTTACCACGGTTCAAGCGTATGTATCTTAGTTTTATGTGTACCTGACTCTCTGGTCTTAATCTGGTACTGCCTCTGTCAAGATAAAGAGCCTGTATTTGCATGTTGGCCCCCGATAAACAGTCGAGCATGCTGTTCATACCAAAAAAGGGGAGATGGATTTTTTGTAAATCTCCATTGCATTTTTGACTATGTGCCCAATGCCATGAGACAGTTTTAGAAATATAATTTTTTTTAAGTGAAAATGTACACTGTGATGGTGTTTTAGTTGGTGTGCAACCAGTTAAGAAAGAAGTTGCATTTCTATAGCACCTTTCACGATCTCAGAATATCCCAGTGTGCTTCACAGCCAATGAAGTACTTTTAATGTGCAGCCACAGTGGTGATGTAGGGAAATACACTAGCCAAATTGCGCACAACTAGTTCCCACGAGCAGTAATGAGATTATTGACCAGATAATCTGTATTTGGTGGCGTTTTAACTAAAAAGTACAATCGTAAAGGGGGGTGCATATGCGTACAAATCGTTGAATGTGGCAGAGCAGGTTGAGGAAGCAGTTAAAAAAGCATACAGGATCCTGGGGTATAGAGTACAAAAGCAAGGAGGTTATGATGAACCTTTATAAAACAATGGTTTGGCCTCAACTGGACTATTGTGTCCAATTCTGGGCACCATACTTTAGGAAGATTGTGAAGGCATAGAGAAAGTGCAGAAAAGATTTAGAAGAATAATTCCAGGGATGAGGAACTTCAGTTACGTGGATAGACTAGAGAAGTTGGGGTTGTTCTCCTTAAAGCAGAGAAGGTTGAGAGGAGATTTGATAGAAGTGTTCAAAATCATGATTGGCCGAGTAGATAGAGAGAAACTGTTCCCATTGGTGGAAGGGTCGAGAACCAGAGGACCACAGATTTAAGGTGATTGGTAAAAGAACCAAAAGCGACATGAAAAACTTTTTTACACAGCGAGTGGTTAGGATCTGGAATGCACTGCCTGAAAGGGTGGTGGAGGCAGACTTAATTGTGGCTTTCGAGAGGGAACTGGATAAGTACCTGAAGGAAAAAAAATTGCAGGGTTATGGGGATAGAGCAGAGTAGTGGGACGAGGTGAAGTGCTCTTGTAAAGAGCTGGTATATGCTCGATGGGCCGATAGGTCTCTTTCGGTGCTGTAACCATTCTATGGGCCCAAGTTTCCACACGATAAAAAACGGGCGCCCCTCCGAGCTGGGCGCCCGTTTTTCGCGCCTAAAATGGCGCCTAAAAAAAAAACCTCGCGATTCTGGAGCGCCCTGCAGCTCCTTGTCTGCCTGGCGCGGCGCCCAGGGGGGCGGAGCCTACACTCGCGCCGATTTTGTAAGTGGGAGGGGGCGGGTACTATTTAAATTAGTTTTTTTCCTGCCAGCAACACTGCGCGTGCGCGTTGGAGCGTTCGCGCACGCGCAGTGTGAAAAAAACATTGGCACTCGGCCATTTTTGTAGCTGTTTAATTTTTGAACATTTTTTAATGAAAGCACATTGCCATCAGCACTTGCAGCCTTCTCACTGTCTCCTGCCCCCCCCCCGCGGGAAGAACGGGCGCCTCCTCCCCCCTCCGCGGGAAAGAACTGGCACCTCCTTCCCCCCCCCCCCCCCCGCGGGAAGAACGGGCGCCTCAGGCTGACTGCAGCATTCTCCGTGCCTGAAGCACTTTCACACAGGTAGGAAGATGGTTTATTTAATCTTTTCTTTGCTTATAAATGTTTATTCAGGTTGGATTTATTTGTATAATATTTGTAGAAGTATAAATAAGGATTTATTATAGAATTTAATTACTTCCCTTCCAGCCCCCCCCCCCCGCCTTCCCCCCACCTCGTTCTGGACGCCTAATTTGTAACCTGCGCCTGATTTTTTAATGTGTAGAACAGGTTTTTTCAGTTCTACAAAAATCTTCACTTGCTCCATTCTAAGTTAGTTTGGAGTACGTTTTCACTGTGGAAACTTTGAAATCAGGCGTCAGTGGCCGGACGCGCCCCCTTTTGAAGAAAAAATTCTGTTCCAAAGTAGAACTGTTCTACCTGACTAGAACTGCAGAAAAAAAAATGTGGAGAATTGCGATTTCTAAGATAGTCCATTCTCCACCAGTTGCTCCTAAAAAAAATCAGGCGCAAATCATGTGGAAACTTGGGCCCTATGATTCTATGATTGAGGGATAATTAGTGACCAGGACACACTGTACTGTTTTAATGGTGTTGGTTGATAAATGTTAGCAAGAACTATCGGAAAACTCCCCTGCTGTTCTTGGAATAGTGACATGGGATCATTTATGTCCTCCTGAGAGGGTATTAATGTTTAACACAAAAGATGGAGCATTGTATTAATGTTTAACACAAAAGATGGCACCTCCAAAAATGCAGCACTCCCTCATGTGTCAGTTTGCTGCATTCAGGCATGAACCGTCTCATTATCTGATGAAAGTGCTTCCTACCCTCCCTACCTACATATCTCATTTTCTTTGTGCTATTGTTGTTTTACATCTTTTAATTATCATTGGCAATTTACTTGCTGTCTGAAAAGAGAATGTTAAAAATACAGTACAATAATGGGACTGAATTCCGAGACACACTTGTGCAATTCATGCCTTGTATAAGAAACTTAATTTCTATGCTCTTGTATTCACCCCAACAATTCCTTGAAGATCTGGTCTGAAACTTGACGAGCGTCACAATAGCAAGCAGCTTTGTGTAGTTAGTGACCGTCAACTTGCTCTGTGGTCCTGCTAGCTTTTTGGGAGGAGTCAATGTCCTGAAAATTCAGTACCAACCAAACACATAGCAGTTCTCAGCTGACAGTAAATTATTGATGATGGTGTCTCTTTGCGAGTGGCATCTGGAACTGAAAGTAACGCTGGTATGACTGTACAGAGCCTGTAGCTGATACAGATGAGCAGTTGATTGGTGAGTGTGAGGGCCAAAAATTTGGCTCTTTGCATAGTTGTGGGAGTGGTAGTAGGATTAAAAATTAAAATCATGCATATATTAAATTAGCTTTCCAATAAAGGGAACTGAATGGATTGATCTGTGTTTTACTGTGTGGCACTGTTCAAATTATGGAGCTTAAAAGGACTAGTTTGAGTCCATTAATTCCTTTTCAGATGCTGGAAATGCTAGTGTTTACATATCTGCAACGTTTATTTCCAGTGTGTATCATTGATCTAAAGGTAAGACTCATTTCAGCTTCTTAAGAATTTGTCCCAATTTAAATTTTCTCACCATTCATCTCCTCGTCTCTTGAAAACCGTGTGTCCTGGGATGTTGTTCCGTAGGCACCAGTGGTTCTTTACCAGCACACCCAAGTGGCTGTTCATATGTAACCCTGAAAGTGAATGTTGGCAGGCTATTTGACCACAGCGAGCCCGATCCCATCTTTGCCTGACCCCTTGCATTCACTTTGCAGCAGAAATCACCCGACAGCAATCAGGAACGGGAAGGTGGGCTCTTCGAACCACAACCCCCACCCTAGTCCAGGGACATTGATCATGTAACTATACACACCGCAGCAGTGTAAACCACATTGACTGTCATGTACTAGAAAATAAAATTACAGTAATCAAAGCACAATTCATAGATACCTGGTCTGTCGCCATCATTCGTAGTGTGCTTTAACGTTGGCCCGGAATTTGCAATGGGTAATAACAGCAAATGAAGAGTGTTCACTGTTATTACCCCTTTGAAACTGACCATAACTTCAGGAGTTAGGATGCGCATGTGCTAATGTGGAAATTCTGAAGTTGCAATCAGTCATTCACTGCTCCAACACTGGCTGCGCTTTGGGCACTCCCCCCCCCCCTCCCCCACCCCCACCGCCCTATCCCATCACCGGAAATCAGTGAAACTGACAATCTTTGGCTCTTCATGGTAATATCGCTGTTAAATACCCCATTAAAAGGGAGACTCTTTTGGATTTGGTGTAACTGGGGTTTTAACAGCGTTTTGACTGCTAAACAAATGTTATGGCTCTGAAAAACTAATCTTCAATTTGCGGAGTGTCAAATTGAGCCATTTTAATAAAAAAATAATAATTTTTAGGAAACTTAAATAATTTGTTCAATTTTATTTCCCATGTGAGAACCCCAATCTTTGTTTTGCTCTAACTTTTTAAATTAGAATTAAGGAGCTTACTCACTTCCTGTTTCCAGGTCTGAGAATTCTGCAGAAGCAGCTTGTTGCTAGCTCAGCAGCTCACACTATGGGATTCCCACTAAACTCGGTTGGTTTCAGTTGCACGTTGGAAATCCCAAACTTCTCGACAGAGATTGTGAGATCTTTGTGGGAAGCTTATTTCGGGGCCAGTGACGGATGCCTTTGCTTCACTGCTGACTGCAAATTACGGGCCATTGAGTCTTGAATTTCTTGGTGAGAATGCAGCTTCAAACAAAACCCTGTACTCAAATTCCAGGGCTGCATATCACGAGTACCTCATCTAATATTTCAAAAGGGCACCATATTGCATTGTCTTCAATGCAAAATGTTATGTGATTGAAACCAAATCAGAGTTTTAGTTACTGAAATGAAGTCTGGGTTCCTGAATTGCATTCTTTGTTAAAAAGAAAGTGCAGTGCATGTGGGAGATACAGCATGCAGCTTTTAACTCTGCTTGTGTCTTTGAGAGACAATGCCTTACATAAATGGATCAAGAATTTGTCCAATCTTGATGATTCTGGGAACACATCATGCACTTGGGTGATAAGGTGGTAAAGTCTACTTCAGTTGTCAGCCTAGTCTAGCACAGCAAGAAACAGTGCACTTACTCATCCACTGGAAGAGTCCAATTGCTGCAGGGAGGTGATTTCAATTTACTCTAGTTGTATTTTTATAATTTCAGTATTCTTTAAGGGCTGGAAATTACAACAATTATTTTGTTTGAGACAAAGAGTATTGTTCCTATAAGTTTCGAAGCTCTCTTGGAGGTGATTCCTATTTTTGACAAAGCAGCAGTTTGGCTCCCCCTCCCTCCAGCACGAATCCAATTATCATATTGATGTGTTTCAAGTTCTGTCGTGCAGGGGTGAGTCTAAATGTACAGTTCTGACTGGTAAGAACCCTCGGTGGGACATCATAAATTGTATTTCATAACTTGATTTAATTTAAAAGATCTCGCCGTGAATTTCCTGTGGCTTAATTCAGAAATGTTGCTGGGAATGAAATTTGTTGCTCTGTAACGCAATATTGGTGCTCCATTTCTGAATATGAAACTGTTTGTTGAACTAGAAAATGTGATTCAGAAGAAAGTCTGACAAGGGTAGAAAAAAAGTTCCTTTATATACAAAGGATGTGGTTCTTGCGCTACTCAGTGATCTTAATATACTGTTGCTGCCATGCATTTAGGACATGTTCTTCATAAAAACAAAATGTCATGGAATACTTGGGTATTAGGCTTGCCTTATGTTACAGTAAAGGAACTGCAATAATTTTTATGCATTGGAATATATTTTCCTTGCATTGTCACTGTGAATTGATCAATTTCTCTTTCTGTAAGCAATGTAGAGATTGGGGGGGCGGAGAGTGTCCTATGTTCATCTGCGCTTTAAGTGAGGCCTAAAATGATTCATCGGTTAGCTGCCTTGCTCATCTTGTATCAGTGTGTCTGTTCAGTTAAAATAAAAGTTTAAAACAAAAAGCTGAATGGAACAAAAGCTTGTGAAGTACACCACATCAACATGTCTGCTATTAATTCTGAATGTTGCTTGTGGCTAATGAAGTTGTAAGTATGAAACATGTAGAGCCGCTTTAATATGACGTGAGAGTCGGTAGTGTAGCTTTCTGCAGCTGTTTTGTGGCTTGGTGTGATGGCGCATTTGTTCTCGGTGATTGTCAATACAGAGTAGGTTATTGATCTCGCCCTGTGGGAGGGAAAGTGTTGATCGGATAGGAGGCATTTCCCATGTGGAAGAGTGAATTACAGACGACAGTGAACACGTGACTCTCTTTGGTACTTGCCAAGTGCGCAAGAGTTTTTCAGGTTGCCTTCTCAAGTAGGAAGCAGTGCACGGATTGGAGGAGGTGGAGAAGAAACCCTAAAGATGATCAGAAATGAGGATATACAAACATGTTGTTTTATGTGATGTCTGCAGGCCATAGAAGGGGATTTTTTAAGGGAAAATAAAGGATCCTCTAGGAATGAGTGACCATAACATGGTTGAATTTCAAATTCAGTTGGAGGATGAGAAAGTTGAATCTCAAACCAGTGTCCTAAGCTTAAACAAAGGACAGGGAAAATAAATTGAAGTGTGGGACGGTTGATGAGCAGTGGCAGACATTTAAGGAGATATTTTATAACTCGCAACAAAAATATATCCCAGTGAGAAGGAAAGACTAAGAGAAGAGATAACCATCCCTGGCAAACTAAGGAAATAAGGGATGGTATCAAATTGAAAACGAGGGCATACAATGTGGCCAAGACTAGTGGGAGGCCAGAGGATTGGGAAACTTTAAAAAGCCAGCAAAGAACGACTAAAAAAAAAAGAGAGGCGATAGATTATGAAAGCAAATTAGCACGAAATATAAAAACAGATACTAAGAGTTTCTACAGGTACATAAAAAGTAAATGTTGGTCCCTTGGAGGATGAATCTGGGGAATTAATAATGGGGAACGGGGAAATAGCAGAGACTTTGAACAAATATTTTGTATCTGTCTTCACGGTAGAAGACACTAAAAGCATCCCAATAGTGGATGATCAAGGAGCTATAGGGAGCACTAAGGAAGTAGTACTTGGTAAAATAATGGGACTAAAGGCGGACAAGTCCTCTGGACCTGATGGCTTGCATCCTAAAGTCTTAAAAGAAGTGCTGTAGAGTTAGTGGGTGCATTGGTTGTAATTACCAAAATTCCCTGGATTCTGGGGAGGTCCCAGCGGATTGGAAAACTGCAAATGTGACGCCCCTATTTAAAAGATGAGGCAGACAAAAAGCAGGAAACTATAGACCAGTTAGCCTAACATCTGTCGTTGGGAAAATGCTGGAGTCCATTATTAAGGAAGCAGTAGCGGGACGTTTGGAAAAGCATTGATTCAATCAAGCAGAGTCAACATGGTTTTATGAAAGGGAAGTCATGTTTGACAAATTTGCTGGAGTTCTTTGAGGGTGTAATGAGCAGGGTGGATAAGGGGGAACCAGTGGATGTGGTGTATTTGGATTTCCAGAAGGCATTCGATAAGGTGCCGCATAAGAGATTACTGCACAAGATAAAAGCTCACTGGTATGGGGGTAGTATATTAGCATGGATAGAGGATTGGCAAACTAACAAAGTCGGGATCAATGGGCCATTTTCCGATTGGCAAACAGTAACGAGTGAGGTGCCGCAGGGAATTGGTGCTGGGGCCTCAACTATTTACAATCTATATTAATTACTTGGATGATGGGACTGAGTGTAATGTAGCCAAGTTTGCTGATGATACAAAGATGGGTGGGAAAGCAAATTGTGAGGAGGACACAACAAATCTGCAAAGGAATATAGACAGGCTAAGTGAGTGGGCAAAAATTTGGCAGATGGAGTATAATGTGGGAAAATGTGAGGTTTTCCACTTTGGCAGAAGAAATAAAAGCAAATTATAATTTAAATGGAGAAAAATTGCAAAGTGCTGCAGTACAGAGCGACCTAGGGGTCCTTGTGCATGAAACACAATAAGTTAGTATGCAGGCACAGCAAGTAATCAGGAAGGCAAATGGAATGTTGGCCTTTATTGCAAAGGGGATAGAGTATAAAAGCAGAGAAGTCCTGCTACAACTGTACAGGGTATTGGTGAGGCCACACCTGGAGTACTGCGTACAGTTTTGGTCTCCATATTTAAGGAAGGATATACTTGCAATGTAGACTGTTCAGAAAAGGTTCACTAGCTTGATTCCAGACATGAGGAGGTTGACTTATCAAGATAGGTTGAGTAGGTTGGGCCTATACTCATTGGTGTTCAGAAAAATGAGAGGCGATCTTATCGAAACATATAAGATAATGAGGGGTCTCGACAAAGTGGATGCAGAGAGGGGGGCTCAAGTTTCGGCTCATGTTGCACCTATTTTTTTTGAGCATCTAGTTTAGAATGGAGAATCTTAGAAATTGCAATTCTCGGCATTTAGTTTGTTCCAGTTCTAGTCAGTTAGAATAGTTTCGTTTTAGAACAGTTTTTTTTTTTAAAAGGGGGCATTACCAGCCACTTATGCCTGTTTTGCAAGTTTGGGCAGTGAAAACTTACTCCAAACTAACTTAGAATGGAGTAAGTGTAGATTTTTGTATGCTGAGAAAAACCTTGCCTACACTTATAAATCAGGTGTAGGGAACGAGAGATGGGTGGGAGTTTACAAACATTAAACACTTCACTTTTACAAAAAGAGCCATCATCAATAATAAATGATAAATAAATCAACCAATTAATCAATCCAAAAAAATAAAAATAAAAAATAAAGAAAATAATAAAAAATAAATCAATAAATAAAAAATTAAGTTTCTACTCACCTACTGCAGCACCAGAAGCCCTCCAACAGCGTGCTGGGACGGGGACCCCCAGTATCTGTCTCTGTCTCTGTCAGTGTCTCTCTCTCTGTCTCTGTCAGTGTCTGTGTTTCTGACAGCGAGGGGGAGGAGGGAGAGGAGAGGAGAGGAGGGAGGGGGACAGAGAGGAGAAGTGGGGGGGGGGGGGGAGAGGAGGAGGGGAAGGGACTGGGAGGAGAGGGGAAAGGACTGGGAGGAGGGGGAAGGGCTCAGCGGGAGGTGGGGGAAGGGCTGAGCGGGAGGAGGTGGAAGGGAAAGGGCTGAACGGGAGGGAGTGTGGGGGAGGCTGAACGGAAAGGGGGTTGGGGAGCTGAATGGGAGGGAAGCCCGAGTCCCGATCTTCAATGCCCGAGGAGCCCATTCGGCCAGGGCTAGGGACGGCATTCTTCGGGCCCCTCCCACACAGCCTGCACAGATTCGAGCTGCGAGGAGCTACTGCACCTGTGCGCATACTCTAGCGCGCATGTGCAGAGGTCCCGGCACTGTTTTCAGCGCCGGAACTTGGCTCCGCCCCCGACCCCTTGTACTGTGCCACGCTAAGCCCGAAGACGTCCTGAGGAGCTCGGAGAACCACAAGGTATGTTTTTGGCGCCCTTTTTATTCCAGAAAGTCGGTGCACCTTGTGCAGTTGTGCTGTTTTTACAGAGGGGGGAAACTTGGGCCCGATATTTCCACTCATAGGGGAAACGAAAACTATGGGGCATAGTCTCTGAAAAAGGGGCCGCCCATTTAAAACTGAGATGAGGAGGAATTTCTTCTGAGGGTTGTAAATCTGTGGAATTCTCTGCCCCAGAGAGCTGTGCAGGCTGGGTCATTGAATATATTTAAGTCAGAGATGGACAGATTTTTGAGCGATAAGGGAATAAAGGGTTATGGGGAGCAGGTAGGGAAGTGGAGCCGAGTCCATGATCAGATCAGCTATGATCTTATTAAATGGCGGAGCAGGCTCATGGGGCCAAATGGCCTACTCCTGCTGCTATTTCTTATGTTATGTTCTTTTGAAAAGTGAAGCAATTAATATTGTGAAAAGGCAGTGATGTGATTATGAAGGAAAATTGAACTTTTATCTTGTGTTAGTATGAAACCAATCCAAGATGAAGTCTGAAATCCAACCTCCTTTTGTCGACCTAAATTACCTGATATGTGCACTGGTGTACATGTTGTACTTGTGCTGATTCGGTGACAAATCTGATTCCTGACAGTTCCCATGTTTGTGTCAGCCCATGTTGCCTACTATAAGTGCTGCGTTCCACCTGCTGCCTTTTTTGTTGGTTAAATAGAAACAAAAAATATGCTAATTCATTTTGTGTCAGTGTAAATATATCCTCCGACGTGTACATATACACCATGTGTCCACATAAACAAAGGTTTACTCCCATGGAAAAGAGAATTGGCCATATAAATTGGGTAGCTTCACTCATTCTGCCTGCTTGGATTGAAAGGATTGAACCTGAACTATCACCTTAACAAGATGTAGCAAGGAGAAAAAGAACAGGTAACAAATAAAAGATCCAAGTAGCCCCATTGACCTCTGCGTGCTCAGACATTTGTCGTATATTTAGTATTGGTACAAAAATTTGTATTGAAGAATGCAGCATCAAGTACAGATGAATAGTTGGGACACGTGACACTGGAGTGATTGAGCCTCCCTGATTGAGCTTGTGGTCTGCAGAGTTACAGGCAGAATTAATTTTGTCAGTTCACAGATGGGACACCTTGTTGAGCTACATGTATCTCACTTCTGGGGCTTGACAATTTGTGTATTCATTTTTAATATAGTTTATTTTATTTGCCATTTACTAAGGCTTCCGATCTGTGCCAATTTTACAAAAATAAATTATTTCCAATAATTTTACCTCAGTGATACATTATCCTAAATTCACAGTACAGCAACATCAACATCTTGCATTTATCTAACGCCCTTAACGTAGTAAAATGGCCGAAGGCGCTTCACAGAAGCATTATCAGACAAGAACTTGACTCCACCCTTGCCTCAGCTCATCTGCTGAAACCCTGACCCATGTCTTTGTTACCTCCAGGTTCAACTATTTCAATGCTCTCCTGGTAGACCTCCCACTTTCCACTGTCCGTAAACTTGAGCTCATCCAAAACTCTGCCTGTATCCTAACTCGCACCAAGTCCCATTCACCCATCACCCCTGTGCTCGCAGACCAACGCAATTACTAGTCTGGCGATGCTTAGAGTTTAAAAAATGGCATCTTTGTGCTCAAATCTCTCCATAGCCTCACCCTTCCATTATCTTTGTGATCTCCTCAGGCCCTACAACCCTCTGAGATCTCCGTGCTCCTCCAATTCTGGCCTCTTGCGCATCCCCAATTTGCATTGTTCCACCATTAGCAGCTGTTACTTCAGCTGCCTAGGCCCGAAGCTCTGGAATGGCCTCGCTAAACCTCTCCATCGCTCTCTCCTCTTTTAAGTTGCTCCTTAAAACCTGCCTCTTTGACCAAGCTTTTGGCCACGTCCTAATATCTCTGTGGCTCAGTGTCACATTTTGTTTGATAATGCTTTGGGGCGTTTTATTACATTAAGGTGCTAAATAAATGCAAGAGGCTGTCATTTCAAACACTCGGGCAAGTCAACCTCTGATTTATTTGTGAACGAGAAAGAGCAGCTGCAGGGCGAGTGGTCACATCTGCAGTGCAGTTAGAGCTAATTTTGATTGAAAGGAAAACGCCACTTTTTATTCATGATTCTGTTGGCGTATTTAAAATTTGTATAACCAGAGTATACACCATACAAAGTTGATAAATAAGGTTATTCAATTGATTAAGATGGATAGATGGACCCCTTTTACAAATGGAACAAACATGGTACATAAATTTAAATGGAGGAAAATTGCTAAGTGCTGCAGTACAGAGGGACCTGGGGGTCCTTGTGCATGAAACACAAAAAGTTAGTATACAGGTACAGCAAGTAATCAGGAAGACAAATGGAATGTTGGCCTTTACTGCAAGGGGGATAGAGTATAAAAGCAGAGAAGTCCTGCTACAACTGTACAGGGTGTTGGTGAGGCCACACCTGGTATACTGCATATAGTTTGGGTCTCCGTATTTAAGGAAGGATATTCTTGCATTGGAGGCTGTTTAGAGAAGGTTCACTAGGTTGATTCCGGAGATGAGGGGGTTGACTTATGAAGATAGGTTGAGTAGGTTGGGCCTATGCTCATTGGTGTTCAGAAGAATGAGAGGTGATCTTATCGAAACATATAAGATAATGAGGGGGCTCGACAAGGTGGATGCAGAGAGGATATTTCCACTCATAGGGGAAACTAGGGGACATAGTCTCAGAATAAGAGGCCGCCCATTTAAAACGAAGATGAGGAGGACTTTCTTCTGAGGGTTGTAAATCTGTGGAATTCTCTGCTCCAGCGCTGTGGAAATTGGTCATTGAATATATTTAAGACGGAGATAGACTGATTTTTCACCAAGGGTTATGGGGAGCACGCAGGGAAGTGGAGCTTGAGTCTGTGATCAGATCAGCCATGATATTAAATGGCGGAGCAGGCTCGAGAGGCCAGGTGGCCTACTCCTATTTCTTATGTTCCCGCGCAGTATTTGATTTGTATAACAAGTATAACTTGAGGGATCAGCTATAAAATTAAAAAGGCAACAGCTAGTATAAAGTTGTGTCTTCTGCAGCAGGTTTACAGTGTTATCACTAAAATTGTCTGTGTTTTGAAAGAGGCAGTTTGGAATTGTGATGTGATGTAAAATCAATTTCTCTGGCAAGAGGCAGACTTTTATTTTCTGATTAGATGTGAGAGTTTTACACTGAAAATACTTCCTGTAAAGTTATGAGTAATGTAAACCTAGTAGATGGTAAAGTTGCTTGATTTGGGATTGTGTTAATTGGGACCACTAGTTTTTCACCAAGTGCAAACACCGTCACTCTATTGCTTGTGGTTCTGGATTTCACATTACTTTTAGATTTCTCCTTAAATCCAAAGTAGGTCATTATTAGGATTACAAAGCAATTTCAACATTTTTGAGAAGAAGTTTCTTGTCCCAGATATCTGAGAATTTTCTAAATTTAGAATAAATAGAGGTGAACGAGTTGTAACCCAGTAGAATGTACTTGATGTGTTTTAATTATAGATTTATGAACAATATCTTTGGGAATCCAAAAATTAGGTTTTTAGGACACTGAAGGTGGCAAAGGTATTCATTTTCAGAGATGTGGTATCCTGTCTGCATGAAGTCTGTGTTGGCGCAGTTAGGCCGACACATCACATTCCTGTTAAGCTGGACAGCAGGATTATGTCTTATTCAAAGCTGCTTCATGATTTTTTTTAACAGGTGCATATGGCTTATCTTGATCTTACAGGTTGGGATAGTAGGTTGATTTCTGTTGTAATTTTAAAAAGATGATGTTGTGGAATTTGGATTTACCATGTTGATGGCTGACTTTATTTTTTATTAATTTAACATTTCACTGGATCTCATTGGTAGCATGGTGAGATTATTATTGTTCCCTGTTCCAAAACCCTATGATGCAGATTGACCAACAGCATTCACTAAAAAGTAGGGTGAGAAAAAAAATCAGAACTGACTTTTTGTTAAGTAGGTGTGACAGAAAAAGAAAGACTTGGATTTATATAGCGCCTTTCGCGACCAACGAATGTCTCAAAGTGCTTTACAGCCAATTAAGTACTTTTTTTTTGTGTAGTCACTGTTGTAATGTGGGAAACTCGGCAACCAATTTGCACACAAGCAAGCTCCTGCAAACAGCAATGTGATAATGGCCAGATAATCTGTTTTTTTTTGGTTATGTTGATTGAGGGATAAATGTTCGCCAGGACACCAGGGAGAAGTCCCCTGCTCTTCTTCGAAATAGTGCCGTGGGATCTTTTATGTCCACTTGAGAGAGCAGATGGGGCCTCGGTTTAACGTCACCTCCGACAGTGCAACACTCGCTCAGCACTGCACTGGAGTGTCAGCCTAGAATTCTTTGTGCTCAAGTCCCTGGAGGGGACTTGAACCCACAAACTTCTGACTCAGAGGCAAGAGTGCTACCCACTGAACCACAGCTGACACAAGAAGAGATGACGAAGAAAAATCGTTTGAAGAGAGGTAGCTCTCGTAATATGGAATATGAACCTATGTTGGCAGGGGACTAATGTAGTGGAGAATTTCTATCTTCCAACTGGATCTTGCGACTAAATGGTATTAACGCTGAGGCTACCAGATTGATTTTGATGTGGACGAATAATACTTAACATGTACCCAGTGAATGGATTTCTGCTAGCAAAGTTGGAAATGGATTTGGGTGTAGGTATCAGTCATTTGCTGCAAGTATCTGGTCTGGTCAATGTTAAGCTGTTGCCAACAAGGATAAAGGGAAGGAATGTCTAGTGGTAGTGCTCACTATTCTATTGATTTTTTTTTAGAAATGTTAATTTTATTACAGGCATAGAGATCCTTGGGTTGGTCTCCAATGCTGGCAGGCTGTTCCAGTGATAAAGACTTGGAGCATCCCTATTGTACTTGGGATGCTTCTGTAGCAAATGACATCGGCTCTACTGAGAGAGACAGAATCTTGGAGAACCACACAATAGATTAGCTGGAAGATTTTCCAGGCTACAGTGTAGTGTCCAGCCATTCCAGGGCTTCAGAGTTGTTCTCAGGCTGTGGCCTGTGCTGTTTCCGACAGAGCTGCCATGTGACTCCTCTCCACCAGTGATGTCACGAGAGCCTCCTATCAGCAAGGGGCGATCCAACTTGAGTAGTTTGCCTGTTACTTTTCTATATAGGATGGGGAAGTACTTCAGACAAAAGGTACTCCTGCTAGATTTTCCTTTCCTTTTAATTGAGGTCCATTCTGAGGGCACTTTATATATAATCAAAAAGATTTTTGAAGGCATGTACCCTCCTGTGAGGATTTGAGAGGCAGGGTAGATGGCTTGCTCCTTTACTAATGTGAGTACTGTGCACGAGCGAGGTTTGCCCCAAATCCATCTGATTATCTTTTCTTCTCTGGATTGGCATTTCCCTGCAGCAATAGTACACAGATCGGATACACAGTTCCCCTTTAAATGATTCTGTTTTTATGTGCAATCATTTCTGTTTTTGCTGTCAAACATTTTTCTCGTGTTCAGTGCTTCGATTTTAAAACTGCTTTCTTTGTTCATCCATTCTCTTATTCTATTCTCTTTTTTTCAGCTTGCCTGCTAATTACCAGACAATAGTAGTCTAAGTTTTCCTGAGCTATGTCAGCCCATGGCAAATACTAAGCATGAGCAAGTATAATGAAGGCCCTCTATAAAGTTGTCTTTGGGAGTCATGTACATCTACTTTAACCTAGAAATTAGCCATGGGAATGGGTAGAAATTTCAAGCTTGTTTTGAAATTATAGGTGATATAATTCCATAAATTTCTGTCTTTAAAAGTCTGACACCACTGGCTGCTTTTTAGTGATCTGTGTACATGTGGCTCAGTATCAACATTTCAGCTCAGAAAAATAATACTGAGCTAAGTGCACCTAGAAAGAAAAGTGCTTTTAATTCACCATTTAAAAAAAAATGTGTACACACATGTTGCAGTTGTAGACACAGCTTCTGGTACCAGATGTATCGGCCAAAATAAAATAACTTTGTGTTTGTTAACAAGCAATTAGCATTTCTATGGAGTTTTACCTGTAATTAAACATCCGAGGCACTTTACAGGTGGAATGCAGTGGGCACCGGAAATGGGACGAGTTAGGGGAGGTAATTACAGACATGGATAAATAGGTAGGATTTAATGGGCTGGAATTTGCAGTGGGTAAAAACAGCAAACAAACAGCGTTTGCTGTTATTACCCTTTGAAACTGACCACAACTTCAGGATGAAGCACATGTGCGTCCCAACAAGGAAATCCTGAAGTTGCTGTCAGTCATTCACTGTTCGGCACTGGCTGCGCTGTGTCCCTCCCGCAGAGGCTAAGCGGGGAAATCAGTGAAACTGACAAAAACAAACTTTTCCGTGGTAATATCGCAATTAAATGCCCCTTTAAAAGTTGGACTTTGTTGAATTAGGTGTAATTGGGATTTTAACAGCGTATTAACTGCTAAACAAATGTTAGGGTCCTGATAAAGTAAATTTAAATTTTTTTGGTATGTCAAATATCTCTCATAATAAAAATTATAATTTTAAAGAAAATTTAATTTAAAAAAAAGTTTGTTCGTATTTGTTTCAGATGGACCTTTTCCCATGTGAGAACCCAATCTTTGTTTCATTATATTTTTATATAATATTTTTTAAAAGTCAGAATAAAAACAACTTGTCCTGGTTCCCTGTCTGAGAGAATTCTGCATTGTGATTGGCTGCTTAAACAGCTTGTTGACGTCACAGGAGCTCACGTTAAGGATTCCCCATTACTTACACTGAACTCAACTGCACGTCGAAAAAGCCAAACTTCTCCCCACAGGATTGCGAGATCTTTGTGGGCAGCTTTCTTCAGGGCCAGCGGTGAACACCTTTGCTTTGCTGCTGACATGCAAATTACGAGTAAATATTTTTGAAGGTTGGCAGAGAGGTAGCAAGGCAGAGGGTGTACCATAAATAAGTTGGGGCATGGCTGGCCACTAGAATTTGAGCAAACCCAGGACTAGCAGCAGGGGAGCCATTGTTTTAGGTTTTGAATCCTGCAGTTACCATTGGGATTCGACATTTTTTCAAAACATTGAGGGCCTTCAAAATGTCCGGTGTTAAAGGAGTTTATTCAAGGTTTATATTGCACTGAATGCAAATGCATTAGTCAACATTATCTATATTTTAACAGAAAAAATAGAATGTTACTACTAATAGAATGAGGCTAGTCTTGGGGTCCTTCCTGTTGCTATCGAAATACATGACAAACGCTCAGCTTGCAGCAGTTAGTCTTTCTAAGTCCATTTACTCCTTGTGCTAAAGATAATTTATGCATATTTATAGTACTTAGTCCTGGTGCCTTTTGAGTTTCACATTTAAATCTACCCAAGTCGTACTGGAACTTGTGGTCTCTATTTCACAAGCATTACAAAGTAAATGAAGCAACAGTGCTCTCTTTAGCAGTGCCAAGACCTATCACAGGAGGTGGGTTTTGTTGATGGCACGAGTGCCTTGGAGGTAATGCAAGTACTCTTTGCAAAGACCACCATTTTTGCTGGGTGTCGGCAACCTGAGTGCTCAATCGTAGGAATAGGAGGAGGCCATTTAGCCTCCCAAGCCTGTTCTGACATTCATTGAGATCATGGCTGATCTGTAACCTAACTCCATATACCCACCATTGTCCCATATCCCTTAATACCTTTGGTTAACAAAAATCTATTAATCTCAGATTTAAAATTAATTGATCTAGCATCAATTGTCGTTTGCAGAAGAGAGTTCCAAACTTCTATCACCTTTGTGTGTAGAAGCGTTTCCTAATTTTACTCTTGAAAGATCTGGCTTCAATTTTTAGATTATGCCCACTAGACTCCTCAACTAGTGGAAATAGTTTATCTCTGATCCCCCCCCACCCTCCCCCCCCCCCCCCCCCCCCCCACACCAACCGGCAGAAATAGTTTTTCTCTATTTATCCTATCTGTTCCCGTAATATCTTAGAAACGTCAATCAATCACCCCTAAACTGTCTAAACCCGAGTTTGGCATAGGCCAGTGATGACAGGGTTTGGTAGTCAGAAAATAAAACTTAAGAATCGTGACTTTCAAGCAGATGTGTAAGTGCTGTGGAATATGCCCCACATTTTAAAAGCACTGGAAGCCTGGTGTATTACATTGAGTTTCATATTGTACAGTATATTAGTTTGATGAGTGTGGTTACTAAAACCTGAATTTAATTTACATGATTACATTGCGACACGAGACTGTAAGTAGAAGTGATCCCTTTCGTAGCTACCATATTCCTGGTTACGTCTGAACTGTTTTCACCACATTTTTCTGGCAAAGAATGGAATCCCTGTGCAATAATCCCTACCTGTCCATGCCTGCCAAAATGCCACCATCTGAGCTACAGCAGCCTCCTGGACTTGCACTAGTGAGATTCTAGGGCAGGTCACTTCCATATAGCCATGAATCAAATTCTTCTTCTTGTGCTTCTTCCTCACACTGCAGGAGTTGAGATTGGCTGGGCTCACTTTCTGGGGAAGCAGTGGAAAAGAATGGTATCTTGAAGATGTCATTAGTTTAAAGATGCATATGGTAGAGCACCAATTCATCGAAATTTACAGCACGGAAGGAAGCCATTGTGTCTGTGCCGGCTGACCAACAGCTGTCCAGCCTAATTAGTTCCAGGAAGTGATCTCTTCAGCAGTTCACTTGTGTTCAATTGTATGGAAACCATTCTTTTTTTTCTTGGAGTTTAACTTCGTATTTTAGCAAATCATATCAATAATTAGCTTCATTCTAAATCCATGTCACTGGCCCACCACTTGTTTTTATGAAGTTTAGATTTTTCATTGTCGTAACCTCCTTCAACTTTGCACTGACACTTCGCACCACTCGACACATATATTTCTCTCTGCTGTCATCGACTGGCAACTGATTTTGCTTGGTACCGAGTAATAAGTCCACATCTGGCACTGGTAAAGGTTTTATAGAAGCGCAGAATTTTACAGCACAGAAAGAGGCTTTTCAGCCCATCCTGCCTGTGCCAGCTTTCTGAAAGAGCTATCCACTTTGGTCTGACTATCTTCTGCCATATGCACCATTGTACAGCTGCCAAAGGTGGTTATAGTCAACATCCCCTGTGCTTGTTTCAGAATTTCCATTATAAATCTTTAATGAGATCTATAACATAGTACTGCGGATACTGCAAACATTGATCAGTTCAGACTGCTGAGCTTCTGCTTTGGAAAAATATCTGTCATACAACGGGTTAAAAAGTAGGGTGTCACATTGTAAGTCACCTTACTCCTACAAGTTGAGGCTAATACCCAAAGTAACAAAAGTGCTCTGCGTCATGGGTTGGGTTCCTTGGAAAGACTCCAAGAACACGCTGACAACAGAGAACTGGAAAGGCTCAGTGTCTGCACATTTCGATTACAGG
The DNA here is from genome assembly GCF_044704955.1 of Pristiophorus japonicus. Taxonomy (NCBI): domain Eukaryota; kingdom Metazoa; phylum Chordata; class Chondrichthyes; family Pristiophoridae; genus Pristiophorus; species Pristiophorus japonicus. Next base: position 3,192,965 of record NC_091998.1, on the reverse strand, counting down.
AATTTCTAACCGGGTCAGTGCTAATGAATCTCTTGCTTTGAAATTGTAGAAGGAGTGGCCGTTATCCCTGCCAATTTGGTCCATGAAGACATTTATTTTGTGACGGTATCTGAAGTGTTAATGACTGTGGCAGACCGGACGGCCCCTTGCAGAGATCATTAAAAGATATGCTGCATAAAAGATAATTTGCGTTGAGTTAACTAGGTATAAACTGGCTGAATTTTTTAATTGGTGGACGACTTATTTGCTTATCTGCTGTATTAACCTGCTGAGGACTGATTGCATTTGTATCCAGCTTTAGGTTGATTTGATTCTCTTCAGTCACTGGAGATTGTGAAGCAAACCTAAAGCTTACAGATTGTCCCTGTAGAAAAAAAACTCAACGTTTCATTCTAGAATTTGATATTCTTGTTGCTGGTCTTATTTACTATTCTGTGTCAGATGATTTGTAACAGAAATACGGGAACAGTAGCTTCCCTGCTTGGTCTGCCCAGCACAAAGCAATCGGTTTGATAAGCGAGCATCATTCATGACAGCACAGGATGTTTGCCTTAAGAAAAGTCAACCAGTCTCTGATCTGTAGAATTTAAGATGCTTCTAGAGCAAATGATTTGAACAAATCTGTAATTTCTATATGAGATTTATTTCCCAAGACCTGCAATTTTACATAAGTCCCAGAGCTAGTGGAAATGCTGTTTTCTGATTGGTTCTGAGCCATAACAATAGGGAAGTGAATAGATATATGGAGAAGAAAAAATGAAGAGGATGGGGGAAGGGCCGAGGAATGGAACCAAGTGGTTAAAACTTTGCGTGATTGAGAGAGTTGGCACAGGCACGAAAAAAAACCCCCAATAAGTTCACTCATGACCTCCAACAACTTTCATTTATATAGCGCCTTTAACATAGTAAAACGTCCCAAAGTGCGCAGGGCAGGGAACGTGCCACCCCTATCTGGTCTGGCCAACGTGTCACTCTCAAGCTTACATGGTTAACGCTTAATGCCCTCTGATGTGGTTCAGCAAGTCCCTGAGCTATGCAAAACAATCTCACCAGAAGTCCCACCACTATCTTCTCAGGGCAACTAGGGATGGGAATTTAGTGCAGCCCACCACAGACACATCCTGAGACCAAAAAAAACACAGATTATTTCTTTACTGCATGGCACCATTTCAGTTTGTATAAAGACGTGGGCAGCCCCTCTGAATTTTATGAGGGGATTATATTACTTGACATTATGAAGAAGATATTCTGCCTAAATCATCTTAGCAATGTGAAAAGGGACACATCTGGCCCAGCCCGCCAAGGCCCAGTCCGCAGAGACCCGGCCAACTCAATTCAGTTCACATTTACAAAAACAGAATAATCCTGATGCTGGAAATCTGAAATAAAAACAGCAAATGCTGGAAATACTCAGCAGGTTGGGCAGCATTTGTGGGGCGAGAAACAGAGTTAACGTTTCAGGTTCTGATGAAAGGTCATTGACCTGAAACATTAACTCTGTCTCTCTGTCCGCAGGTGTGCTGCCCGACCCGCAGAGTGTTTCCAGCATTTTCTGTTTTTATTTCTGTTCACATTTATATATTTTAATCATTGCTTTTCCTTTGAGCCTGGAGGTTTGGAAAGGGGCTGTTCTTGGTGCTATTCTTTATTGGTACATAAATCCTAAATTCAGCACCAAGATCAACTTAAGATATACACAATGAATGGGAATATTGGTTTTCAACTGTGTCTGTCTCAAGGCTCCAAGGTATGTACCCAGTGTTGCACAAGGCAAAAAAAGACTCCGACGTTACTGAATTATGCCAGCTGGAACCTTCTATGACATTCTTTGCTAGGAGGCCGGCTTCACTGTGGAGAATAGCAGATCATCAGCTTGTTTGATCGATTAAAGCAAGTACACCTGTTTCATGTACACTGACAAAATCCCATTGTCGTGAAATATTACTGACTACATAAAACCTGTGGAAAATATTGCAGGAACGCAAACCCAGCTCATGCTTTTTAGAAATCTAGCTGTACGTCTGTATTTACACTCTATCAAGTATACCTCAGTAAGATAGGAAAGTACCATTTTTTACAGGCTGTGTCCTGTGATTCCACTGTTCCCTGTCTGAGGTAAAACCAGCTCTGTTTTTAAATTCAAAGAGAATTTGTTTCTTTCTCAAAATAATCCTTCAATATGTTGAAGTTATGTTGAATAATTTAGTTCCTACAAATATACTATAGCAGGCAATTTACGACTTAGTCAATTCAGGAGCACATTTTGTAATCTTTTTCAGTTAGCGAACCTATCTCAGTTCTTTGGTGCAGTGCAGGTGCTTATACATTACTGCTTAACTGTCTTGTTCAGTAAGTCGCACTCCTGTTTCTGGTTCTATGAGCAAGAAATACAAGAGTTACATAACTGGAAATAGGTGGGACATCCTGCTGAAGTGATGTAGTTAATTCCATGCGCCATGTTTATGAATGGAAATATTTTAAATAAATATGCAAATAAGTTTTATAATGTTGTCTTATGCTCTTGTTGTTTGCTTTTTGGCACATATAGAAGACAATGTATTCCAGTGAATGTATATTTCAGTATGCCTACTCTATTTGGAATAGGTACATGGGTTTAAGTAGGAGGAGTGGGGGGAGGGAAGAGGGAGATTTGTTTAATGTAAATTTGTACAAACTGTTTTTTTTGGTCTTGTAGATTGCAAGTACATGAGGAACTGGAAGTGTCTGCTAGCTAATGGAAGGAAAAACACAGAGCAAACCTGCCTCTGTTTCGAGATTACCCAAGTTTGGTGGTGGAACCTCTAAACTAAATGAGACTCTTCCCCAACCTGTATCAAATGGAGCCTGTGTTCGCAGTGTCAGTGCTTCTAGTAGTTCAAAACATGGCGACAAGCAAAATGGGACTGGTCGTGCGGGTACCTTTTCTTTTAACTGGAAAAAGTCTGGTAAAGCTAAACCTGGTGGACAAGATGCAAAAGACCCAGCTAGTTCCTTCCCTTGTGCTGTTACTAATGAAGAACTTGTTAAAATTGAACGGTACTCTTATTCGAAGGTTCCTCTTGTCAAAGATCACACAGACTTGGGCTTTAAGAGTAAATCTGCTGCAGCATCCAGGCATCAAAAACAGCAGCAGATCGTACCTTACGGAGAAGAAAATAAAATCCTTGTGGCTGGCTTAAATCATTCCAAAAAAGGAAACGGTGGTAAAATGCTGGGAAAGCCATTTATAGCCTCTCAAATCTCAAGGTCCCAGTCAATTGGCCATTTTCATAAAACAGCAGTTGTAAAGATGTCTGAACAAGAAGAGACTTTCTCTGTATCAAGTAGTTCAAAAGATAGTCTTACCCAATCTACGGAGAGCCTGAAGAACTTATCAGATGAGAACATTGTTAGGTCACAGAGCTTTTCATATTCCATACAAAGCAATTTTTGTGGCACTGATGTAATACCAAGATCTTTGTCCTTTTCAAAGGCTGCAGATATGTCTAGGTCTTGTCTGAGACAGCAAATGAGAACAAGTCTTCCCTTGAAATCAAATCTTCTTTGCTATGGCAACACAAGGGGCACAGGTAGCTCAAGCACAGGTGAATTACTTTGCAAAAGCACTTCCAGTAGACCATGCCTAAAAGCACCATCATCTGCCTTGAAAATGTCTCAGCTTCCTAGTTGCACCATACCTTCATTATATGCTTCTGCCTCCAAGGCAACACGACCTTCGTTGATTAAATGCGGTCGGTTAGTCTCTTCAGGAACAGGAAGTAACGCAAATTCAGTGTCTGGGACCATAGAAGAAATCCCTGGGACCCCAACAATTGATAAAAGGGGCACAAATAATGAAAATGTAGATATTGAACATACTGGTGACAACATGTTAAATGTTAATACTGTAGGTGAGAACACTGTACCTGGAATTAATGAACTTGAATCTACTGGAAAAGATATTGATGACCCAGAAGTATTGACCTCCTCAATTGACTCCATCTGTGATTTAATTGATAAAAGTGAACATTTACCTCATTCAGGTACTGGGTCCATAGAAATTGTGGACAGTGATAATTCTATTTCAACGGAAATTCCTGATGATCTTTACAACCCTAATGAGGCCATGTCTTCAGATGGACTAGGGGAAGCTCTAATTTCTGCATATACAAGCACAGAATGGATAGAGACGGGATTGTCTGGTGCGTAAGATTTCAATATTAAATGCAGTGATGGTACATTTACCATTTAGATAAATCAGTGATTACCATTTTAGCGTGCATGCAATGGATTACACATGTTTTGGTGGCCATTTAGAAGGCAAATGTTGTGTTGCAGGAATGAGCTCATTTTGCGTTTGATGCACTTGTGAAATGAGTACAATGCTGATTCGCAGTTATGACAATACATCACCAGCCACAGGCTCAAGATGAGCGCAGTCTTTAATATGTAGACTTTATACTGCCAACAATAACTCTCAACTGTTGGAACTAATAGTGAAGAGTTTTATGAAGTGGGTATTATATCTGTCATTACTTTTTTACATTTTTGTCTGTATTTTTGTTCAAGTAGTAGGGCTGACTATCATTAGAGCAAAAGCCATGGAGCAGTTACTGAGTCTCAGTGTAAGAGGGAGTTGAATTAGCATGCACAATTGTAATGATGTGATCATTGAGGCATTCTGTATTAATGAGCATGTCTGCTGACATTAATTCAGCTTTCACCCAGTTAAATTCAGCAACTGCTCATAGCCATTTCCTTGATAGCCCAAGCAGCATTTAATGCTCTAACCTAAAGTATTTTTCATCAGTAGAATTGGGTAATGTGTTCATTTTTCTATATAAATTAGATTTTTGAAAGAGTTCCACTTTAAACTCTTAAGACAAATTGGATTTTACAATGCTTATCCACATTGTCCCCCAAGGAATTGGTACTAAAACAACTGATTTCTTGTATCCCATCCATTTGCATCCATAAGTATCTTAGTGTGCATTTACACTACATGTTTATTGTTGTTGCACAGTAGTTTTGGCTTTCACACGAGTGCTAAACTTGTGAAATGTAAATTGTGTATCGAGGCACAACTGACTCCAAAGCAAGACTTCTTACCGTTGGGAGGAAGATGTGACATTGTACTTGTAGTGCAATGAAACACTTGTGAACTCATTGAACACATCCTTTTTTGGTGTGGAAGCAAGTCATCCTTGATTCGAGGGACCACCTAAGAGAGTGCAAATGCACCTTTAGGCAGCAGTTATATTGTCACTGGTGTAGCTGGACAAATTTCCAGTGTTAGATCTGAGCCTGAAGTACATCAGAGCAAAGAAGTATTGCTTTGGAGTCAGTTGTGCCTCGATACACAATTTACATTTCACAAGTTTAGCAGTCGTGTGAAAGCCAAAACTACTGTGCACCAACAATAAACATGTAGTGTAAATGCACACTAAGATACTTATGGATGCAAATGGATGGGATACAAGAAATCAGTTGTTTTAGTACCAATTCCTTGGGGGACAATGTGGATAAGCATTGTAAAATCCAATGACACTTGTGATTTGAAACCAGTTTGCAAGCGCTTGTACAACGTCAGTCTCCTGTGATTTGGGTATACAGGATTTCACATAAATGCCCAATACTGCAGTTCAGCATCAAAGTAAATACATATTTTTATATCTGTATTCCATAAAGATAAAGTTTAAGTTTCCTCTTTTGATTACTTTTAGTATGATGTGTGCCTATGCACATGAACATGTATCTGTCATGTTGATACCTGCAGCGTACCCACATACCATGAACTTATGTTCCTTTCAGTATTGGCACCATCATCCTCATGGGAACACACTATGACTGCCGTTTGCACTCAGTCACATCCTCCGTGAAATGAGCGCCCATTGCGTTGTCTTCTGCTCTAACTTCATTTGAGTATCATACAAATATAAAATTCCTTAGTTCCCTCAGTATTTCTGTAGGAATGTAGACAAGTACAGGACTAGGAATTTCTGCAGTCCATCTGGCCCATCCCCAAAAGTATGCCCTCTCAATTGCCAACTCCCTCATTTATCTATTTAATTATTTTCCCACATTTTCCCACGGTAAGAGAAGGGATAACCAGCCGTGGATAACCAAGGAAATAAAGGAGAGTATCAGATCAAAGACCAATGCGTATAAGGTGGCCAAGGTTCGTGGGAAACTAGAGGATTGGGAAAATTTTAAACAACAGCAAAGAATGACTAAGAAAGCAATAAAGAAAGGAAAGATAGATTACGAAGGTAAACTTTGCGCAAAACATTAAAAAAAAGATAGTAAAAGCTTTTACAGATATATAAAACGGAAAAGAGTGACGAAAGTAAATGTTGGTCCCTTACAAGATGAGAAGGGGGATTTAATAATGGGAAATGTGGAAATGGCTGAGTGTGTAAACAATTATTTTGCTTTGGTCTTCACAGTGGAAGACACAAAAACCATGCCAAAAATTGCTGGTCACAGGAATGTGGGAAGGGAGGACCTTGAGACAATCACTATCACTAGGGGGGTAATGCTAGACAGGCTAATGGGACTCAAGGTAGACAAGTCCCCTGGTCCTGATTAAATGCATCCCAGGGTATTAAAAGAGATGGCGGAATTTATAGCAGATGCATTCGTTATAATCTACCAAAATTCTCTGGACTCTGGGGAGGTACCAGTGGATTGGAAAGCAGCTAATGTAACGCCTCTGTTTAAAAAAAGGGGGTAGACAAAACTGCAGGTAACTATAGGCCGGTTAGTTTAACATCTGTAGTGGGGAAAATGCTTGAAACTATCATTAAGGAAGAAATAGCGGGACATCTAGATAGGAATAGCAATCAAGCAGACGCAGCATGAATTCATGAAGGGGAAATCATGTTTAACTAATTTACTGGAATTCTTTGAGGATATAACGAGCATGGTGGATAGAGGTGTACCGATGGATGTGGTGTATTTAGATTTCCAAAAGGCATTCGATAAGGTGCCACACAAAAGGTTACTGCAGAAGATAGAGGTACGCGGAGTCAGAGGAAATGTATTAGCATGGATAGAGAATTGGCTGGCGAACAGAAAGCAGAGAGTCGGGATAAATGGGTCCTTTTCGGGTTGGAAATCGGTGGTTAGTGGTGTGCCACAGGGATCGGTGCTGGGACCACAACTGTTTACAATATACATAAATGACCTGGAAGAGGGGACAGAGTGTAGTGTAACAAAATTTGCAGATGACACTAAGATTAGTGGGAAAGTGGGTTGTGTAGAGGGCACAGAGAGGCTGCAAAGAGATTTGGATAGGTTAAGCGAATGGGCTAAGGTTTGGCAGATGGAATACAATGTCGGAAAGTGTGAGGTCATCCACCTTGGGGGAAAAAAAACAGTAAAAGGGAATATTATTTGAATGGGAAGAATTTACAACATGCTGCGGTGCAGAGGGACCTGGGGTTCCTTGTGCATGAATCCCAAAAAGTTAGTTTGCAGGTGCAGCAGGTAATCAGGAAGGCGAATGGAATGTTGGCCTTCATTGCAAGAGGGATGGAGTACAAAAGCAGGGAGGTCCTGCTGCAACTGTATATGGTATTGGTAAGGCCGCACCTGGAGTACTGCGTGCAGTTTTGGTCACCTTACTTAAGGAAGGATATACTGGCTTTGGAGGGGGTACAGAGACGATTCACTAGGCTGATTCTGGAGATGAGGGGGTTACCTTATGATGATAGATTGAGTAGACTGGGTCTTTACTCGTTGGAGTTCAGAAGGATGAGGGGTGATATAGAAACATTTAAAATCATGAAAGGCATAGACAAGATAGAGGCAGAGAGATTGTTCCCACTGGTAGGGGAGACTAGAACTAGGGGGCACAACCTCAAAATACGGGGGAGCCAATTTAAAACCGAGTTGAGAAGGAATTTCTTCTTCCAGAAGGTTGTGAATCTGTGGAATTCTCTGTCCAAGGAAGCAGTTGAGGCTAGCTCATTGAATGTATTCAAGTCACAGATAGATTTTTAACCAAAAAGGGAATTAAGGGTTACGGGGAGCGGGCGGGTAAGTGGAGTTGAGTCCATGGCCAGATCAGCCATGATCTTATTGAATGGCGGAGCAGGCTCGAGGGGCTAGATGGCCTACTCCTGTTCCTAATTCTTATGTTCTTATGTTCTGTCTCTATAGACAGTCCATTTCATACATTCACCATTTTTGTGTAAAGTAGTTAAATCTGAACTGTCTCTCACCCTTCCCTTTTCTAAACGTGAATCTACATCTCCTGGTGGTTGTTTGTGGTGATCAGGGTTCAGTTTATTCTCCTTTGAATCTTAAACTTGAATAATACCTCTCCTGAACCTTTTCTTCAGAGTAAAAAATTCTAAATTCTTCAACCTCTTTCATTGCTTGGATATCATAAGCTAGGTATTGGTTTGGTTCCTTTCCCTTGTCTTATTAGCTTGCATTTGCCCAGATTAAATGCCATTTGCCACTTATCAGCCTGTGTTCCCAAATTGTCTCAATTCCTTTATATTTAGTTTACCTGTTCCCCATTGTTTGAGCCTCAATCTTAACTTTGATGTTATCTGCAAACTTCATTTTGTGTTCCCAACTGTAAATAATTTCTGCACAGCAATGGCTCAGTATTGGTCCCCTTGGTACCCTGCTAATGACCCCTTGCCATTTTGATACAGCTCCATTCACAAACCACCTTTTGCTTTTTCTGGTTTAGCCAATTTTCAGTCCACTTGAGAAGCTTGCGTCCTATCCCATCCCATCCTAACATGTAACATCAAAAGCCTTGCTGAAATCTAAATGTATAACATTTACAGAATTTCCATTACCAATACGGTTGTCGTCACATAAAATAATTCCAGTAAATTTGTTGGGCAAGAACTCACGCTCAATCCATGCTGACTTTTTGCCATACCATGCCTATGCAAATGTTTCATGAGCCCCTATTTCAAGCTGTCTTCGAATAATTTACTCACTAAATGTTGCATTTACTGGCCTGTAGTTCCCTTTTTCTATGAATGATGTAACAGTTTTCCAATCCACAGGTTTTAATTCTGTTTCCCTAAAGATAGTGACAAGAATGTGATCTATTTTGCGAGTCGCTCCTTTTTAAGTGCCCTTTATGAAATCCCTCTTGGTCTAATGTCATTTAACTTCCTTGGCCTATCAATTAGCACCTTATCTGAAGTTTCTTATTCATGCATCCATCCCCATGAAAATTCACCACCTGTGCTAGGAAAAGAGCCTGTTGTCTCCTCCTTCATTTAATCTATGATATCTCAATGGTCCCACCTTTTTCATGTGCTTGCTATGAATATATTTGAACAGGCTAATGCCTTAATTGCTGCCTCAGCTAAGATTGACTAACTCAGCAGACATTGTTAATCAAACCCCGAACTTTCTGATTCATTTGACTTAGTATTATACCATTCTAGCCAGTGAATATGTTGAGCAATGCTGGCTGTTCCACCTTCCCATAGCAAGGGAGGATAAACACACATGCTGTAAGGTTTGTGACAATATACGTAAACCGGCTGTTGCAATGGATGAATTCTCTGAAATGTGTTCCAAACAGTGGTGCAGAAGAAAAGAAAGAGTAGGCTGTGCAACTGGATCAGTGCACTGTTGAGGAAATACCATTTGCGAATCTGCGTTCTCTCGTGTGATGCATAGATTCAAATTCAAATGATGATTGTGCACTTGTGAAGACAACCTGACTTGAAGGAGAGCAGTTTTACTCCTTTTACTCGAACAGACCCGATACCTTGTAACTTTGGTATATGTTATGAACTCTCTCATGATGCTGGATTACCTTGCTACATATAATATTTATAAATCTTGTGATCAATTTTAGTTATGAGAACTATAGCACCCCAGGGATGCTTAAGCAATAAGAACTGCCTCTTTCTACATTTAACTGGCCAACATTTTGATCGCTCCCGAGACAAAAATGAAGTACATTAAATAGAAAGAGCCATTTTGCTGCACGGTGACCCACAAACCACTCCCATCAGTTATGGAGTTATTATTAATATATATAATATATATATATAGACATCTTTTCAGATTCTTTATTAACCACTCTATGAAAGTAAAATGGCTGCTGTCAGTTTTGCCCATTCGGCTTTACACATGGTGCCAGTGTATCATGGCTGAAGAGAGCACAAGAAGAAGTTGGGATGGATTTCAGATTTCCAGTTCCTAGACCATTTACAACAAGTATAACAACGACAGACAATATATATTGCAATGATGACATAGTGACAGATGTGAAAAAGGTTGTTTTCTCATTATATTATTACAATAACCTATATTTTTGTCAATTTCTGTCTTTTGAGTAGACCAGTGTAAGGATTTGGAGAGTTTCCAGACCACTGCCTCAGGTATTGACCTAATGTCTCCAGATGCCAACTACGCAATGGGCTCCTCCTTTGAACTCTCTCCTTCCAGCAGCTCAGCTGGTACTTACATGTGGGATGAAGAGGGCATGGAGGCGCTTGGTACAGTCCAGCAGTGTGGCAGCCTCGAGTCTTCAGAGATGAACAGCCTGGTAAGAATAGGTGCTCGATAGGTTTAGTTTTGCGATGGGAGGAGATACTCAACAAAGAAGTTTCTTATGCAAATGTTCCTTTTAAAATAAAAGTTAAACAAATGGCTTGCTCAGTATAACCTTTCGATAGTCACATTTGAAACATAATGAAAGCCTTTGTAACTGTGCAGTGGTAGGCTCTTCTGTATTGTATGGAAAAGTTTGGTCAACCTGATATTGTCATGTAAGGATCCCCCACCAGATGAAAAGGGAAAATGTTGACTAATTTTGAAAGAGAAAAAGATAGACCAACTTAAAATGTTGAACTGGAGAGTGGCACCAGTGTTCAGCAGTCGGTAGTTTGATAACTGTGGAGCAGAGACACCATGTGGAGAAAATGAACAACTGCAACTTAACCAACAGTAAATACTGGGATTGTAGGAACAGGAGGAGGCCATTCAGTCCCACAAGCCATTCAATAAAGATCATAGCTGACCTGTATCTTAACTCCATCCACCCACCTGGGTTCCATATCCCTTAATACCCTTGGCTAGCAAAAATTTATTGAACTGAGATTTAAAATTATTAATTGAACTACCATCTAAGGGAATCAAGGGATACCCTGTATAGGTAGGTACAGGAAGGTAGAAGATCAGCCATGATCTCATTGAATGGAGGAGCAGGCTCGAGGGGCTGAATGGTCTATTCCTGCTCCCAATTCTTATGTTTTTATGTATTGCTTTTTGAAGGAGAGAGCTCCATACATCATCTACCCTTTGTGTGAAGAAGCGTTTTCCAACTTTTCTCCTGAATGACCTGGCGTTGATTTTAAGATTATGGCCCATTTGCCTGGACTCCCCTACCAGCGGAAAAGGTTTCTTTCTCTCTACCCTATCCATTACTTTCAAAATCCTAAAAACAACAATCAAATCACCCATTAACTTATATCCCAGGGAATACAGAGCTAGTTTATACACTCCTTTTATAATCTAACCCTTGGAGCCCTGGTAACATTCTGGTGAATCTGCGCTGGCTGCTTCCAGTGAAGGATCAGTTTCTACAGTGTGAATTTCATAACTAATCATGTTCTTTGAAACACAGCTAAAACTGTCTGTCTCAGTTGATTGCAGTGGGTATCCTAAGTAAATCTTGGAGGTGGGAAAAGAATTAGCTGAAAGAGAAATATGAATGAGGCAGAGAGAGATGGTCTCCTCCGTGGAGTCTTGCTTCACGTTGCTCTCGTGTCCGGTTTGGCCCCGACTCCGTATTCGGGCTGCAGTTACATTAGAACTTCAGTGTTGGTGTGATATTAATTATGTTCATTATGCAGCGAATATGAATGAATATATACATACACACTTGTCTTGTGTATGGTAAATGAGTTTGTACAGTTCTCACTTATGCAGTGGTAACTGGCTGGTATCTCAGAACATTTTGGAAGTCTTGCTCCAAGGTCCTGCTTTACACGATACCTGGAGTACAGAAGAACTGTAATTAAAGTCGTCTCTTAAAAGGAGGCAAATTGTTGAAGGAAATGCCTAAATCGGCACATCAGTTTATACTGTGCACAATGCTATGGCATTCAAAGTGAGTTACAGCACCGTGTTGAGAGAGGCCTTTAGAAAGCTGCGATAATGGCTGTCAGTTACTGCTTAAAAACAATGATGTTCTGTAGGATTTTCAGAATCTTTTATATTCAGTACTCCTAAGCAGAATTCTCCACTGTGCTTTTTTTATATTCCATTTCTGCATTATGTTTTCTATGTAACATATTTGATTTTCCCATTCAGATCTTTCAGTGCTACGTACTTCCATTTTTTTTAGCTAAGGGTATGTGCTGGTCTTTAGCCAGATACATTCTTATTTTGCATAGATTTGAAATAATTAATTTATTAATATAGAAATTATTTTAGGTGTATTGAAATTAAACCAAGTAAACATGTTGCCAAGCCGTTCAGAATTTTATACAGGATAGTAAAGTCATATGCAGTGTAGCTAGGTGGCAGTATAGTATTTTAAGAATCAGATATGAAAATCAATTTGAGATGTTTAATGTGGTATTAATATGGAATAACAGGCTACTGGGGACAAATTGTGGGACTCTGTCAGTTTTGAAAATAAACAGGTCCAGAATTAGAATGTTTATCACTCATATTTTAGCTACCTGTTTTTATATATAGTGCAAATATAGCAAAGTATTTCACGTCCATTGTTAAGAATTGGACAGTGCGTGGGAAATAGGGTGTTTAATACAATAATAATGTGATGTCGCTGCAGGAAAGTGATGGATACTTGATGTTGCATGCAAAGTTACAGAAAAAAAATTTACATTCAGAAAATAGACAGATGCAATTTCTTTTTGTAATTATCAGTCTGTAAATGTTGAGTAAAGGATGAAGGTTGAACAGATGGGGCTTGTATAATATTGAACTTCCTATGATCATCATCTCAGCATTACACACTTCAATGGCAGTTATTTACTGTAAGAATAATTGATATTAATCCTTTCCAGACTTGACCTTCAGCCAAAAAATTATCAATGGGATTCATGCTGGATATTGTGTGCATGACTTCATGGTCTACTTTGTTGAAGCTATTCTTAGTGCTCAGCACTGAAGCCAGTACATAAGTGCTCTTTACGTAGTGCCACTCAGTCTGTGTAAAGTGCTGTGATTGCTGCAACTCTCTGGATCGATGGCCATTTGCTGTGTCTGTTAATACATTTCATTATCACTTTACAGGAACTGAAAGTTCTAAGTCCAGATCACACATAATCTGTATTGTTGGACTGTTTACTATAACATTTCCTGTACATTTTAGATAATGAACAGTAAAAGGTACTGACTGTACATTGGTCTAACGCTGGCTTGAAAATTATATCCTTGTAATCTACACATTCTGATGCAAATTATTTTCTTGACATTTTGCTTGTGATATTGGAAAGCTGACATTGCATACAATTTGAACTAAAACTGGAAAGAAACAGTGGAGCCAAGTTGTGCATAGCGGCATATAATTGCGTTTCTGCACTCTTCAGAGAAAGAATAGTGATGGAGCAGGTTGTGCAATAAAACACACTGAACAAAGAGAGAGAATGGTGTGGGATGTTGAAGTTGATATTAGGAAAGAGCACAGTCATTCACTCATTAGGTAGGTTTGATTCTTAGAAGCATGTGACGATTTTTGACGTACACAAGCTAAATCATTGAATTAAAAATAACAATGTTATGACAGACAATACTGAATATCCATCATTGTACTGACTTTCTACCCTATCTTGCATTTCTAGAGTGCCTTTCACAACCAATGGATGTTCCAAAGCACTTTGCAACCAATGAAGTACTTTTTGAAGTGTAATCACTGCTGTAATGTGGGGGGTGCGCCAGCCAATTTGTGCATAGCAAGCTCCCACAAACAGCAATGTGATAATGACGAGGTAATTTGTTTGTGATGTTGATTAAGGGATAAATATTGGCCAGGACACCAGGGATAACTCCCCTGTTCTTTTTCGAAATAGTGCCGTGGAATCTTTTACGTCCACCTGAGAGAGCAGGCGGGGCCTCGGTTTAACGTCTCATCCAAAAGATGGATGCAGCACTCGCTCAGTACTGCACTGTAGCATCAGCCTGGATTTTTGTGCTCAAGTCTCGTGTGCAAAGGGTTAGAAACTAGTAGTTAATTGAAATCATAAAAGAAAACTGAAATATTGTCTTTTTAGACTGAAATGTAAAAAATAAATGCAGTACAGGTTCGACCTACAAAATGTGGAGTTCCGGAATCCGGACACCGGGGCAATCCGTGGTGGGGTCGTCCGGAATCCAAGAAAATATTCCGATACCGGACTGCCCCTGCCTCGGCAAACTGACTTTGCCCCAGCCTGGCTTCGCCCGCCACAACTTCACCACGACTTCGCGTGGCCCGACCTTGCCCCCTCCCCTCCTCCCTCCCCTTTACCTCGGCTGCCCGACCCCACCTACCTCTGGCCAGACGAGGAACTCCTCCACGGCGACGGGATCCCCTGCAAGCGTCTCCTCCTCGCCGGGGCCCCCCCTCCCCCCCCCCCCCCCCCCTTTCTGATGTTCCGAAATCCAGAAATACCCGAACCTGGGTTCGGGTGTTTCCGAATTTGTGACGTCAGAAAGACGTTCCAAAATCCGGCAAAACTCAAGATCCGGATCGACCTCGGTCCCGAGGGTTCCGGATTCGGGATGCTGCACCTGTATCAACAAAGAAAGTCAACATTACAAATCCCATCTGTTTTATATTTTTCCTGTTGTAGCATAAACTCATTGGAAAACCAAACATGCAGGAAGCAGATGGCGGATCACCGATGCAGCAATAAGAAACTAATTAAAATAGTGAAGAAATTTTCATTTTTCCTTCCTGTATTGTCCTCGTGCTTTTCAAAAAAAAAAATGTCCTTCGGCAGTGGAGCATGGAGGTGATACACTCTCTCATTTAATGTTAGGTGCTGATTTCTGTAAAATGACAACAACAGCTGGAGCTGTTCGAGGTTCAAATATAAATTCAGTTATATGAAACCATTGTTATAGACATCTGAGAGGGTAGATGGGGCCTTGGTTTAACGTCTCATCTGAAAGAAGGCACCTGTGATAGTGCCGCACTACCTCAGTACTGCACTGGAGTGTCAGCCTCGACTTCTGTGCTCAAGTATCTGGAGTGGAACTTGAACACAAAACCTTCCTACTTTCCTCCAAATCTCTCCCCTTTCTGCACTTCCATTTACTTGGACAGTGGTCTGTTCTGCAGCCTGGTTATAACGTGTGGCTGTCCTCTAGTATATTGTAGGAATATAGGAACAGGAGGAGGTCATTCAACTCATTGATCCTGTTCTGCCATTCAATGAGATCATGGCTGATCTGTGACCTAACTTCATATGGGCCTTCCCATATCCCTTAATACTTTTGACAAAAAACTATCAATCTCAGATTTAAAATAAACAATTGATCTAGCATCAATTACCGTTTGTGGAAGAGAGTTCCAAACTTCGATCACCCTTTGGGCCTCGCCTGCCCAAGTGCCGCCCAAAGAGTCGCCGAGGTACCTGACGGTACTTTGGACGGGGTTTTCGTCAAAATAGTCCTTGAAAGGGCAAAGGGCGGCAAAAGAGGGACATATGCCGCCAATCTGGGCGGCAGCCGGCGGGAGCTCTCAATCTTGGCGGCAAAGGCGCTTACCGCCCAAGTGCCGCTGAGGATGGAGTCGGGTCCATGGAGGGTCGAAGACCTCAAAAGGAAAATCATTTATAAAAAAAAAACCCATCGGAATACCTTCAGCTGTAAAGAAAAATGTAAAAAAATGTTTACTAACCTTTTTTTCAGCTCTTCATACCCACCGTCGGGGATAGAACAGCATTCTGCTAGCTGTCCTTCCCCGTTCTGGCGCCGATTCCCGCCCGCATCAACATGGCATTTCAGCGGGCGGGAGGTCAGTGGGCGGTTCTTGGTGGCTCTCCCCTCCCGCCCACTCCACACCAAATGGAAAGTGGCACTGGGCGCAACTTCAAGAGGAATGTCGACGGCAGTAGGCAGTAAGGCCATCAATTTCGGGCTCTTGGTGTGTGGAAGTGTTTCCTAATTTCACTCCTGAAAGGTTTGGCTCTAATTTTTAGACTATGCCCCTAGTCCTAAAATCCCCAACCAGCGGGAATAGGTTCTCTCTATCTACCCTATCTGTTCCCCTTAATAGCCTGAAAACATTGATCAGATTACCCTTTAACTGTCTTAAAATCTCGGGACTACAACCCTAGTTTGTGTAATCTCTCCTCGTAACTTAACTCTTGAAGTCCAAGTATCATTCTGGTAAACCTACGCTGCATTTGGGGCGGGGGGAGGAGGGATGGCTTGGGTCACTGGACAGTTTCAGAAGTGACCTGTTTGCAGCCTAGAGATCCTGAGGCCAATTCCAATGGTATTGCTGAGATCAGCAAACTCATTGGAGAATGAAATGAGCCCGGTCAGCATGCTTCTCCCTGTGGGTCCAGGAGTATGTGGTATATTTATCCAATGAGCCAGGGGGGGGTTGTTTTTCTCCATCGTTCATTTCAATAAGCAGTAAATCTACTTGAAGCACAGATGCCTTCTCATATAGACAAGTTTTGTTGGATGTAACTTTGGGATTCCCAAGAAGTTTACTTGATTTTATGTACCTTACTGTGCTTTACACGTTGCTCCAATCAGTACAGCAGTCGCTCCAGGATCAGTGTGCAAGGTACAAGAGTATACCAATCTCCACTCACTAATAGCAAGAAATTAAAATGGGCTTGCTTCTGGAAATGAGAAGTATTTATTTTTACTTTGAAGTCCACCTACTCCCCAAGGGTGGAAATTCCCCTTCACTAAAGAGTAACCTTTTTACATACCTTTTATACAAGACTTAATTCTGCCATCCAGTGGCAGAAAACAGCCAGTGTTTAAGGAACTGCACCACAATGATCCTTCACATTAGTGGTGAATAACCTGTGAATCTTTGCATGTTGCAGCAGAGTACTGTAGCATGTGGGTAAGCACTCGACATGAATAACATTTTGTTGAAATCTTAGCTTTGTTCCAATCCATTGAGGTCCATGTAAACTTTATACAGCACTGGAATATGTCCATATTAGGGGCTTATGGTACCACTATATATTAGCTCATATATTGTGAAAATTAATAAGCACTAATCAAGGAAGTAAAGCATTCACAACGATCAAACACAAACTTGTTTTTTTTATCTTGTCATTTTACCAACAAATACACAAACCGGTTAAGGTACACATGCATTTGCTGTGTGAATATGAGCATTGAGATTGCATACCCAATGATGGTGTCTATTTTGTATTTACTAATCAAAAATGCATTTAACCACATCTGAACTCCCAGTTAGGCACATGTGGCTAGTGGATAGCGTGTCACACATCACTGATTCAAACTTTGCTCGGTTGGTCCTTGCATAATGAGTGAGGATGCAGTTTGTTGAGCTGCACTCCTGGGGGACGTGCCTTACCAATGTGGAAACTAGTTGATTGTTGGGATATACAACAACCAACCCTACCTTTTATTCTGTTAAGTATCAAGTACCGCAATCCTTCAGCAACTTCCCCACTACAAGTCTGGATTCTTCGATGTGTTTTGAATACTCCTTTATTTTTCAAATAATACAGTAACACTGCGACACTAAACAATAAAATTCAAGTTGTATTTATTCGCAGAATGCTTTGTCTGTGTATTCTGGTCTTTGGGAGGTATTCTGCAGTAAGATTCCTGTACTCTGCCTATGGGAGTGCCTGTCACAGGTTTATTCCTGCTAATGGTTGAAAAGCTTTGAGAGATTTGAAGCAGGAAGTTATTGCTGTATTTTTCAAGAACAGGGTGAGTGAAATTGAAGGTTGCAGGTAACCAAATACTCCAGGGGATACAATAGCTCCTGTGACTATTGAAATACATCTGGAAAATATTGGGCCAGTGTTGAATTGGGAGGAAGGGCCTATCCTGTGGAGTTGCTTGATTACCTTAAGGAACAAAGAATTATGCAAAACTTTCCCTCGGGTAATGTGTGGTGTCATGCCTATACTGGGCATGGTCTGTGGAAGGAGGCATGTGTGGCTGAACACCTTATTCCATGTTTTACTGTAGAGCTGGTGATTTATTGAGATTTTAGCTGATCTTTGCTTTCACTGCCATCTACAGTTCAGCCTTGGAGCAGAAGTCAAAGTAACAGTTGCTGATACCCTGGGAATACCAGAGTAGCTTGAGGGGAAAGGGCGATCAAAATACGATTCTGTCCCCACAAATAAAGAAGGATTTACAAATAACTGAGGCATAAGTTTTACAATTCTACAACATTGCAAGCCAGCGTATAAGGTCAATGGCTGTACTCTGCATCTAAAGGTACTGCATTAGCGTATAGTTATACTTCTGCGCTGCTAAGTGAGGTGTGCATTAATGCAAAAGTGTCAATATTACTTGTGATTACAAGCACAATAAAAGCCCTGAGCTACAAAATCTCCTCCATGAAGCTGTTTCATACTGGTTTGAATTTGCAGTATAATTCCAATCTTTGTCTCTTGGTCTTTAATTTCTTGGCGTGCTACATGCCGGAGCCTTATTGTAAATACAAGATCAGATTTTCCAAAGCTGATTATTGTCCAAAAGCTTGCATGTGCTTGCATTATTGCACAGAATTGTGGATAATGTAAAAAATCTAAAGTAGTCTGTAATATGCAGGAAAGGCCGAAAAGACCCTGAGTAACTCTGCAGGCTTTCACATCTCCCGCTGTTTTGCAAATAAGTATTCTCCATCCCATCTTTACAACCATGCTTTGCATTTGAGATTGCCAGTTACGTGCATTGAGCAAAAGCACTCTGTTCTGGCAGTTCAAATCAAACATCAAAATTCATGACTTGTCACAATCCCTTGTCAGACAGATACTCACTTTTTCCTGTTTACCAGCATAACCTTGCAGTAACATTTAGCTACTTTGCTGAATTAGGGCCTAATACCAGCTGGCAGCAGTTGTCCACCTACCTGTGCTCATGTCAGAGTTAAATGTTAAATTCCCATATGACCCTCATTGCAACTGTGCAGTTACTCAAAGCTCAATGCCAGTGCAAGCCTTCCTACCTCCCAGTGGAGTTCAGCGTCAATATTACATTTCCTGTTGTCCTGTATTTTAATTTATTCTCCAAAACATACTTAATGCTGTGAGCATATTAGCCCTTTGAAAATGTTAAAAAAACAAACCTTTAACGTAACCACTAAAGTATTTTTTCCGTGATTTTGAATGCTGAAAATGTGCAGATCAGTAATTTAACTCTTGTGGTGCAGCACTTCATATCATAGAATTATAGAATGAGACCGTGCAGAAGGAAGCCATTCGGCCCATCATTCCTGTGCTGGCTCTTACACCACATCAGCTGCTCTACCCTCATCAACTTTTTCCATTATTTCATCAAAGAACTCCATCAAGTTAGTCAAGCGAAAAACAGGAGTGTAACATTTGTAATCCTCCATTCCTTTGGCACCATCCCCATATCTAAGGAGGACTAGAAGATTGTAGCCAGAGCCTCTGCAATTTCGACCCTTACTTCACGAAGTAATCTCTGATGCATCCCATCCGGAGAGTGTCATTTTTCTACTTTGAGGACTGCCAACCTTTTAAGTACATCCTCTTTATTTTTATCCTATCCAATATTGCTACTACCTCTTCCTTTGCTGCTACATTGGTAGCATCCTCTTCTCTAGTGAAGACAGATTAAAAAGTGCAATTGAGTACA
Source organism: Pristiophorus japonicus (assembly GCF_044704955.1). Taxonomy (NCBI): domain Eukaryota; kingdom Metazoa; phylum Chordata; class Chondrichthyes; family Pristiophoridae; genus Pristiophorus; species Pristiophorus japonicus. The sequence goes on along the minus strand of NC_091998.1, from coordinate 3,173,192 downwards.
TTAACCATGCCCTCTGTTTTGACATCATTGATTGTCCTGGGTTCTTTCAGGTAAATGCACAGCAGTAATTGTATATAATGATGTAAATCATCTGCAGTAAAAAAAACAGTAAAAGGGAATATTATTTGAATGGGGAGTCATTACAACATGCTGCGGTGCAGAAGGACCTGGGGGTCCTTGTGCATGAAACTCTTTTTGGAGTTTATCTGCAAAACAAAAAACATTAAACCTTGTGCATGAATCCCAAAAAGTTAGTTTGCAGGTGCAGCAGGTAATCAGGAAGGCGAATGGAATGTTGTCTTTCATTGCGAGAGGGATGGAGTACAAAAGCAGGGAGGTCCTGCTGCAACACTGTACAGGGTATTGGTGAGGCCGCACCTGGAGTACTGCGTGCAGTTTTGGTCACCTTACTTAAGGAAGGATATACTAGCTTTGGAGGGGGTACAGAGACGATTCACTAGGATGATTCCGGAGATGAGGGGGTTACCTTATGATGATAGATTGAGTAGACTGGGTCTTTACTCGTTGGAGTTCAGAAGGATGAGGGGTGATCTTATAGAAACATTTAAAATAATGAAAGGAATAGACAAGATAGAGGCAGAGAGGTTGTTTCCACTGGTCGGGGAGACTAGAACTAGGGGGCACAGCCTCAAAATACGGGGGAGCCAATTTAAAACCGAATTGAGAAGGAATTTCTTCTCCCAGAGGGTTGTGAATCTGTGGAATTCTCTGTCCACGGAAGCAGTTGAGGCTAGCTCATTGAATGTATTCAAGTCACAGATAGATAGATTTTTAACCAATAAGGGAATTAAGGATTATGGGGAGCGGGCGGGTAAGTGGAGCTGAGTCCACGGCCAGATCCGCCATGATCTTGTTGAATGACGGAGCAGGCTCGAGGGGCTAGATGGCCTACTCCTGTTCCTAATTCTTATGTTATGTTATGTATGCTCCGGTCATTCTTTCTCTTGCCTAATCCAGAGATGCTACGGACCTGGCTGAGTTTATCTCCTTCAGCTTTGACGCGATTGAACCAGAATTTCTTGGCCTAAATGGCTTAGCTTCTCAATGGTAAACCTGCTGGGCCGTCAAAGCTTTCAGACACACACATTTACTAAATCACTTTCGGACATTTGAAAATTGAACATTATGTGCAAAAATGTAGGATGGGCAATGCAACCCATAGCAGTGAAGTGCATGTTCTGAAATAGTGTGTCTTTTCATGAGTTTTTATTATTTATTTAAAACATGTAGCCAACTGGAACTATGCTCTGAAGTTGCGTATTCCTGATTAATCAGCATACTGAGGTAGTTGATTGCGTTGGTGTATTAACATGCTACATCAAAATTCTGATGGATTGGACAGGTTAGATGCAGGAAGAATGTTCCCGATGTTGGGGAAGTCCAGAACCAGGGGTCACAATCTAAGGATAAGGGGTAAGCCATTTAGGACCGAGATGAGGAGAAACTTCTTCACTCAGAGAATTGTGAACCTGTGGAATTCTCTACCACAGAAAGTTGTTGAGGTCAGTTCGTTAGATGTATTTAAAAGGTAGTTAGATGTGGCCCTTACAGCTAAAGGGATCAAAAGGGTATGGAGAGAAAGCAGGAATATGGGGTACTGAAGTTGCATGATCAACCATGATCATATTGAATGGTGGTGCAGGCTCGAAGGGCCGAATGGCCTACTCCTGCACCTATTTTCTATGTTTCTAGGTTAATATGTGAGTTTGTGCCAGTGATTTCCCACACTCTGAATTCATAGCACCAATCATGGCCGAGTTGTATATCATAGAAGCTGCTTAGAAACAGAGGTAAAATAAAGCTGTTGTATCAAACTCATCTATTTCTTTGTGCTTCTGAGGGGCCAATTACAGAGTGGCATTTGCTGGAGCCCAGGAGCAGGGGGTGAATGCTCTTTCATATAATCATAGTAATTAGTGTCATTGCATACACATCAGTCTGTCTTTGATCCCAAAGTCCCACACGTACTGACCTATTATAAATGAGCTATGAAATTTAATAAATCCTCCAAGAAAGATAAATACTGGTTGAGTTCTGAGAAAGAGATAGAACTCCCCAGCTTCTCTCTGTCTGCGAGATCTATAAGCTGCTTTGGTGCAACCCAAATATGAATTTTTCTTTGAGGCAATAGGATGCTTATTCACAGCCATTAGACAGAGATTAATTGGTGTAAAAAAAATCAGAAGACACTGGAGCAGTGCGAGGTTTACTTCTGCAAAATCCATAAACATACCATTGTTTGAACAGCAGGAAATGAAATTGAAAAATGGAAAGCTCAAGGGCAATGCATTGACTTGCATTCCAATGAACTGTACTAGGGAACGGTGAGATGTGATTTGCATCTGCACTTGCTCACATTGTCTGCTTATTTTAGCTATTTTATTTTGGGGTACGGTAGCATTGTGGTTATGTTACTGGACAAGTAATCCAAAGGCCTGGACTAATAATCCGAGTTCAAATCCCACCATGGCAACTGGGGGAATTTAAATTCAGTTAATTAAATAAATATGGAATTAAAAGGCTAGCATCAGTAAATGGTGATCATGAAACTACCGGATTGTCATAAAAGCCCAACTGATTCACTAATGTCCTTTCGGGAAAGAAATCTGCCGTCCTTATCCGGTCTGGCCTATATGTGACTCCAGACCCACATCATCATCATAGGCAGTCCCTCGGAATCGAGGAAGACTTGCTTCCACTCCCAAAGTGAGTTCTCTGGTGGCTGAACATTCTGAACAGGTGGGACAGACATTCGTTGAGGGAAGGGGTGAGTGGGGCTGGTTTGCCATGTGCTCCTTCCACTGTCTGCACTTGACCTCTTCATGCTCTTTGCGTTGAGACTTGAAGAATTCAACACCCTCCCGGATGCACTTTCTCCACCTCGGGCGGTCTTTGGCCAGGGACTCCCAGGTGTCAGTGGTGATGTCGCACTTTACCAGGGAGGCTTTGAGGGTGTCCTTGTAATGCTTCTGCTGCCCACCTTTGGCTCGTTTACCATGAAGGAGCTCCGCATATAGCATTTGCTTAGGGAGTCTCATATCTGGCATGCGAACTATGTGGTTGACTCTGAACTGCCCTCTGAAATCACCGAGCAAGCCACACCATCGTACCAAACTGCTATGCCAAAATCAGCACTGTGGGAATACCTTCACCACAAGGACTGCAGCGGTTCAAGAAGGCAGCTTACCAGCACTTTCTCAAGGGCAATTGGAGATGGGCAATAAATGCTGGCCCTCCCAGCCATGCCCACATCTCTGTGAACGAATAAATAAAAAGAAAAGGGCAGAAATTCTCCATTTGAAAAAGGGGAATAATCAAATTGTTGATAGCCCAAGGCCACTCTAATTCAACTCCATGTTAGAGTGATCTCCCTCACCCTTCCATTACCATCAAGCCAGGGTAATAAATCCTGCTTCAATGAGGAGTGTAGATGAACATGCTGTAGCAGTATGCTATAGTCAGAGTGAAGTGATCCCACAACAAATGGATCAGATCAAAGCTCTGCAGTTCTGCCACATCAAGTTGTGAATGGTGGTGACAATTAAACAACTAATGGGAGGAGGAGGCTCCTTGAACATTGCCATCCTCAACAATGGCGGAGCCCAGCACGTGAGTGCAAAAAACAAGGCTGAAGGGTTCGCAGCCACATTCAGCCAGAGGTCCTGTGTGAATGATCTATCTCAGCCTCCTCCTGAGGTCCCCACCATCACAGATGCCAGTATTCAGCCAATGCGATCCACTCCATGTGATATCAAAAACGGCTGAGTGCACTGGATACAGCAAAGGTGATGGACCCCATTAACATCCCGGCTGTTGTACTGAAGGTTTGTGCTCCAGAACTAGCCTCACCTCTAGCCATGCTGTTCCAGTATGCTACAATGCTGCCATCTACCTGACAAAGTGGAAAATGCCCAGGTTTGTCTTGTCCACAAAAAGCAGGACAAATCCAATCCTCCCCATCAGCCTACTCTCAATCATCAGCAAAGTGATGGAAGGTGTTGACAGTGCTATTGAGAGGCACTTATTCACCAATAACCTGCTCACCGATGCTCAGTTTGGGTTCCACCAGGACCACTCTGCTCCAGATCTTATTAAAGCTTTGGTCCAAACATGAACTAAAGAGCTGAATTTCAGAGGTGAGGTGAGAATGACTGCCCTTGACATCAAGGCAACATTGGACAGAGTGTGGCACCAAGGAGCCCTAGTAAAATTGAAGTTGATGGGGATCAGGCGGAAAGCTCCCTATTGGCTAAAGTCATACCTTTCACAAAGAAAAATGGTTGTAGTTGTTGAAGACCAATCATCTCAGCCCTAGGATATCGCTGCAGGGGTTCCTCAGGGCAGTGTCTTGGGCCCAACCATCTTCAACTACTTCATCAATTGCCTTCCCTCCATTATAAATTCCAAAGTAGGAGTGTTCGCTGATAATTGCACAGTGTTCAGCTCCATTTGCTGCAACTCGGATAACGAAGCAGTCCAAGACCAAGAACATAAGATTATAGGAGCAGGAGTAGGCCATACGGTCCCTCTAGCCTGCTCCGCCATTCAATAAGGTCACGGCTGATCTGATCTGATCCTCAACTCCACTTTCCTGCCTGTTCCCCCATAAGCCTCGACTCCCCTCTAGTTCAAGAATCTATTCATCTCAGCCTTGAATGTATTCAATAACTCAGCTTCAACAGTTCTCTGGGGCAGAGAATTCTAAAGATTCATGACCCTCTGAGTGAAGAAATTCCTCCTCATCTCTGTCTTAAATGGGCAACCCATTATTCTGATACTATGCCCCCTTGTTCTAGATTCCCCTATGAGGGGAAACATCCTCTCAGCATCTACCCTGTCAAGCCCTCTCAGAATCTAGTATGTTTCAATAAGATCACCTCTCATTCTTCTAAACTCCAATGAGTACAGGCTCAACCTGCTCAACCTTTCCTCATAAGACAACCCCTTCATCCCAGGAATCAACCTTGTGAATCTTCTCTGAACTGCCTCCAATGCAAGTATATCCCTCCTTAAATAAGATGACCAAAACTGTACGCGGTACTCTAGGTGTGGTCTCACCAATACCCTGTACAGTTGTAGCAGGACTTCCCTACTTTTATACTCCATCCCCTTGCAATAAAGGCCAACATTCCATTTGCTTTCCTAACTACTTGCTGTACCAGCATGCTAACTTTTTGTGTTTCATGTACGAGGGCACCCAGATCCCTCTGAACCGCAACATTCTGTAGTCTCTCCATTTAAATAATATTTTGCTTTTCTATTCTTCCTACCAAAGTGGATAATCTCACATTTTCCCACATTATATTCCATCTGCCAAATTTTTGCCCACTCACTTAACCTATCTAAATCCCTTTACAGACTTTTGGTGTCCTCCTCACAAATTCCTTTCCCATCTATCTTAATATCATCAGCAAATGTGGCTACAGTGCATTCGGTCCCCTTCATCCAAGTCATTAATATAAATTGTAAATAGTTGAGGCCCCAGCACTGATCTCTGTGGCAACCCACTAGTGACAGTTTGCCAACCTGAAAATGACCCATTTATCCCAACTCTGTTTTCTGTTTGTTAGCCAATCCTCTATCCATGCTAATATATTACCCCCAACCCCATGAGCTCATGCAGTAATCTTTTATGTGGCACCTTATCGAATGCCTTCTGGAAATCCAAATACACCACATCCACTGGTTCCCCCTTTTTAGTGTCTTCTACTGTGAATACAGATATAAAATATTTCTTCAAAGTCTCTGCCATTTACCAATAATAATTCCCCAGTCTCATCCTCTAAGGGACCAACATTTACTTTAACTACTTTCTTCCTTTTTATAAGCTCTTGCTGTCTGTTTTTATATTTCTTGCTGGTTTACTCTCATAATCTATTTTCTCCTTCTTTATTATTTTTTTAGTCATCCTTTGTTGGTTTCTAAAATGTTCCCAATCTTCCAGCCTACCACTAAACTTCACAGCATTGTATGCATTTTCTTTCAATTTGATAGCATCTTTAACTTCCTTAGCCACGGGATGGTTCATCCTTCTCGTAGAGTCTTTCTTTCTCAATGGAATATATCTTTGTTGAGAATTATCTGCCACTGCTTATCGACCGTCTTACCTTTTCATCTATTTTCTCAGTCCATTTTAACTAACTCTGTCTTCATACCTTTGTAATTGCCTTTATTTAGGTTTAAGACACTAGTTTCAGACCCAAGTTTTTCACCCTCAAACTGAATGTGAAATTCGATCATGTTATGATTACTCTTCCCGAGAGGATCCTTTACTATGAGATCATGAATGAATTCTGTCTCATTACACACTACTAGATCTAAAATAGCCTGTTCGCTGGTTGGTCCTACACTGTATTGTTATAAGAAACTGTCCAGATTACACTCGATGAACTAGTCCCCAAGGCTATCCTTGCCAATTTGATTTGTGCAATCTATATGAAGATTTAAGTCACCCACGATTTTTGCAGTACCTTTCTTACAAGCCCCCATTATTTCCAAAGTTATACTCTGTCCTACAGTGTAGCTACTGTTAGGGGGCCTATAGACTACACCCACAAGTGACTTATTTCCCTTGGTAGTTCTTATCTACACCCAAACTGATTCTACATCTTGATCATCTTCTGAGCTAAGATCATTTCTCACTATTTTATTAACAGAGCTACCCCACCTCCTTTTCCTTTCTGCCTATCCTTCCAAAATGTTAAGTACTCTTGATTATTTAGTTCCCAGCCTTGGTCATCTTGCAACCACGACTTTGCAACAGCTATCAGATCAATCTTATTTATTTCTATTTGTGCCATCAATTCATTTATCTTGTTGCGAATGCTGCGTGCATTCAGATAAAGAGCCTTTAATTTGGTCATTTTGCTATAATGGTCTCCTAATCTGAGGAAGGACGTTCTTGCTATTGAGGGAGTGCAGCGAAGGTTCACCAGACTGATTCCCGAGATGGCAGGACTGACATATGAGAAGAGACTGAATCAACTGGGCCTGTATTCACTGGAGTTTAGAAGAATGAGGGGGGAATCTCATAGAAACGTTTAAAATTCTGACGGGACTGGACCGGTTAGATGCAGGAAGCATGTTCCCGAAGTTGGGAAAGTCCAGAAGCAGGGGTCACAGTCTAAGGATAAGGGGTAAGCCATTTAGGATGAGATGAGGAGAAACTTCTTCACTCAGAGTTGTGAACCTGTGGAATTCTCTACCGCGGAGAGTTGTTGATGCCAGTTCGTTAGATATATTCAAGAGGGAGTTAGATATGGCCCTTATGGCTAAAGGGATCAAGGGGTATGGAGAGAAAGCAGGAAAGGGGTACTGAGGTGAATGATCAGCCATGATCTTATTGAATGGTGGTGCAGGCTCGAAGGGCCGAATGGCCTACTCCTGCACCGATTTTCTATGTTTCATAACCATCTTCCCCTACTCTGACCCTATTTGCTGGTGCACCCTTGTGTTTGTACGCTCTGTCCCTTCCTGTCACACTCTGGTTATCATTACCCATGTCGCAACCATGTACTCTTGCCTTCTCCTTTCTCTAACTTTCTAAATTTCCCCTCACCTGACCCCTCCCCTCCTCTTTGATTTTTTTTTTAGCTTAAAGCTCTATCTATAGCCCTCCAATTCTCCAGGACGCTGGTCCCAAGCCGGTTTAAGTGGAGCTGGTCCCGACGGAGCAGCTCCCTCTTTCCCCAATACTGGTATCAGAGCCCCATGAATTGAAACCCATTCTTCCCACATTACTCTTTGAGCCATGCATTTAAATCTCTGATTTGCTTGACCCTATGACAATTTGCGCGTGGCTCAGGTAGTAATCGAGATTATTACCCTTGAGGCTCTGCTGATTAATTTAGATCCAGCTCCTCAAGCTCTCTCAGCAGAACCTCATTCTTAGTTCTACCTATGTCACTGGTTCCTACATGGACCTTGACAACTGGATCGTTCCCCTCACACTCCAAGTTCTTCTCCAGCCGCAAGGAGATATCCTTAATTCTGGCACTGGGTAGGCAACACAACCTCCAGAACTCCCTGTCGTGGCTGCAAAGAGCAGTATCTATCTCCATGACTTTACTGTTCTCTACCACGTTCCTTTTTACTCCTCCCCCACTTGAACAACAACTGCCTCCGGGACAACATTCAGGCTTGGACTGATAAGTGGCAAGTAACATTCGTGCCATACAAGTGTCGGGCAATGACTATCTCCAACAAGAGAGCGTCTAACCACTGTTCCTTGGCATTATCATCATCAAACCTCCCACCATCAAATCCTGAGGGGGTCACCTATGACAAAAACCCAAACTGGACCACATAAATACTGTGGCTACAAGAGCAGGTCAGAGGCTGGGTATTCTGTGGTGAGTGACTCGCCTTCTGACTCCTCAACCACCTACAAGGCACAAGTCAGGAGTGTGATGGAATACTCTCCACTTGCCTGGATGAGTGCAGCTCCAACAATACTCAAGAAGCTCAACACCATCCAGGACAAAGCAGCCCACTTGATTGGCTCCCCATCCACCACCTGAAACATTCACTCCCTCCACCACCGGCGCACCGTGGCTGCAGTGTGTACCATCTACAAGATGCACTGCAGCAACTCGCCAAGGCTTCTTCGACAGCGCCTCCCAAACTCGCGACCTCTATCACCTAAGAGAATAAGGGCAGCAGGCACATGGGAACACCATCACCTCCAAGTTCCCCTCCAAGTCGCACACCATTCTGACTTGGAAATAAATCAGCATTCCTTTATTGTTGCTGGGGCAAAATCCTGGCAATTCCTCCATAACAGCACTGTTGGGGGCACCTTCACCACACGGACTGCAGTGGTTCAAGAAGACAGATCACCACCACCTTCTCAAGGGGCAATTAGGGATGGGCAATAAATGTCGGCTTTGCCGCCGATGCCCACATCCCGTGGATGAAGAAATAAAAAATAATAATTGCCAGAGGGCTGGGAACAAATTTGTTGGCTTGTGACTTGAATGGTGAAGGATGGGAAGAGAGAAATGTTTTGGGAGCTTTAAGAAATGAAAATAATGTATAGGTTGATAAAGGGATATTCTGGGCCATTCTTACTCTAGAGTATTCATTCCAAAATAACAACTTTATTTAATTTTGACCAAAAATCATCCTACTTTATTGTCGTAACTTTAATACTCAGTTTGTGGAGAACAAAATTGTAATTGGGTATCTTGAGGTTTTTGGCTCAAATTGTCTTCAATAGTTAAGGATGAAAGTGGCTGAGCGTATCAAGCCAGCTCCACAGATTATAGTGAGCAGTGGAAGATAGGAGCCTGCTGGGAGCTGGATAGAGTTTCTCAGCACAGAGTTACCCTGTGATGGAGAAAGTGCCAACTCAAATCAGGAGGCTCCTGAGGGCATGAGTGTAATTCATAACATTTCGTACAGAATAATAAATGCTTGCAAAAGGAAGAAAGAAATGGATTCTATGGTAATTTTGAAAGGAGGACTCTGGGATTAGGACATATAAGTTATGTGCACATCAGTTCAGTGCCTTTGGTAAAACTATGAATAAAAATATTCTCCAGCCAACATTTTGTACTGTAATGTCCTACAGCAATTGCCAAATGCAATGGATATATTAAACACAGAAATCATTAGTTTGTCGATGTCTGTTTTCTTTGTGTAAGGCATTGCCAACAATTGCGTAATGCATGTTAACATTTCAGTTTTTTTTATAACTAGTTTGAAGATTAGAAAATTACTCTGGTATTAATGCTCAGTTTGTTATCCAGAATCCTTTGCCTTGGGCTGATGATGGGTTTGTTTGAGAACTCCCAAAACTGGAGAAATTGCAGTGGCTTAATAAGCCATTAAAGGCACTCGGCTTGCCTGAGAACATCTAATATTTCACTGGAGTTTAATTAGATGTGCACTGAGGAGAATAAATTCAAGTTGGCTTTTACAATCAAAGAAATCAGTGTTGATGGAAGAAAATCCAACCAACAACAGTTACAATACCACCCTTTTCCTTTTCATTGCTCTTTTGCACTTAAACACACTCTGCTGTATCTCTCTTTTATTACTAACGGTCCCAATTATGTTTATAGAATAAGGCTAGTGGATTCTCAAACTGAATTTGGAGCGAATGATTATTGAGCAAATATTGCCACATTATATACCAGTAATTACCAAAGCAAATAGGCTTCGGCGGCATGGTGTTGCTTAATTAATGCTGAGGTCACATATGGAGCTTTCAGAACCAATTTGAGCACCTCACTAATGAAAAGGTAGTTAATGGAAAGGATTCAAAGAAGGGCCAACAAGAATGATTCCAAGTTTTAGTTACTGACTTCTGAAGGGAGCCTATTTATTGTTGGACAAAGATTTGGAGAAATCCGATTTAAATTGTGAACAGATTGAGATGGTGCGTGTGGACGAGTACATTAAAATGGAACTTAGTAGAGGGGGAACCACTAGGTGCAATAGATTACTCAGATAAAGCATTCAGAAAGGAATGTCAGCTCATCTATCCAAAAGGAAATAGAAGTTGCAGGAAAGTAAAAACTACTTGAAGCAGATGAAAAATTAATTTGGGGCCTGAATGACTAAATAACTGGGTAAAGAACATAAGTAAATTGCCTTTTTGGATTCCTTCTGTTATGAATTATTATTTTTTGGGAGAGAGGCATTCGAGACGATGGGGCCTTTGTAACGGTTGAGTTGAAGAGAATCAACATTTATTGTGATGTTTATTAAATTGGAGAAAGCATAATATGTTGTTGAAGATGATGGGTACATTTAAAATCGCTTGTCACTGGCATTACAGTGGCTTACGTCTCGGATGACAGTTCAGCGCAGTACTCTGACTGCTTCATTTTTAGGACGTTGTACTTTGGAAAAGTCTTTGAAATGAGCCCCTTTCTGTCTTTTCTGGTGGTGTAGGTGGATGTTGATGATCCCCGGACACTCTTCAGAGAAGAGCAGAGAATTCTCCTGTTGTCCTGCCCAGCATTCCTCCCTCAACCAACGTCACTAAAAACAGATTAACTGGTCACTCATTTCTTTTTATGGGACCTTGCTGTGTATCAAAATGACTGTTACAAACTGTTATATATGTAAACATTACCAATGTGTAAGACATGCCACCAGGGACGCACCTGTGAGAGACCCAAGGGTCACCTGCACACCCTGGGTAAACAGGTATAAAAGACAGTCTACCATGCTGCCTCCTCACTCTGGGGTTACAATAAAGAGACCAAGGTTACAACAGTTTGAGCTTAAGATACACAGTCTTGTGGAGTTATTCTAAACATAACACAAACTAACAGTACCTCACAGTGTATTCCATTGTATGTGCAGTACCTTGGTGCATTCTGAGTGCATTAAGTTGCTATATAATTCGATGTATAATATAAATGCAAGTTTACTTAATTCATATTGATCAGAAGCTTTATACAAAGTGGTAAATTATGATGAAACTTTCCTTCTAAGCAGAGTGACACTTGCAACACGCAGTAAATATTTCCTACAAATATTATACCCTGTACAATGGAACAATGTACTTGTCACAGGAAAAGAGTAAAATATTATCATAAATCATTATTGTGAAACGATAAGCAGCTTCCTCTCGAGGAAATTGGTTCCATGGATGTGAATGGTGTGAATCTATACATGGTCTAAACTTGCTAGTATCCTGAGTGAAATAGCCAAGATTTACTACACAGGAGAAACAGTAATCTGTTTTGTTGAATTTGCTCAAAGTACTAAAATTAAATAAAACACACCGGTGGAACTTATTGTGGCTTTCTAGAATCAAGGTTTGGGGATCCGGCTGCACTTCCAGGACTTGGCACATAATCTAGGTTGGCATTCCAGTGGAGTACTGGGGAAATGCAGCTCTGTTGGAGATGCCGTCCTTTGGATGAGGCGCTAAACTAAGGCCCTATCTCTCTGTTCTGGTGGTTCAGGTGTACGTTAGAAATCCTGTCGGCGTGTTTGACGAAGAGCAGTGAGGTCTCCTGATGTCTCTCTCAATCAGCATGACTCAAAACAAATGAACCGATCATTCCCCTTATTGCTGTTGGTGGCACGTTGCTGTGTGCAAAATGGCTACTGTATTTGCCCATTCATTATTCACACTTCAAAGTAACTCGAACGCTTTGTGATGTTTCTGCGACACTTCAAAAAATTCATTGTTGTGTTGTGGGTGTTGCTCCTATAGTCTGCATTTATTGTCCATCCCAGGTTGTCCTGATTTTGGTGCAACTTGCTAGTCCACTTCAGAGGGCAGTTAAGAGTCTGCCATGTTAGCGTGGGGCTGGAGTCACACATGCCAGAGTAAGGATGGCAATTTTCCTTCCTTAAAGGGCGTTGGTGAACCAGTTGGGATTTTAAGACATTCCGACAGCATCGAGGTCACTTCAACTGATACCAGTTTATTAATTCCAGATTTTTAAACTGAATTCAAGTTCTCAGACTATAATGGTAGTATTTAAACTCGTGTTCTTTGGATTATTATTCCATGTCGCTGGATTATTGGTCCAGTGACATAACCATTATGCCACACCACTCCTATGGATGCTGTAAAGTGCACAGTTTTGATTTAATCTTTCTAACAATTGTATGTTAGCACCCTTCAAAAACCTATGGAGGGGTTTGTTTTTGTTCTATTTTCTCATCCCTCTGAATGCACAATGAATGTATTGTGGATTTAATAAGTTGTGAGGCATCGATTTACTGAAATTGTGTAACTAGGGATATAATGCGGAAATCATTGTGGTTTGTTGCACAACTTAAAACAATCACTACACTGTTCAAGAACAGCTATTCCTAGCTGGAACTGATGCCACAGCTTCTGGAAGAGCTTTCCACATTTAATGAGTGCATTAAATTTTTAGTGAGACTGATGATTGGTAGTAATTCTGTAACATTACATGCCTAAGGCGCCTGCATTTGAAAAGCAGAGAACTCCCTCAGCAAACTTGGCCAGATTGTCACAATGAGTTCCATCGTTTAGATTTACTTTCCCCCCCATCAAATAAAGTAATAATCTAAAGTAAATACTTGCCTTGTATTAATCCCACAATCATAAATCTTAACCGGGACAAGCAAAGTAAAATAACCGTTTCTGACATGCACAAAAAAAGGCTTCAAAACTTTGTGCTACTGGTGTACACTGTGTTAATCCTTGGTGACAATACCATCTAGCATATCCGTATTGCATTCATTGCATAAAGCAGGACTTCCGAATTCTATGGAACCCTTCAAATGGGGACAATGTAAAATGTGTGTCATTTAAATTGAGATGCAGGCAGAGGTAATTACTTTAGAGGTAATAAGTATGTTATACTGGTGCTCCCACTAATTACTACAGTTTTGTTGCTGACTCTGCTGCTGTAGTTTTCCTTTCATTGAGCCATCCCCTCTTTTTGAGCTACATATAACACTTGGGTATACAGTAAAAAGCTGCAGTTTATTAATTTGCAGTTATCATGCTGTTTATGGCAAATCACTTATCAAAGTGATAAAACTTTTATCATGGAATTTATTGCCATCAGCACATTTTGTGGCTTTAAGAAAATAATTCAAATAACTTAAATAATAATATTTACTGAAACTGATTACTGTTAAATGTAAAGCGAGCCAAGGCAAATTACATTTTAGTTTGCCTAATGAAATGGTACGACGTAAAGCAACATTTGCAAAAAGTAAATGAATGATGCAGAAACATCTTGCAGATTAATGATCTTTGTTTTTTTTTTTAATTGTGTTTTATTTTGGAAAAATCAAGTTGTAATGTGACAATTTTGATGAATGTTGCCGCCTTCTCTGTTGAGGATTTGGGTAAGTAACTTATTGCTTCAGTCCCACAGAGGTTGAATAATGAGAATACTGAATTGTGTGTCCATGAATGTGCGCAGTTCATGGCTGTAAGCTCCAAAAGAACACGCTATATTTTTAGGGCTCAGGTTTCGGCCTGAGTTGCTCGTACTTTTTTGGAGCAACTAGTTTAGAATGGAGCATCTTAGAAATTACAATTCTCTTGGCATTTTGTTTGCTCCAGTTCTAGTGAGTTAGAATAGTTTCATTTTAGAACAGATTTTTTTCAAAAGGGGGCGTGTCCAGCCACTTACACCTGTTTTGCAAGTTTAGGCAGCGAAAACTTACTCCAAACCAACTTAGAATGGAGTAAGTGTAGATTTCTGTATGCTCAGAAAAATCTTGCCTACACTTAGAAATCAGGCGTAGGGAACGAGAGATGGGGGGGAGGGAAGTTTACAAACATTAAACACTTCACTTTTACAAATAAAGAGCCATCATCAATAATAAATGATAAATAAATCAATAAATCAACCAATAAATCAATCAAAAAATTTAAAAATAAAAATATTTAAAAAAAATAATTAAAAAATCAATCAATAAATAAATAATTTCTACTCACCTACTGCAGCACCGAGCACCCTCCAACAGCGTGCTGGGATGCCCCCCTCCCCTCCCCCCAGTGTGTGTCTCTGTCTCTGTCAGTATCTCTCTCTCTCTGTGTCTCTGACAGCGAGGGAGGGGAGGAGGAGGAGGAGGAGTCGCAGTCGCCAACGACATGGAGGGAGGGGGTTGAAGAGGCAGTGGGAGGGAGAGAAGGGGGCGTGGGGGTAGAAGGCTGAACGGGAGACGGGGGAGCTGAACGGGAGGGAGGTCCAGTCCGATCTTCGCCCGGTGAGCCCATTCGACCAGGACTAGGGTCGGGTCCCTCCCACGCAGCCTCGGGGGGCTTGGAGCTTACTGCACATGCGCACACACTCTAGCGCGCCTGTGCAGAGGTCCCAGCACTGTTTTCAGCGCCAGGACCTGGCTCCGCCCCCGACCCCTTGTGCTGCGCCACGCCGAGCACGAAGTCGTCCTGAGGAGCTCGCAGAATCACAAGCTAAGTTTTCGGCCCCCTTTTTCTTCCAGAAAGTCGGCGCACCTTATCGAGATGTGCCGTTTTTCCAGATGGCGGAAACTTGGGCCCTTTGAATCCATCCACTTGTATGATTGTGCATTAAGTTCAAGAATCTTTATAAACTGGTAGTTAATGAATGTTAAAACTTAGTGATCTGACACACTGTTAAGCTCAGAGTTGTTTCAAGAGTGCAATTGACCTTGGTTAATTTCAATTCCAGGTGTGCTGGGCTTTCTACTTCTCTGAAAGGTTGTGGATCCCGTGAAATAGAATGGAAAACTATTCCCCTGCGATGCTAAATGCAGAATAAGGATTATGTTTTATCACTGAGAAGAAAGTTGTTCAAAGAATTGTTCATATTGGAATTATAAGAGAATGCTAACATCCTGAGATATAATGTAGTTCCATGTATGCAGTGGCATGTTTTGACATTACATTGCGCGTTATGAAGGGACGATAAATGTTACCAGATTTTCTCTTGCAAAAATGATGAGGAAAATGCAGAGTTCCCATTGCAGTCACTATTCTGGCGAATGCACAAGAGATGCAATAAAGATTGAACTGAGCTGCGTCAAAAATGTCAAGGGGATTTGGCAGCCTTATGGTCAGCCTCGAGTCTGCAAAGTTCTCCTGGTAGACCAGCCGGAAATGAGCAGTCATTCAGGAGATGTGCAACATCCTCAACTGCACCGCAGCTACACAGGGCTGTTCCTGCGTCCCCCAGGTGTGGTCATTTCCGCACACCTTACTGCCCCACATCTAAAATGGTTGAGCTTGCACCAGAGATGGCAGCTCAAAGCCAGGCCAGCTCTTATCTGGCTGAGTGATGCGGGCGGTGTCTCTTACAGAGGGAACAGGCGTCCCCATTCTGGGCGCCACAAATGAGTCAACGTCCGCCATGGAAATGGTTGGCAGCATCGCCTGTATTAGTTTGCTGCTGCTGGCGGCTGGGCGCTTCCCATATTTCTTTGAAAAGTGGCAATCGTGAGACGTCCTGTATTTTCTCCAGGAGGTTCTTTATATAATGCCTGATGCTCGGAGGCTGTCTATTAGCGAGGCCTGTTCGATGTTTGTTGCTCTCATAGGACCCAATTTTGGCCATGACTTGCATCAATTTTTTTGGAATAAGTTGGTTTTTCTGATGTAAGTTTAAAAAAAAAACATTTTCCCCAATAAACTTGCTCCAGAGTAACTTAGTTAGGAACGATTTTTTTTTTTAGTTCTGTTTTTTTTTCCAAAGGGCGGCGTTCCCAGACACTTATGCCAGTTTTGGTCATTTATGCCACTTTACCCAACTAACACTTACACCAAATCGAATTAGGTCAGCGTATGTGACCAGCTCTGAAAAATGTTGCAGGCAGTTAAGAAATCGGCGCAGGTAAGTAAGTAAGGACCTGCACCCAAGCACCAAGCAGTAAACATTCCAAATAAAAGTTAAAATAATTAAATAAAAATAAAGAACTCAGGTAAACAATTGATTAACAATTAAATATTTGAAGTAAATCCTACCTTGGGCAAGGAAAGGCAGCGGGCCGGCCTGTACGGGAGCCCATTTGGCGTGGGATAGGGGCGGCCAGCAAAGACACATCGGGAAGCTGGGGGGGTGGTGGGGGTGCGGAAGGGAGGGAGGGAGAGGAAAGGCTGGGCTCGACAGCATCGGAAGGGAGGGAGAGAAAAGACAGGGCTCCATGACATCAATAGGGAGGGCGAGGAAAGGCTGGGCTCGGGCCTGTGCGGGAGGCCATTCGGCCTGGGATAGGGGCGGGAGCGATGGGCATCAGGATTCAACCGGCATCTGTATTCCACAGGGAGAGAGAGAGAGCAAGAGAGGCTGGGCTGCAAATGAACGGTGGGGGGAGGAGAGCGAGTGAAGAGCATCTGTGGGGAGAGAGAGAGAGAGAGAGAGAGGCTGGGCCGATTACCAAATTTCGGTGCTACTGCGCATGCGCGAACATCGCGACCTGACTACAATGAGCATGTGCAGACGTCCCGGCACTGTTTTCAGCGCAGGACGCTGGCTCCACCCCGAATCGACTGGCCAAGCTGCATGACGACTGGGGAGAGGCCGGACAGCAGCCAAAGTGGGGAGGAATTTTTTCGGCGCACTTCTGAACGGAGAAAAGTGGCAATCTCCGGTAAGTGCGCCGAAAAAAGGAGTGGGCCAAAATTGACCCCATAGTCCCTGTTGTTATTCTCATGGTTTGATTGAATTGTACATCAACTAGTTTTGTGTGGGATGAGTTTAATCACATAGGAGCACCATATTCTCTAACTGAATGGCCTCCTCCTCTGCTGTACTATTCTATAATTCTATGTGCAGCAGAGAGCTAGTACCGAACTTGCAACGTTTGCACACAAGTTTCCCAAGTTGAATCTGCGGCTTATTTAGGAGGCCATTTCCGCTCGAGATCTTTCGAATTACTTTGAGGTGGTGCTCATAAGTCTGTGTGTGAGCCAGAGTGCAACTGAGATATGCTGCTTTTTTGCCCTGGCTTGCTGTCACCTGGAGAGGGAGCGGGATTGGGTGTTTAGGTTTGGAGTAGGAAAGCGGTTGACGTCTGAAGCAGGAGTAACTTATTTCAGTTTCTTATTAATTTTGCTTGGTCGGCTGAGAGTCCCAGTGCTTCACCAGCTCACAATTGAAATGCTGCTGCCTGGAGCAAAAGTTGATGCAGAACCTTGTGGCACCTATATGCTTCTTAATATATTAGAATAATTCTAGGTAAGTTAATTAAATATTTAAGAACAAAGTTTAGAAGTTCAGTATTGCCTGAAATCTTGGGAATATGAATAGTTTGCAATGTAAACGTCTGCAGCAAAATATCTGCAAATGCGACAGCAGCACAGAGGCACACCAGGGAGTGCTGTTACCCACTGAGCCATCTGTATTTGTAGCTTTCATTGATCATGTCTCTTTCCACTGTGACCAAGCATTTTGGGTCTCCAAACTTGGCAGAGAGTACATAACATGAGAAATAGGAGCAGGAGTAGGTCATTCAGCTCAACCATATTCAATAAGGTCATTGCTGATCTTCGACAACAACTCTGCTTTCCTGCTCAATCCCTATACCCCTTGATTACCTTAACGTGCAAAAATCTGTCGATCTCAGCCTTGAATATACTCGTCCATTGAGCATTCACACCCTCTGGGGTAGAGAATTCCAAAGATTCACCACCCTCTGAGTGAAGAAATATCTCCTCATCTCAGTCCTAAGTGTCCGATCCCGCAACCTGAGACTATGAAACCTAATTCTAGACTCTCCAGCCAAGGGAAGCGGCCTCTCCGCATTTACCCTGTCAAGCCTTTGAAGAATCTTTTGAGGCTTAGCTGATGTCCGTTACAGCACCCATCCACAGGCACCACATGAAGAAATGCAATCAGTGTCCTTTCCTGCACTACTCGGGATAGAACAAACCAATAAAACTGTAAATCTACAAGGTTTATGTTGAAAGTAGCCATCCCTTGTACATGTTCTTCAAAAGCAAATAAATGACACTTATTTAACAGTTACTTAAAATAGTTTCCGATTTTCAAAAATGTTACTCTCACAATGTACAGAGGAGAATAGAGCTCATTTTTCTGCATGAATGGCAAGGCAAGTATAACCCCTCCTCAGGCTCTGTGCAAAACAGTGCTGTCGAATCATTGTGTGTGGAAAAATAAATTACATTTGAATTATGTGGCTCTGAGTACCCAAGCCTTGTTGTAAATCTTATCTGATAATATTGCAGTAAAACATTCCATTTATTGTGGTATTCTGGGACTTGCATTGGAAGCAAAGATACTTTCAAAACAGGCAAATAGAAAAACTCGATAGTCAGACCTGGTTTATCTAAATACATTTGGAATGTATCCGAATTCTGTTACTGACTAAGTAAATCACCAGATTAATCGGACACCACTTTTCCTGTATTATTGCCCAATCTCTATCACTGAAAAATCCCGCTTTTATAACTTTACACATCCTTTCAAAAAAAATTCAAACCTAAGGAATGGAGCAGCTGGGAGGTGATACACTGAGGGATATGGTGTATCCTTGGCCCGTAGTATCCAGTATGTAACAGATACGCTGGGGGGAATTTTAACATGACGGAATGCGTTGGGTGCGAGTGAGAGTTAAAACCGGTATAAATGCGAGCGCATCCAGAAGCCAGCTCCAATCCGCCGACTTCCGCGTTTAATTCGAGCACGTTAGACTCGGGAGCGGCAGATGACCTATTAACATATGCTCATCACTCAATTGGAGCGGTATTTCAACACAGTTTTAAATTTAACACCTCATCCATGGGTTAGACTGGCCAGTGAGAACACAACAGCAGTTGAGGGGAGCGATTTAAAACATGGAAATACTGCAATAAATACTCAGTACCCACAGTTGCTTTCCTACCAGCTAGTGGGAAAGGGTTTGTTCACAGTATTTTTGCTGAGAGTTTACTCTCTACAAGGGAGGTTTTCTGAATCACATTGAGATGGGTGGCGCCTTGGCTGCCTTAGATTAGATCTTGGACGAGGAGCAATATGACCAGCAGCAACAGCCTGATGGGAGACCTGCAGCTGGACAATAGAGGGGTGCAGCTTGCAGAAGGAGCTGAGTTTCCTTGCTGTGTTGGAACAGCAGTGCTTCAGGAGGCTCAAGTTGTCGCATCAGGTGGTGGCAGACATCTGCAAACTTCTAGAAGGCCTGGTGGCCAGGAGTTACCAGTGGCTGTTGAAATGAGCACTGCCCACAATATTTTTGCCTCTGAATCCTTCCAGGGATCTGCTGGAGACACATCCAGGATCTCCCAGTCGGCAGCACACCAATGCACAAGGCAGGTGACTTCTGGGTTGTTTGCCAGGGCTGGCAATGATGTGAACTCTGCAATGACGCCAGACAGGATGAGCTGGCACACGGGTTTACATTTCTGGCTGGTGAGGATGTCATTGGGGCCATTGTTTCTCCTTCAGCTTCTCTTGTAAACATGAGTGCAGAGTTATCTCGTAGCGGCTGAAGTGCTATTGCAGCGGGGGTGTACCATATTGGCCAAAAACTACTCTCCAATCAGACTGATCCAATGCCACAATTGTTGCAGTACAATTGACGGGTGTAATCGTTCAGCAGAATTTTCGGTTGATGGTACCAAGAATATAATAAGTACCATTTGAACTGGATCAATTACAAGGAAAGTCATCTGGAGACACTGGGCTAAAAATTCGCCAATCTTGCACCCATTTCATTGGCGATTTTTCACTGTTTCACTGGCGGAAAATGGTGTGGCAGGAAATTCGGAGAAGTCTTGCGGTGCTTTTTAAGTACCGCTGGGAAACGGACCGCCGCCGTGCAAGACTCGAAATATCGCTTTCGCCAAAAATTTGGCTCACAGCACACCCGTATTTAGGATGAAACGCAGCATTCGAAATCGCACGCAGCATTCGAAATAAAGTAAATGAGTTGACGGCACAAATCATTACAAATTGGTATCATTTGGTGGCCATTACAGAAATGTGGTTGCAGAGTGGCCAAGACTGGGAATTAAACATACAGGGGTATCTGACAATTCGGAAAGATAGACAAGAAGGGAAAGGAGGTGGGGTAGCTCTGTTAATAAAGGATGATATCAGGGCAGTTGTGAGAGACGATATTGGCTCTAATGAACAAAATGTTGAATCATTGAGGGTGGAGATTAGAGATAGTAAGGGGAAAAAGTCACTGATGGGCGTAGTTTATAGGCCCCCAAATAATAACTTCACGGTGGGGCGGGCAATAATCAAGGGAATAATGGAGGCATATGAAAAAGGAACGGCAGTAATCATGGGGGATTTTAACCTACATATTGATTGGTCAAATCAAATCGCACGGGGTAGCCTGGAGGAGGAATTCATAGAATGCATACGGGATTGTTTCTTAGAACAGTATGTTACAGAACCTACAAGGGAGCAAGCCATCTTGGATCTGGTCCTGTGTAATGAGACAGGAATAATAAACGATCTCCTAGTAAAAGATCCTCTCGGAATGAGTGATCACAGTATGGTTGAATTTGTAATACAGATTGAGGGTGAGGAAGTAGTGTCTCAAACGAGCGTACTATGCTTAAACAAAGGGGACTACAGTGGGATGAGGCCAGAGTTGGCTAAAATAGACTGGGAACACAGACTAAACGGTGGCACAATTGAGGAACAGTGGAGGACTTTTAAGGAGCTCTTTCATAGTGCTCAACAAAAATATATTCCAGTGAAAAAGAAGGGCGGTGATAGAAGGGATAACCAGCGTGGATAACCAAGGAAATAAAGGAGAGTATCAAATTAAAAACCAATGCATATAAGGTGGCCAAGGTTAGTGGGAAACTAGAAGATTGGGAACATTTTAAACAACAGCAAAGAATGACTAAGAAAGCAAATAAAGAAAGTAAAGATAGATTACAAAGGTAAACTTGCGCAAAACATAAAAACAGATAGTAAAAGCTTTTACAGATATATAAAACGGAAAAGAGTGACTAAAGTAAATGTTGGTCCCTTAGAAGATGAGAAGGGGAATTTAATAATGGGAAATGTGGAAATGGCTGAGACCTTAAACAATTATTTTGCTTCGGTCTTCACAGTGGAAGACACAAAAACCATGCCAAAAATTGCTAGTCACAGGAATGTGGGAAGGGAGGACCTTGAGACAATCACTATCACTAGCGGGTAGTGCTGGACAGGCTAATGGGATTCAAGGTAGACAAGTCCCCTGGTCCTGATGAAATGCATCCCAGGGTATTAAGAGATGGCGGAAGTTATAGCAGATGCATTCGTTATAATCTACGAAAATTCTCTGGACTCTGGGGAGGTACCAGCGGATTGGAAAGCAGCTAATATAATGCCTCTGTTTAAAAAAGGGGGCAGACAAAAGGCAGGTAACTATAGGCCGGTTAGTTTAACATCTGTAGTGGGGAAAATGCTTGAAACTATCATTAAGGAAGATATAGCGGGACATCTAGATAGGAATAGTGCAATCAAGCAGACGCAACATGGATTCATGAAGGGGAAATCATGTTTAACTAATTTACTGGAATTCTTTGAGGATATAATGAGCATGGTGGATAGAGGTGTACCGATGGATGTGGTGTATTTAGATTTCCAAAAGGCATTCGATAAGGTGCCACACAAAAGGTTACTGCAGAAGATAAAGGTACGCGGAGTCAGAGGAAATGTATTAGCATGGATAGAGAATTGGCTGGCTAACAGAATGCAGAGAGTCAGGATAAATGGGTCCTTTTTGGGTTGGAAATCGGTGGTTAGTGGTGTGCCACAGGGATCGGTGCTGGGACCACAACTGTTTACAATATACATAGATGACCTGGAAGAGGAGACAGAGTGTCGTGCAACAAAATTTGCAGATGACACAAAGATTAGTGGGAAAGCGGGTTGTGTAGAGGACACAGAGAGGCTGCAAAGAGATTTAGATAGGTTAAGCGAATGGGCTAAGGTTTGGCAGATGGAATACAATGTCGGAAAATGTGAGGTCATCCACATTGGAGAAAAAAAACAGTAAAAGGGAATATTATTTGAATGGGAAGAAATTACAACATGCTGCGGTGCAGAGGGACCTGGGGGTCCTTGTGCATGAATCCCAAAAAGTTAGTTTGCAGGTGCAGCAGGTAATCAGGAAGGCGAATGGAATGTTGGCCTTCATTGCGAGAGGGATGGAGTACAAAAGCAGGGAGGTCCTGCTGCAACTGTAAAGGGTATTGGTGAGGCCGCACCTGGAGTACTGCGTGCAGTTTTGGTCACCTTACTTAAGGAAGGATATACTAGCTTTGGAGCGGGTACAGAGATGATTCACTAGGATGATTCCAGAGATGAGGGGCTTACCTTATGATGATAGATTGAGTAGACTGGGTCTTTACTCGTTGGAGTTCAGAAGGATGAGGGGTGATCTTATAGAAACATTTAAAATAATGAAAGGGATAGACAAGATAGAGACAGAGAGATTGTTTCCACTGGTCGGGGAGACTAGAACTAAGGGGCACAGCCTCAAAATACGGGGGAGCCAATTTAAAACCGAGTTGAGAAGGAATTTCTTCTCCCAGAGGGCTGTGAATCTGTGGAATTCTCTGCCCAAGGAAGCAGTTGAGGCTAGCTCATTGAATGTATTCAAGTCACAGATAGATAGATTTTTAACCAATAAGGGAATTAAGGGTTACAGGGAGCGGGCGGGTAAGTGGAGCTGAGACCACGGCCAGATCAGCCATGATCTTGTTGAATGGCGGAGCAGGCTCGAGGGGCTAGATGGCCTACTCCTGTTCCTAATTCTTATGTTCTTATGAAAAAAATTGGCATGTAAAAAGCTGCATCGCAGCCCTTGGAGTGGCAGTAAGTATGAAGACCTGCAAAAAAGGTAAGTTAACCTTTTTATTAATTCTTTTGCAGCAATTTGCGAGTTAAGTGTCTTGTGAATGTTTTGTTTAATTGTTTTTTGCAATTTTTTTGGGGGTGTGTTGCCCGCTTGCTCACACCGACCGGTATTGACCTCGGAGTAAAGGTGCAGAAAATTTGCGGTTTGCGCCATGAATCCTCATGCAATGCCGAATTTTACCGCTGCGCAAATTGAAGCCCAAATTTTAGGCCTCGTAGCAGTAACGGAGTGAAAGCTGTATTTTTGGCGAAGAAATACCGCTTTTACCAAAAAACAAATTTCTAGCCCTTTCTGTTTTATGATTGCATTAACCCCGTGAATGGTTTACATCTTTTTCACGTGGCAAATAAAGCCATCCTTATTAAAGTCGGAGTCCCTGCTAACAGTTACTGTACCCAGTGATGATGATGATGATGCACTGTTGGGCCATTTATTGCAAACATATCCAGAATGGTAATTACACTTCCATAGCCCCCTAAAGTGCTTTATGTAAAATGAATTGGTTTGAAATGCAAGGATTTATGCAGCCATTTTGCAGACAACAAAATCCCACAAAGAGCAATTAAATGAATAACCAGTCAATCTGTTTTTGGTGATTGTTGAGGCGTGGGGGAAATGTTGATCACAACACGAGGAGAATTTTCTGCTCTTAAAATAGTGCCATGAGGTCACTAATGCCTTTCTAAATCAACTGAACAATTAACATCTCATGTGAAGGAGGACTTCTCTGACAGTGCAGCACTCCCTCAGCATTGCATTGGAGTGTCGGCCTTGATTCTGTGCTCTCGACCTGGTGTGTGGCTTGAATCCACATCCTTCTGAGGCAAAGATTATGAACAACTCTTAATTTTAAAAAAAATGATACGAATAACACAATTGGGGAGCTGCCTTGGAGTTACGGAGTCTGAGGCTTGGTTACTAATTTCATACTAATATGCTGTGACTTGTGTTCTGAATTCATTGAAGTTTTTTCACTTTTCAAGAAAAAGCTACAAGATAATGTAGAGAAAAAGGCATGGAAAAATTACACAGGCAAATTTAATGTATGAAATTACAGATTACTTGTGATAGAAACATAGAAAATAGGTGCAGGAGCAGGCCATTTGGCCCTTCGAGCCTGCACCACCATTCAATATGATCATGGCTGTTCATGCAACTTCAGTACCCCATTCCTGCTTTCTCACCATACCCCTTGATCCCTTTAGCCGTAAGGGCCACATCTAACTCCCTTTTGAATTTATCTAACGAACTGGTCTCAACAACTTTCTGTGGTAGAGAATTCCACAGGTTCACAATTCTCTGAGTGAAGAAGTTTCTCCTCATCTCGGTCCTAAATGCCTTACCCCTTATCCTTAGACTGTGACCCTTGGTTCTGGACTTCCCAACATTGGGAACATTCTTCCTGCATGTAACCTGTCGAATCCCATCAGAATTTTATATGTTTCTATGAGATCCCCTCTCGTTCTTCTAAATTCCAGTGAATATAAGCCTAGTCGATCCAGCCTGTCTTCATACGTCAATCCTGTCATCCCGCGAATCAGTCTGGTGAACCTTCGCTGCACTCCCTCAATAGCAAGAATGTCCTTCCTCCAATTAGGAGACCAAAACTGTACACAATATTCAAGGTGTGGCCTCACCAAGGCCCTGTACAACTGCAGTAAGACCTCCCTGCTCCTATACTCAATTCCTCTCGATTGAAGGCCAACATGCCATTTGCCGTCTTCACCGCCTGCTGTACCTGCATACCAACTTTCAGTGACTGATGTACCATGACACCCAGGCCTCATTGCACCTCCCCTTTTCCTAATCTGTCACCATTCAGATAATAATCTGCCTTCCTGTTTTTGCCACCAAAGTGGATAACCTCACATTTATCTACATTTATATTGCATCTGCCATGCATTTGCCCACTCACCTAACCTGTCCAAGTCACTCTGCAGCCTCTTGGCATCCTCCTCACAGCTCACACTGCCACCCAGCTTAGTGTCATCTGCAAACTTGGAGATATTACATTCAATTTCTTCGTCTAAATCATTAATGTATATTGTAAATAGCTGGGGTCCCAGAACTGAACCTTGCGGTACCCCACTAGTCACTGCCTGCCATTCAGAAAAGGACCCGTTTATTCCTACTCTTTGCTTCCTGTCTGCCAACCAGTTCTCTCTCCACGTCAATACATTACCCCCAGTACTATGTGCTTTAATTTTGCACATTAATCTCATGTGTGGGACCTTGTCAAAAGCCTTTTGAAAGTCCAAATACACCACATCCACTGGTTCTCCCTTGTCCACTCTACTAGTTACATCCTCAAAAGTTTTTAGAAGATTTGTCAAGCATGATTTCCCTTTCATAAATCCATGCTGACTTGGACCGATCATGTCGCTGCTTTCCAAATGCGCTGCTATTAAATCTTTAATAATTGATTCCAACATTTTCCCCACTACTGATGTCAGGATAACCGGTCTATAATTACCTGTTTTCTCTCTCCCTCCTTTTTTAAAAAGTGGGGTTGAATTAGCTACCCTCCAATCCAGAGTCTATAGAATGTTGGAAAATGACCACCAATGCATCCACTATTTCTCGGGCCACTTCCTTAAGTAATCTGGGATGCAGACTATCAGGCCCCGGGGATTTATCGGCCTTCAATCCCATCAATTTCCCTAACACAATTTTCTGACTAATAAGGATTTCCTTCAGTTCCTCCTTCTCGCTAGACCCTCGGTCCGCAAGTATTTCTGGAAGGTTATTTGTGTCTTCCTGAAGACAGAACCAAAGTATTTGTTCAATTGGTCTGCCATTTCTTTGTTCCCCATTATAAATTCACCTGATTCTGACTGCAAGTGACCTACATTTGTCTTCACTAATCTTTTTCTCTTCACATATCTATAGAAGCTTTTGCAGTCAGTTTTTATGTTCCCTACAAGCTTACTCTCATACTCTATTTTCCCCCTCCTAATTAAACCCTTTGTCCTCCTCTGCTGAATTCTAAATTTCTGCCAGTCCTCAGGTTTGCTGCTTTTTCTGGCCAATTTATATGCTTCTTCCTTGGATTTAACACTATCCCTAATTTCCCTTGTTAGCCACGGTTGAGCCACCTTCCCCGTTTTATTTTTATGCCAGACAGGGATGTACAATTGTTGAAGTTCATCCATGTGATCTTTAAATATCTGCCATTGCCTATCCGCCGTCAACCCTTTAAGTATCATTCGCCAGCTTATCCTAGCCAATTCACATCTCATACAATCAAAGTTACCTTTCTTTAAGTTCAGGACCCTAGTCTCTGAATTAACTGTGTCACTCTCCATCTTAATGAAGAATTCTACCATATTATAGTCACTCTTTTTTAAGGGGCCTCGCACAACAAAATTGCTCATTAATCCTCTCTCATTATACAACACCCAGTCTAGGATGGCCAGCTCTCTAGTTGGTTCCTTGACATACACTCCAGGAAATCCTCCTCCACCGTATTGCCACCAGTTTGGTTAGCCCAATCTATATGTAAATTAAAGTCACCCATGATGATTGTTGTATCTTTATTAAACTTATCCCTAATTTCCTGTTTGATGCCATCCCCAATCTCACTACTACTGATTGCACTCCATAAGAGATGTAGTTTAGAAATGAACACCTGGGTGGTTTGTTGGGACCATGGAATGATGGGAATGAGTTCAAGGCATTTATCCTTTCATTTTAGGCTTTCAGTGTGTGCTGTTAGAGGGACGGGCGAATCAAGCGAGAGTTGTCTCATACCTCCTAGTAGCTTGTTCACAATAGTAGGCTTACTAGCCAAGTGTTTAGCAATAGGCTTGGTAGCTCGTCACCTACTGTGTTTGCAGTTGATGCATGAACGATGTAAAAGTGGAATGCATTGGAAAAGGAGAGAGTAAAACCCTGACCTCCAAATGAAATCATCCATATTTACATCAACTTGTTATTTTAGAGTTTAAAGATCGATGACGAGGTTCAACACCGCCTGAGGAAAAGACTGTTCGAAGATCAGGCCGTCAAATCTGCCACCAAGCTCATGGTCTACAGGGCTGTAGTGATATGCGCCCTCCTGTATACAGTAGACACCTCAAATTGCTGGAGAAATACAACCAACGATGTCTCCGCAAGATCCTGCAAACCCTCTGGGAGGACAGACGCACCAACGTTAGTGTCCTCGATCAGGCCAACATCCCCAGCATTGAAGCACTGACCACACTTGACCAGGTCCGTTGAGCGGGCCACATTGTTCGCATGCCTGACACAAGACTCCTAAAGCAAGCGCTCTACTCGGAACTCCTACACGGCAAGCGAGCCCAAGGTGGGCAGAGGAAGCATTTCAAGGACACCCTCAAAGCCTCCTTGATAAAATGCAACATACCCACCGATACTTGGGAGTCCCTGGCCAAAGACTGCCCTAAGTGGAGGAAGTGCATCCGGGAGGGCACAGAGCACCTCGAGTCTGGAGAAATCGTGCAGCAATCAAGTGCAGACTGCGGAAGGAGCGTGCGGCAAACCAGACTCCCCACCCACCCTTTCCTCCAACCACTGTCTGTCCCACCTGTGACAGAGATTGTTATTCCGTCACCTAAGAACTCACTTTTCGAGTGGAAGCAAGTCTTCCTCGATGTTGAGGGACTGCCAGTGATGATTTTAGAGTATTTCCTGGAGAGTCCAAAGGCTTGAAGACAAAGCGACCCTCCCGTGCATACAGTACTGTGGAAATCATTTACTGCGCTTTCGCTAGAGACAAAGGTTACTTTTACATGGCTTTTAGGAAATTGTAAATGAGAGTTTGTCTTTTGTGTAAAGGGAGAGGAAACCAGCCTTTCAAATCTAATTTCTTGTACAATTAACTGCATTGATATTTCTATAATCAAAGTTCTTCAGATATCCCAAAGCATTACCATTCATTGATGAAAGCCATGCCTGTTAATTAAACAATTTAATGAAGTACTGTCTAAAACTGCTGTTATTAAAAAAAAAAAGGTCTTTGGTTTTTACTTCCTGTTAACTAGCTGAATTGCAGGATTCTACAAGCTGTATCTCCCGAGTTGAAACTGAGACATACTGGCACGTATTCTAACTCATTCTTTCCGAGACCCTCGAGGTTAATTAGTTTGTGATTCTACATGCAGCACAAACTAGACTGAGTTGTCCAAACTCGTAAAGAGAAAGGTGCAGTTTTATATCCTTGTGGCGTTGCAGACAATTAAGCACTTAAAAAAAAATATATATATACTCACTATTGTCATGTAGAAAATACATCCTTAATTGTGATGGAGTTGCCAGCCATATTGTGCACAGCAAGGTCCCACAAATATCGGAGATAATGACCATATAATCTGTTTTTATGATGTTGGTTGAGGGATAAATAATGGCCAAGACATTGGGAAATACTCCCCTGCTGTTTGTCAAAGTAGTGCCATGGGATCTTTTACATGCATCTGGGAGGGTAGAGGGGGCCTTGGTTGAATGTCTTATCCCAAAGATGGCACCTCCGACAGTGCAGCACTCCCTCAGTATTGCGCTGGGAGTGTCAGCCGAGATTTTATGCTCCAATATCTAGAGCGGGACCTGAATCCCCACAACCTTCTGACACTGATGCAAGAGTGCTACCCACTGAGCCATGGCTGACACCCAAGCTAAACACACTGTAAAAAAATCTTAGTATGGACTAATTTCCGAAAACCTTGTTGCTGTCAGTAGGGAGCAATGTGAATTGAATTAGACTAGAAGGTAAAATTATTGGGATTTTGTGATGTAATGGCTGCAGCATCTTTTAATGTAGAAAAAAAAGTCTTGAGGCATTACACAATGGAGAAAATGAGTGGACTTGCCAAGCCTGTGGATGAGGGGTCAGATGACCGAAAGCTTGAGTTTCCTACCTAACCATTGTACGCGCACCATCGCTGCAAGGACTGTAGCTGTTCAAGGAAAAGGTTCACCTCTTCATCATATTCAAAGATACGCAATAAACGCAGCCTTGTCAGTGCTGGCCACATCCGAGAACAAATTAAAAAAGATTGAGAGGATTACAGAGAGTTGGACTGAGACAGTTAAAAAAGAGATCTTGAGGGTTTAAAAACCATTATTCGTCTTTTATGTTTTAGTCTACTCCCAGTCTCCTGTTGATATGTGAATGAATAAGGGAACAGGTGAGGATGAGAAAAGGCCTCCAATTTAATTAGAGTATCTGGAAAGTAACATTTATTATACAACTTTCACTGCATCTGTGGACCAATTGTTTGGCTGCACTAAATCTGTTTTATCAATTCTTTTGTTTAAAAAGAAGATAAATTGTATTAAATTGACAACTGGAATGTTCATATAAAACATCTTCTAAATTTCTATACTTTTGGATAACATTTTTCAATTCAACTTTATTCTAAATTATTCGTGGTTGGATTAGATTTGTGAGGTGACCTTGTTAAAGCAAGAATACAGGACCAGCATCTATATGTGAGAAAATGGCCCCATGTGCCCTGTAACCCTGGCAACAGCAAAATGTGTTATGAATTTGAAATGCTGCAAGCTAAAACAAACATTTTGATTGGGCCAGCTAATATAATTAAAGTACCTGCATTCGTTTCTACTTAAGAGTACAAATGTGTTTAATATTTGCTCACATGACCTAAAAATGCACAATTCCTGAAATGCTGCCTTAACCTGTAATCTGCATATTGGTCACACGATGGTGCCATTTCATTTTTAAAGTTCGGTTTGAGTAATGACGTATGTCTTGTGCGACCTTTGACTATAAAGCTCTGCCATTAAATCTGAAGATTGCTGTTTGTCAGTATAACCCATTTTGTGTATTGTTGAACTGTCAGTATTACTGTTCACTAACTTGAAATGGAATTTAATTTGTTGGGGTATGTTCCGTGTTGGTTTAAAAGCCAGTTGCTTGTTATAATTATTTCAGAACTATAATCAGCATATTGTTAGCATATTACAAGACCATTTTAATTTTAAAATAGTGCTTGCCCTCTGAATCAGCTGTTTCATAGATTACAAGATGGGTGCTATTAATTTCATAGAAATCATAGAAATTTACAGCATGGAAGGAGGCCATTTCGGACCATCATGTCTGTGCCAGACGACAAAGATCTATCCAGCCTAAACATTTCTACATTTAATGGAATTCTGCCTGTGAAAGAAAGAGCTTCCCTTTATATAATGCCTATATCTGCAGAACGCTCCAAAGTACTTCACTGCCAGTGAATTGCTTTTTGAAGTACAGTCACTATTGTTCGGTAGGCAAATGCGGCAGCCAATTTGCACACAACAATGGTTTCGTCGGCCAAATTATAAGGACGGGTTGCATAAACTTGGTTTGTATTCCCTTGAGGGTTGATCCGATCGAGGTGTTTAAAATGTAAAAAATGATTCAGTAGGGTAGATGCAGAGAAACTATTCCTTCTGGTAGGGAAATCCAGAACAAGGGCACATCGTGGTAAAATTAAAGCTAGGCCATTTAGGAAGCACTTTTTCCACACAAAACTTAGTAGAAATCTAGAATTCTGTTCTCTTTCCTCCCCCCCCCCCCCTCCAATAAGGTTGTGGATGCTGGGTAACAATTGGAGGTTTTAGGTCTGAGATTGATCAATTTTTGTCAGGTTAGGGTATCAAGGGATATGGAGCTGAGCTTAAGGGGTATAAATGGAATTAAGTTGCAGATCAGCCATAATTTAGTTGAATGACTCGAGGAGCTGAATGGCCTACTCCTGTCCTATGTCCATAAACATCAAACAAATGAATGACCAGAAAATCTGCTTTTAGTGCTATTTGTTGAGGGAATAATGTTGCTCAGGTTACCAGGTGAGCTCTCTGTTTTTAGAATAGTTCCATTGGCCCTTTTATATCTACCTGAGCTGGCTGAGTGATCTTCGCTTGAACATGTAATCCGAAACACCACACCTCTGACAATGCAGCATTCCCTCAGTCTTTGGCACAAAAGTGGTAGTTGTGATTGTGTAAGGGCATTCAGTGCAGTCCGAGGAGACCCTCGTGGCTGCATCCTTAACCCACCCATATTCAGCTGCTTTATCACTGATCATCCTTCCATCATAAGGTCAGGAGCTGTTTGAAGGTGATTCTACAATAATGAAGCAGCCCATGCCAACCTGCAGCAGAACGTTGAGAACATCTAGGCTTGGGATGGTAATTAAAACTGAAAATGCTGGAAATACTCAGCAGATCAGGGCGCATCTGTGGCGAGAGAAACAGAGTTATCGTTTCAGGTCGATGACCTTTCGTCATGACAGGTAACATGGACAGCACACAATTGCTAGGAAGTGATCATTTCCAACAAAAACCAACCACTGCCCTTGACTTTCAATGAGACTAGAATTGTCAGCTTAGATTAAGTCCCTGGAGTGGGGTTTGAACCCAAAACCTTCTGACTCAGAAGCAAGAGTGCTACCAGTGAGTTAAGGCTGGAAAGTGCAGTACCCCATCACTCTTTTTGTTGGAAACAAAAATAAAACAGTTAAATCAAGTGCCCCCGATCTGGGGGACACTCCAAACATTTCCCAAGACCCTTTTTTGTTTTTTTTGTATTTTTGTAGTTTTTTTGGGGGCTCTAAAGCCATAATTTACAAGTGCTCCCTATAAAAGGGGAGGGGGACACTAAAACAGGCATATAAAATCAAATTAAAATTTGGTTGCCGGGGGTAATAATGCACTCCAGTCCCTCCGGTGCCCACCTCTCGCAGAAGGCCGTGAGTGTACCGGTGGATACCGCGTGCTCCATTTCCAGGGACACCCTGGCCCGGATGTAGGCGTGGAAGAGAGGCAGGCGGTCAGGCTGAACGACCCCCTCGACCGCCCGCTGCCTGGACCGGCTGATGGCAAGGTTGCAGTCCTACGAGGAGGCCCTCGGACCTACACGATCTCCTCCGCACAGGGTGCCCAAAGATCAGGAGTGTGGGACTGAAGTGCAACCAGAATTTCAGGAGCAGCCCCTTTAAATAATGGAACAGGGGCTGCAACCTCACACATTCAGTAAAAACGTGGAACACGGACTCTTCCAGACCGCAGAAATTGCAGGCGGCCTGGAAGCCTGTGAACTGGCGTAAAAATTTGTAGCACGGGACTGCTCCGTGCACCACCCTCCAGGCCAAGTCCCTGATAAATAGTGGGAGGACTCCCGCGTAGAGTGCACTCCATCGGGGACCCCCGCCTCCTCCGGACGGCAAGATGGTACGCCATGGCGAGTCCGGACGGCAGACGAGGATGGCAAGGTTGAGAGTGTGCAGGAGCAGCCCGTACAGAAAACCCCTCCACGTGGAACTGAAAGGCACGGAGGGGATTTCCCCGAGGCGGCTCAAGTTGTGAGGCGCCGGCTCCCGAGGGAGGTTCCGGGGCTTGGCGCCGATGAGGAATTCCGTCCGGACGGGATCTCCCCACGTGCTTGAGCCTCCTCGACACACCTAACGGAGTCAGGGCCCAGAGCTGTTTTTAGCGACTCGATGGCATCGGCCGCGCAGCGGACGTCGCCCGAATTTAGGCGCTGTACCAGCGTGCCTGGCGCCATCCAGCCCGCTCCTCCACCATCGAGCAGGTCCCTGACCCTGGTCTCGTCGCCAGCCACAGCCCTCTCGTCCGACTGCAACCTAAAACCTCGGTC
This sequence comes from Pristiophorus japonicus, assembly GCF_044704955.1. Classification (NCBI taxonomy): domain Eukaryota; kingdom Metazoa; phylum Chordata; class Chondrichthyes; family Pristiophoridae; genus Pristiophorus; species Pristiophorus japonicus. Next base: position 3,140,284 of record NC_091998.1, on the reverse strand, counting down.
GTGGAGGTACGGATTCCCGAGCAGCGGCTCCTGCAGGACAGCCACCACTCCAGCCGGTGGAGAGCTGCGCTTGGTGATGACTTTGTTCCGGATCCTGATGAGTTCCTGGTAAAAGACAGGCAGCCCCTGGACGGTGGTCCTGACACCCCCCAAGCTCACAAACAGGAGCTGCGTGTCGTAGTTGCTGCTGGCGGAAGAAATACGTCGCCAGCGCACGCCACCTAGGAGGGGGCTCAACGTAAAGGTATCTCTGCAGGGTCTGAAGACGGAAAGTCGCTAGCTGGGTGCTGACGCACACCAACGACTGACCGCCCTCCCTAAGCGGGAGACTCAAGACCACCGCAGAGACCCAGTGCTTCCTGTTGTTCCAGAAGAAGTCTACCAGCTTCTTCTGTATCCTGGCGACAAACACAGGGGGAGGGGTCAAAGTGACCAGCCGGTACTACAGCATAGAGGCCACCAGCTGGTTTATGACTAGCGCTCGACCCCTGTAGGACACCACTCGGAGCAGTCCTGTCCAGCGTCCTAGGCGAGCGGCGACCTTGGCCTCCAGCTCTTGCCAGTTCGCCGGCCAGGCTTCCTTGTCGGGGCTAAGGTAGACTCCCAGATAGAGGAGATGGGTCGTGCTCCAGGCAAAAGGCCCGAGCTCCTCCGGCAGGGAGTCCACCCGCCACTGACCCACCAGGAGTCCGGAACATTTCTCCTAGTTGATCCTGGCGGAGGATGCGGCCGAGCAAATTTCCTGGCACTCACGCATCCTCCGCAGGTCAACGGGATCCTCTACCGTAAGGAGCACGTCATCGGCGTAAGCCGAGAGGACGACCTCCACGCCCGGCCCTTGCAGAGCCAGTCCCGTCAACCTCGTCCTCAGGAGGCGCAGGAAAGGCTCCACGCAGATGGCATATAACTGGCCGGACATGGGGCATCCCTGGCGCACCCCTTTCCGAAAGCGAAGGGGCGCCGTCAAGGACCCGTTAACCTTAATCAGACACTCCACGGCGGCATACAAAAGTCTGATCCGGGCGACGAAATGTGGCAGTACTCCACCATCAGCATCCCCACAGTCCAGCTGCTTAATTGGACAGGTCATTATTAACACTCTTGCTATGAGACTGGGCGGAGGCCGGATACTCTGCAATGAGTGGCTGACATCCCGATCCCTCAAATTCTCTCCACCATCTCCAAGGTTCAAGTCAGGAGTGTGATCGAATACTCACCACTCGCCAAAAACACTAAAGAAGCCTAACATTTGGAACAGAGAAAGTTGTTTGATTGGTGCCCCTTCCATCTGCACTAGAAGGAGGGGAGACGGGGGGAGATGATGGGGGAGAGGGGCGGAAGGAGGAGGAGGAGGGAGATGATGGGGGAGAGGGGCGGAAGGAGGAGGAGGAGGAGGGAGATGATGGGGGAGAGGGGCAGAAGGAGGGGGGAGATGGGGGGGAGATGGGGGGGAGGGGGTATGAATGGGGGCGGGGCGGGGCGGAGGGAGTATGAATGGGGGCGGGGCGGGGCGGAGGGAAGATGAACGGGACGGGGGGGAGGGGCTGAGGGAAGATGAACGGGGCGGGGGAGGGGGAAGATGAAAGGGGAGGGGGACGATGTGGGAGGAGGGGGACGGTTAGGGGAGGGGGGAACGGGGAGGGGAGGGGGGACGGTTCGGGGAGGGGAGGGGGGAACGGGGAGGGGAGAGGAGGGGGGACGGTGAACGGGGCGGGGGAGGGGCAGAGGGAAGATGAACGGGGCGGGGGAGGGGCAGAGGGAAGATGAACGGGGCGGGAGAGGGGCGGAGGGAAGATGAACGGGGCGGGGGAGGGGCAGAGGGAAGATGAACGGGGCGGGAGAGGGGCGGAGGGAAGATGAACGGGGCGGGGAGATGAACGGGGAAGGGGAGGGGGGAAGATGAACGGGGAGGAGGAGGGGGGGCGGTGGGGGGAGAGGAGGGGGGAAGATGAACGGGGGAGATGAACGGGTGGGAGAGGATGAAGGGTGGGGCGGGGGGAGGGATGAACGGGTGGGGGAGGATGAAGAGAGTGCGGGGGGGGGGATGAAGGGGGGGCGGGGAGGGATGAACGGGTGGGAGAGGATGAAGAGGGTGCGGGGGGGGGGGATGAACGGGTGGGGGAGGATGAAGGGGGGATGAACGGGTGGGGGAGGATGAAGAGGGTGCGGGGGGGGGGGATGAACGGGTGGGGGAGGATGAAGGGGGGATGAACGGGTGGGGGAGGATGAAGGGGGGATGAACGGGTGGGGGAGGATGAAGGGGGGATGAACGGGTGGGGGAGGATGAAGGGGGGATGAACGGGTGGGGGAGGATGAAGGGTGGGACGGAGGGGGGGAGATGAACAGGGTTGGGGGGAGGGGGAGGGGGGAGAGAAGAAGCTGAACGGGCCACACTCAGGACTTCGGGTGGGGCCCGCATGCAGCAGATGCTGGCCGCCGCCACCGACTCTTCGGGCGGGGCCCGCCCCCAGCGAGAGGTTGGGCAGGCCCCGCCGACGAGGTAACGTGTCAGGCCACTCGGCCCGGGATAGGGTCGTCGCCCGAAGGCAGGACACGCTGGGAGGGCCGGGAGCTACTGCTGCCGGCACTGTTTTTGGCGCAGGGCTATAGCTCCGCCCCCAGCAGCTCTTACTGTGCAGCGCTGAGCTCGAAATGGGCCGACAGCTATCAGAGAATCGCGAGGTAAGTATTCAACACTCTTTTTATTCTACAAATTAGGCGGGCCTCTCCGATGTGCACCGTTCTAGCGGGAGTCCGAAACTTGAGCCCATTGTGACATGAAGTAAAGACAGGAATTGGGGGCAGTTGCATTAATATACAGACACAATATATAGAACACATTTTGCAGGCTTTTGCCTCTCTCCTCCACCCCCGCCCTCACAGTTTGGAATGTCTACAAATTTGACTCATGCATATTTTCTTTCAATTCATTTAGATTGATTGATGCTTTACATGTGAATTGTAACATATGTTTTGAAAACAGGATGGTGGCAGGTGGAGAGATTTCAGGAAGAAATTTCAGAGGCCAGGCAAAGTAGCTGACACTATCGGTTGGAGTCTGTGTTTATTACCAAGCACTTGCAGCATAGAAATGGGCTATTTTGCCCAAAGATGCTGATACCGCCCATTTTGCACCACTGCCAGAGACGAATATCTAGGCCAAGATATTTTTCTATTACGTCTTTGGTTAAGGATTCCATGATCTTTCCCATCACTGACTTTATTCTTGCAATGTATCCAGCTCCTGTGGGCAACATTTCTCACGGCTTCTTAAATAAAAGTGAGTGGAAAGGTCAGCCGGTTATACTTAGTGGCCTGGGTAAGGAGCCTTAATAAAATATTCTTCCTAAAGTAAAGCAAGAAGAAAGCAAATGCTCCGTTTAGATACATACCTAATACTAAATCATATTTTTCTATCTGCTGCTCTTACACATACTCCAATTTTAATTTGGTTTGTATCTTGTTTTCTTTATCTCTGCGGTCTCCATGATAGATATTGCCTTTCTTGATGTGTTTGTTACCATGGTATCCTGTATCTGTGTTTCAAAGAACAGTCCTGAAAACCAGCATTAGATTGTGTAATCAGGGGCTGACATGCCCTCCAGCACACAAGCATTTATGGGAGTTTGTTTTTCACAGAAAATAACACTTGGAGAAAAAGAAGGGATAGTGGTTCAAAATGTTTGAGTGCGTTAGACCCCTGCACATCTCCTCAAGGGACCCAGCCTGATGCTTAGCTGTCCAATGTTCATTATGTAACTGACAAAGGACAGCTTGCTCGTCTTGGAGCTAAGTGATGTGTTAGTGTCCGAGCATAACGAGTGCATCATGTCCTGTGTGCAAAGAGCAGAACCATATTATTGCTTCAACTTTTTCTTCTTCATTTTGATATTTAAATACAGATACTGAGTTTGGAAAACATATTTCCACTTATGTTTGGAAGGTTACTTGTAATGGATCTTTACAGTTTGAAATGTTAAATGGAGGTGTGATTCTCTCTAAGTGGATTGCATTGGAGGGGCGCTGTGAGAATCCAACGTGCCTGAGGGTCAAGAAAATATTTTTGCAATCAATCCTAAGTTTTGTGTTTTACAAGAAAGGCTCTTAACTTCCCAGGGATGGTGTTTGGAATCCAAATCTTGCTAAACATTCTCTCTGCACGAGAAGACCTGCTTTATTTTGTGGACTTGAGATTCAGACAAAGTTGGTTTGGTGGTGTCTCTAGGTTTGATAAAAGCCTGTCCTGTTGCAGAGAAGCGACATGTTCCTGACATTTGAAAAATGATTAACTTTTAAATATTAGCTGTATATCTGATATATAGATTCAAGAAATGTGAAATACAAGTGATCAAGCTTACCTTGGGATAGCTGTTTTATGCAATAAACTTAACAGTGACCATAGAAATGCGTAATTATAAGGTCGCTGTGATTTAACATGTTCCCATTAACCTTTGCAGGTTTGGGTGAGAATATTTGGATATTCAATACCAGAATGAGCAATATAGTTCTCTTGTAGTAATATGTTTTATATTTCTGTGCCATATCTATCATAACTCTTTTTGTTTAATAAAAAATAGGCTTTTTCATGAATTCATGTTAATTCTTACTGCTGTGCGCTCATGCATTCTTCATAGATGTGAATTAAACCCGTGGTGGTTTGTTCACTGTAAAACATGACCCTGCAATGCAGCCAAGAAATGAGAAAGTCAAACCAATTATGTTGCAGCATATTACACCTTTTTATTGTGACCAAACTGCATGCTTCCCATTCTTGTTAAAAATGTAGTTAGTTTTATACCACAACTGTAATTGGCTGAGCATTTCCTCTCAAATTCTGCACCTCTAATTTATTGTACTAAATTTGGTGTACATGCAAGCCACAGAGCTCACTGAGCCATAGTTGAAACTAAAACAGGAAATAAAAATCCCTGCAGTGAATCCTGTTGTGCTGGTGATAATCTGCTTCAGATCGAACAGATGTCGAGATGGTGGCAATGTTTTCAAAAATTCCGGACTTCTCAATCCCTTCATACCAGGAACTTTTATTTCTCTTTGTTTCATCTTAACCTCGTTGTTCTAATATGAACTAACTTCTAATTGAAGAAAGTAAAGGTTGAAATTCAAGTCTGTTATTTGCTTCTGTCACTAAACTGCGTGAGTGGTATATTCACAGTTCATTGTGCCCTCTGAATCCTTGAGTTACAGCATCGTAATTCTCTCCACAGTAGCTGTTGCACTATGTAAAAAGTGCTGCATATGGAAAATCACAGTTCAAAAGCTAACTGCATTGTTTATATCATTGATGCAATATGGAGTAGCAAGACTTGAGCTGGAGGGTTGGGATAGATAATATAGTTGCTGGTTCTTCGGTTATCAGGGTTTCCTTTTCTGGCTTCAAACTACTCAATAAGAATGAATAAAACATGTTCTAATGCACCAGAGTGAAAGAGAGGGAGACTGCAAGAGGAAAGATGCATTTTCTGCAGATTCTAGCTCTTAATGTGCTTTGTGATATGTTAAAACCAATATATTACTTGTTGCTTAAGAGTCACGTTTACCCATCTGCCTTAAGTAATTTTGATTACTCCATCTGTTGAGATGAGTTGAGGTTAAAGCCATCTACTGTATTGCATGGGGATAATATAGAACAAGCCCGCAATTCCTTTGGGATCTGTGGAAGGCTTCCAATTATTGTAGACACAGCCGCCATATTCCTATATTATAAGTTATTAAACGGTTAAAAAATTGACACAGAATTCCCAGGAGTAGAATATTTTCCTCTACTCTTTCATCATGCCAAAACTCTTGCTATGAATGGAAAACTTGTCATCTCAACTGGGTCCAAAATTAATGTTTTTCGCAAAGTAACCATATTTAAGAGGAAAAAAATTGGCCTTGAAATTCTGCTTAAAATTATTGAATCTATAAACAAGAAAGTGTGCACAGCATTATTTCAGCCATAGGGTGGAAACTAGTGTGCATTTCTGGGCACCCCGTTGTTTGAAGGCCATACGGCCATAGAAGGGATACAGTGATGACTCACCAGAATTATGTCAGCAATAAGAGGATTAAATTGTGAAGCAAGGCATTTTTCACTGGAATAGAGAAGTTTAGGTTTCCCAGATTATAAAAGGTTTTCAGAGAGTCAATTGTGAAAGATTGTTCCACTGGTTGGTAAATTGGTAACAAATTGGTACAGATTGAGGATTATCATTGGAACAATGAGGGGAGTAATTGGAAGAATTATTTTCACAAAGGGACAGGCTTGATGGGCCAGATGGCCATTATCGTATGTTGGGATGCAAGGGTTGTTTGAACATAGAATGCTACATTATTAACCGTGGTTATTAACTGTCTTTTATCATGTAAAAGCAAATTTGGTAAGCATTTGCAAAGGAAGAATATAAAAGGAAAAAGTCAGGGAAATCGGATTAGAGTAGATAGCTCCAGATGAAAAGGCACAGGCATAATTAATTTCATGGCTTCCTGTGCTGTAAACTCTTGATTCTTCATTGACTTTCCTCATCTCTTGTTTTTGTATATAAAATAATGGAGTAACTATTTGTATTAAATCTCCCTTCTATCACTGATTCAGCCTTCCCCGCCCCACCAACGCAATTCCTACTAATCTTTTCTTCGCATGCGTCCAACACCATGTTGCAGCCGAACACATCCATCGCGCCTCAAGCCACCCGCAGCCCCGAGCCACTTGCAGCGCAGCAAGTGTCTGCTTATGGTGGGAGAGCCGGGGGGCACGGGGGAGAAGGGGAAGAGAAAGAGAGAGCTGGGGGGGGGGATGTGGAGAGAGAGAGAGAGCGAGCCAGTGGTGGGGGGCAGAGCGAGAGAGAGCCTGGGGGGGGGGGGGGGGGGAGGTGGAGGGAGAGAGAGAGCCTGGGGGGGGGGGGGGGAAGGGTGGAGGGAGAGAGAGAGCCTGGGGGGGGGGAAAGAGAGAGAGAGAGAGAGAACCTGGGGGGGGAGAGAGAAGAGAGCCTGGGGGGGGGGGGGGAGAAAGAGAGAGAAGAGAGCCTGGGGCGGGGGGGGGGAGGGGAGAGAGAGAGAGAGAGAGAGAGAACCTGGGGGGGGGGGTGGGGGGAGGTAGAGAGAGGGGAGAGAGAGAGAGAAGAGAGACTGGGGGATGGGGAGAGAGAGAAGAGAGTTGGGGGTGGGGGGGAAAGGAGAAGAGAGCCTGAGGGGGGGAGAGAGAGAGTCTTGGGGGTGGGGTTGGGGGAGAGGGACGACGCTTGCATCTGCGCACATTCAGAGACTGAACTCCAAATCATAGTCAACATCTTCACTGAGGCGTACAAAAGCATGGGCCTTACACTAAACTATCCGTAAGACAAAGGTCCTCCACCAACCTGACCCCGCCACACATCAAGATGCACGGTGCTGCCCTGGACGACTTGGACCACTTTCCATACCTCGGGAGCCTATTATGAGCAAGGGCAGACATCGCCGATGAGATTTAACATCTCCTCCAGTGCGCCAGCGTAGCCTTCGGCCGCTTGAGGAAAAGAGTGTTCGAAGATCAGGCTCTTAAATCTGCCACCAAGCTTATGGTCTGCAGGGCCCCCTGTATGGCTCAGAGACATGGACCATGTACAGTAGACACCTCAAATTGCTGGAGAAATACCACCAGCGATGTCTCTGCAAGATCCTGCAAATCGCCTGGGAGGACAGACGCACCAATGTTAGCGTCCTCGATCAGGCCAACATCCCCAGTATTGAAGCACTGACCACACTCGACCAGCTTTGTTGGGCGGGCCACATTGTTCGCATGGCTGACACAAGGCTCCCAAAGCAAGCGCTCTACTTGGAACTCCTACATGGCAAATGAGCCAAAGGTGGGCAGATGAAACGTTTCAGGGACACCTTCAAAGCCTCCTTGATAAAATGCAACATCCCCACTGACACCTGGGAGTCCCTGGCCAAAGACTGCCCTAAGAGGGGGAAGTGCATCTGAGAGGGCGCTGAACACCTCGAGTCTCATCGCCAAGAGCATGCAGAAACCAAACGCAGGCATCGGAAGGAGCGTGTGGCAAACCAGTCCCACCCACCCTTTCCTTTAACGACTATCTGTCCCACCTGTGACAGGGACTGTAATTCCCGTATTGGACTGTTCATTCACCTAAGAACTCACTTTTAGAGTGGAAGCAAGTCTTCCTCGATTTCGAGGGACTACCTATGATGATGATGGGGAGGGGGGGATGTAGAGAGGGAGAGAAGAGAGCCTGGGGGGTAGTAGGGGGAGAGGAGAGGAGAGCCTGGTTGGGGAGGGGGGCGGGTGAGAGAGAGGAGAGCCTGGGGGGGGGGGGGGGGGGGCGGGGCGGAGAGCAGAGACACGGGAACCAATCAGAGAAACTTTTGTACAGTACAAATAGACGCAGCCATTAAATAATAATGTCTTTTCTCTCTGCTTTGGAAATTAAGTTTTGATGTCTAGCATAGCTATTTTACTCTGAGTGATTACAACCCAGATCAGGCCTTTGTCAAGCGTACCCTTCAGAGTTTCATAAATCTCCTGTAGAAAAGCCAACTAAGTTATTTGCATGTTGAATCAGAGCCAGAATTCCCATTTGTAATGTGCCATTGATTTAAATTCACCGATGTGAAAGGGAAAAGTGACAAATGAATCAATAGAAGTAATCTGGCCAGCACTGGAGAATAAAATACGCAACTACCCAAAATAAGCCTTGAAATTACACTGAAGGGATATTAACATATGAATGCTTAAGATTTTTGTTTGAAGTTCCTTGTCCCTGTTTTAATGGAGATGCCAATCAGTCTCAAGGCTGTTTTTTGTGTAGTTTGTAAACAAAAGCGCATCAAATAGAACACACACTTGGGATATTGGTTTTGCAGAAAATGAGGCATTCATGTTGTGGCCCACATAACTAGAGTTGCTATCTACAAACCACAATTGCCTGACCTATATTCTGGGTCTTCCTTAATTGGACTTTCTATGATTACAGCGATGCAAACTTACTATATTTCAGAGGTTCTGAATTTTCAATTAACTGTTGTTGCTTGACTTTTCTCTCTCAGCCTGGTGGTTTCCAATAAGCAGCAGCCATCTTAAATGAAGCTAATCACAATCTCTCTGGGAATTTTTGCCATTGACACAATCAGAACAAACACTACTGAACAGATTTCTTAAGTTCCAAACTCTAAAAATGATCCCACAGAAATAAAAAAAGCTGCAAGTACTGACAATCTGAAACTGCAAGTTGGAAGAACACACGGCACAGTTCTGAACTTGGGCCGGGGCATCACAGAGTGCTGGTTAATGCACAGCAGGTCAATCAGAAGCTATGGAATTTATGTAATTGTTCGTCATAATGCATTCCCTTCATCACCTCAATCATTCTGGTCGCTCTCTTCGGTATCCTTTCAATAGCTGAAATATCCTTTCTGTACTGTGACAACCAGAACTGTACGCAGTGTTCTAAGTGTGGTTGCACCAATGATTTATAAAGCAATGTGATTACATCACTATTTTGGCATAATATTTACCTTTTAATATATCCCAATATGCTCTACTCAGTGCCGCTGAGCATTGTTGCGACAGCTTCAATTTATTGTCACTCAGGCCCCATATCTCTTTCAATTTCCTGACATTTTCTTTCCATTTGAGCAATAGTCCCTTCCTGGATACTTTGTCCCCATGTGAAGCACTTTGCATTTATCTATATAGAATTTGATCTATCTGCCCAATTCCCAAGTGTATTCAAACCTGCGTGTAGCTGGTCCTGTAGAGCTTTGGAGTCTACCACCTTCATTAGCTTTGCCTTTCTGCAAATTTAGCCACTGTGCTTGTGACTCCCAGCTCCAGATCAGCTAACATACATTTCTATAGTTTCTAAAACCATCTTGGTTGTCAGTTATATAGTCTCTGTCATGGTTGTTCTTTCTCTCCAGTATTATTGCTGACCATTGCTGTTATAATTATTAATTCTCATTGGTATTTGCACCATGTAATGGAAGATAGTGATTAAGCTTATGGAACTGAATTTTTGACTGGATTTGATGAAGCATTCTACCGTGTTATTGAGGCACAGTGGCCTTGCATGCGGAGCAGGTTCTCCGGCTCAGTCATTTTATCTATTGACTAGCTGAGCCATTCAGAGCACAGATATCAAGGTTCAGTTCCTGGTCTCTGCTATGTTGACTGATCTTGCCTTGTGTGGCAATAGGGATGTCACAGTTGGAGTCAGTGCCTCGGTTTAGGGAATGGAAAATCAGGCAGGGTACCTGTTCTTGATTGCTAGCCATGACCTTCGCAGTTGTGACCCTCACCAGGGAAATCTGCAAAGAAAAGATTAAATAAACCATCTTCCTACCTGTGTGAAAATGCTTCAGGCACGGAGAATTCTGCAGGAAGCCTCACAAGTTGAGGCAGCCGTTCGTTCCCGTTCAGAGTGTTAACTGTTCACTATTCCATATATTGGCCCCAAGTTTCCACACGATAAAAAACGGGCCTGAGCTGGGCGCCCGTTTTTCACGCCCAAAACGGCGCCGGAAAAAAAACGCGCGATTCTGGAGCGGATTTTGTAAGTGGGAGGGGGCGGGTACCATTTAAATTAGTTTTTTTTCCTGCCGGCAACCCTGCGGTTGCGCGTTGGAGCGTTCGCGCACGCACAGTGTGAAGGAAAACATTGGCACTCGGCCATTTTTGTAGTTCTTTGTAGCTGTTTAATTTTTGAACATTTTTTAATAAAAGCACATTGCCATCAGCACATCAGCACTGAGGCTTCTTGCAGCAGTGAGAAGGCTGCAGGAAGCCTCAGAAAGTTGAGGCAGTCGTTTCCCGACGGCCTCCCCCCCCCCCCCCCCCCCCCCGCCGCGGGAATGGCTGCTGAACTTGTGAGGCTTCCTGCAGCCTTCTCACTGTCTCCTTCCCCCCCCCCCTCCCCCCCGCTGCGTTCGGTCGGTCGGTCGGTCGGGCCCGCACTCCCTCCCTCCCCCCCCCCCCGCCCGCCCGCCGTCGGGAACGGCTTCCTCCTCCCCCCCCCCCCCCCCGCGGGAACGAACGGCTGCCTCAACTTGTGAGGCTTCCTGCAGCATTCTCCCTGGCTGAAGCATTTTCACACAGGTAGGAAGATGGTTTATTTAATCTTTTCTTTGCTTATAAATATTTATTCAGGTTGGATTTATTTGTATAATATTTGTAGAAGTATAAATAAGGATTTATTATAGAATTTAATGACTTCCCTCCCCCCCCCCACCTCGTTCTGGACGCCTAATTTGTAACCTGCGCCTGATTTTTTAATGTGTAGAACAGGTTTTTTCAGTTCTACAAAAATCTTCACTTGCTCCATTCTAAGTTAGTTTGGAGTACGTTTTCACTGTGGAAACTTTGAAATCAGGCGTCAGTGGCCGGACACGCCCCCTTTTGAAGAAAACATTCTGTTCCAAAGTGAAACTGTTCTACCTGACTAGAACTGCAGAAAAAAAAATGTGGAGAATTGCGATTTCTAAGATAGTCCGTTCTCCACCAGTTGCTCCTAAAAATCAGGCGCAAATCATGTGGAAACTTTTGCCCATAGAGAGTAGAGCATTAAGAAAGATCTATTTATGCTGCTGTTGAGGGTCTTGTTCAGTTATTAGAATAAGCCATGCCAATCCTCTCCTCCTTTTGTAGATATACCACTGACTGTACTCTCTTTAGGTTGTGTGGTGACTTTTTCTTGTTAAAGCACATGGGATTGGGGGTAGTGTGCTGACGTGGATTGAGAACTGGTTGTCAGACAGGAAGCAAAGAGTAGGAGTAAACGGGTACTTTTCAGAATGGCAGGCAGTGACTAGTGGAGTGCCGCAAGGTTCTGTGCTGGGGCCCCAGCTGTTTACATTGTACATTAATGATTTAGACGAGGGGATTAAATGCAGTATCTCCAAATTTGCGGATGATACTAAGTTGGGTGGCAGTGTGAGCTGCGAGGAGGATGCTATTAGGCTGCAGAGTGACTTGGATAGGTTAGGTGAGTGGGCAAATGCATGGCAGATGAAGTATAATGTGGATAAATGTGAGGTTATCCACTTTGGTGGTAAAAACAGAGAGACAGACTATTATCTGAATGGTGACAGATTAGGAAAAGGGAAGGTGCAACGAGACCTGGGTGTCATGGTACATCAGTCATTGAAGGTTGGCATGCAGGTACAGCAGGCGGTTAAGAAAGCAAATGGCATGTTGGCCTTCATAGCGAGGGGATTTGAATACAGGGGCAGGGAGGTGTTGCTACAGTTGTACAGGGCCTTGGTGAGGCCACACCTGGAGTATTGTGTACAGTTTTGGTCTCCTAACTTGAGGAAGGACATTCTTGCTATTGAGGGAGTGCAGCGAAGGTTCACCAGACTGATTCCCGGGATGGCGGGACTGACCTATCAAGAAAGATTGGATCAATTGGGCTTGTATTCACTGGAGTTCAGAAGAATGAGAGGGGACCTCATAGAAACGTTTAAAATTCTGACGGGTTTAGACAGGTTAGATGCAGAAAGAATGTTCCCAATGTTGGGGAAGTCCAGAACCAGGGGTCACAGTCTGAGGATAAGGGGTAAGCCATTTAGGACCGAGATGAGGAGAAACTTCTTCACCCAGAGAGTGGTGAACCTGTGGAATTCTCTACCACAGAAAGTAGTTGAGGCCAATTCACTAAATATATTCAAAAGGGAGTTAGATGAAGTCCTTACTACTCGGGGGATCAAGGGTTATGGCGAGAAAGCAGGAAGGGGGTACTGAAGTTTCATGTTCAGCCATGAACTCATTGAATGGCGGTGCAGGCTAGAAGGGCTGAATGGCCTGCTCCTGCACCTATTTTCTATGTTTCTATGTTTCTATTTCCTCCTCCTGTCAAAAGCTTCCATAAAAATGTGTTCTATTAAATGCCCATAGAGTGGGCCCTAAAACTGTGGTAATAGCTAAGCTGACTGCAATGCAGTTTTCTTGTAACTGCACCATGAATGATCAAAAGTTAATACCGTAACAGCTCATGACCTTGAAGCTAGCATTAAAGGTTGAAAAGCTTCTTGTGTCTGTTTCTTGTCCAAGTTAGCTGTATATCAAAAGCATACAGGCAATTTATATATATTACATGCCAAATTTTCATCTTTGGACAAACAGACTTGCTAGATAGAAGAGTTTTTATGAAGAATGAAGGCAAAAGGTTTCAGTGCCACTTATATAAATAAATGCTGTGAAATGTATTCTTTCCACATAGTGAGAAAATAATAGTGCGGTAGACAGCCTTAACCTGATGTAAAACTTGTGCAGTGATCCCTAAAAGATTTAGTTAAGGCACTCGGCTTTGGGGACTGGTATTTGAGAGATCACAATCGGTAACTAACGAGGAGTAAACTCTGTCCTGGGACATTAATTTAAGAGAAAGTAATTAAACGTTGTTTATACAAACACACTTCACCTGTGTGATGCATGTCCAAAATTAATTGAGCAGAGAACCTCCGAGTATGTTGCAAGATGAGCACCAGCTTCGAGGTTACTGTACGTCACAAGCACTTATTTACTGTGGTTTCAGTGGCATTGTGTTTAAGGCATCAGTAAGAAAGTGCTTGCATTTGTAGAGTGTACTTTATGCCTGTAGCTTCGGCCACAGCACTTCACAGCTAACAAATTAGTTTTTAAGTTAGTCACCATTGTTTTGTAGATAAACGAAGGAAGGTTCCACAAACAGCAATTAAATGTTAATTTGTTTTTGGTGGGATAAATGTTGGCCAGGAAACTGAGAACTCACCTTCAGTGCTTCAATAGTGCCATGGGATCTTCTACATCCTCCCAGCCTCAGTTTGCTGCCTCATCTGAAAGAAGGCACTTTCAACACTGGAGCGCTCCCTCAGTGCGACACTGGTGTGCCAGCCGAGATTATGGGTTCAAACCTTGGAGTGAGGCTTCAACCCACCAGCTTCTGACTCCGAGGTCAGAGTGCTACCCACTGAACAAAAGCTGTCATCACATCAATAAACGCTTCTTTCTTCCTGTTTGTATTCATATTTATTTCACTTTGTAAATATAGTGTGCACAATGGAATGACTTGGTTTGAATTTCTTTTGGGAAGGAATTAAAAATCAGTAAAATGATACTGATACAGTATTTAGATTTGTGATGTAGATATTAGCTGCCTTGGGTTGTGTTTTACAGATGATCAAACTGGGGTAAATGAGATAATCAGATTTCTGACCATCTCAGACAAGACTTACTGTAAATGTTGCACTGACTGTATTGCATATAAATTTTTTATTTTGTGAGCACATGATTTCTGTTGTATTCCTTTAAAAAGTAGTACCTGTACCGTTTTTCTCAAGGTAACTGCTGTCTTTCAGGAGTTAGAATGGGGGTCCTGAAAGTGTTACAATATTTGCAGGACCCCAGGAGTATATCTTTTCAGGTAATTCCTACAAGTTTCAGTATTTGCGGGGGGTCCTCAGGAAAGTGTCAGTATTTGTGGGGAGTCCCCAGGAAAATGACGAGCTGTAAAATTAATTTTCGAGGCCCTTTGTACAATCAAATCATTTTTACTCTGGGTACAAAATGAAGTGTGGTTGTGCCAGTCAGTGCAGGAATTACTATTGGAAAAATATTTCTATTTGCATATAATTCATTATTTGTATAAGTCAGATTGCTCCCACAAGGAAGGAAGAGGATAATTAACTTGCAGAAGGAGAGTTTCAACATGTAGGATGACTTGGGGAAGAGAGCTCAACTTCATTTCATAGACTTAAAGCTAGCTCTTTTATATGCAAAGTTCAGTGTTGAACTCCGTGTCTTCAGGATGGTATTAACCTAAAACTGGTTTTGAAATGCCGTGTTCCTGTGCAATCAATAAAATTGTACAGCCATATGACACTGACTAAATGAAGCATGCCTGGAACAGATGGATTTAAGTAATCATTTCAGTGCAATTATTTAACTGAAAAGCAATGGTCACTTTATAGGGTAGCTTGGTAGCTATGACAATCACGTATTGGACTCCCAAAATTACAACCTTTTCTCTCTTATGCGATATCCTTTCCTCAGTAATAGTTTTGCAGCTGTTGGGCAGATCACTGGAAGAGGCAACTCATATTAAGTAGAGACCAGGGTGGAAAGGCTCGTTAGCAGAACTGGTCTTGTCACACAATCGGTGAATTACCAACGGATCCATTACAGACCCAATCCATGTCCGGACCGGGGTCAAACAGGGCTGCGTCATCGCCCAACCCTCTTCTCAATCTTCCTCGCTGCCATGCTCCATCTCACAGTCAACAAGCTCCCCGCTGGAGTGGAACTAAACTACAGAACCAGTGGGAAGCTGTTCAAACTTCGCAGTCTCCAGGCCAGGTCCAAGACCACCCCAACCTCTGTCCTCGAGCTACAGTACGCGGACGACGCCTGCGTCTGCACACATACAGAGGCTGAACTCCAGGACATAGTCGACATATTTACTGAGGTGTACGAAAGCATGGGCCTTACGCTAAATATCAGTAAGACAAAGGTCCTCCATCAGCCTGTCCTCGCCGCACAGCACTGACCCCAGTTATCAAAATCCACGGCACGGCCCTGGACAACGTGGACCATTTCCCATACCTCGGGAGTCTCTTATCAACAAGAGCAGACATTGACGACAAGATTCAACACTGCCTCCAGTGCGCCATTGCAGCCTTCGGCTGCCTGAGGAAAAGAGTGTTTGAAGACCAGGCCCTCAAAACTGCCACCAAACTCATGGTCTACGGGGCTGTAGTAATACCCGCCCTCCTGTATGGCTATGAGACATGGACCATGTACAATAGACACCTCAAGTCGCTGGAGAAATACCACCAACGATGTCTCCGCAAGATCCCCTGGGAGGACAGACGCACCCTTGTTAGCGTCCTCGACCAGGCCAACATCCCCAGCATTGAAGCACTGATCACACTTGGATCAGCTCCGCTGGGTAGGCCACATTGTTCGCATGCCAGACACGAGACTCCCAAAGCAAGCGCTCTACTCTGAACTCCTTCAAGGCAAAAGAGCCAAAGGTGGGCAGAGGAAACGTTCCAAGGACACCATCAAAACCTCTTTGATAAAGTGCAACATCCCCACTGACACTTGGGAATCCCTGGCCAAAGACTGCCCTAAGTGGAGGAAGTGCATCCGGGAAGGCGCTGAGCACCTCAAGTCTCATTGTCGAGAGCATGCAGAAATCAAGCGCAGGCAGCAGAAGGAGCGTGCGGCAAACCAGTCCCACCCACCCCTTCCCTCAACGACTATCTATACCACCTGTGACAGAGACTGTGGTTCTTGTATTGGACTGTTCAGGCATCTAAAAACTCATTTTTAAGAGTGGAAGCAAGTCTTCCTCGATTCCGAGGGACTGCTTATGATGATGAATCACAGCGTAATGTTCGTGACTGATGTGGCGAAGGTGGTGAAATAAGAGAAGTCCTTCCTTGTGGTTTCTTCTGTTAAAGTGCTGTCTATACAATGCATTACATTGTGTACCTTCTGCAAGGTTCACCATGCACATTTTTGGTATTAGTAAATTGTAAACTTTGGATCAAGAAACACACCAGAGCTTTTGTGGTCTGAGGAGTATTCCTTGTAGTGATGGAAAGAGATTTGCCTTTGTAGTGCCCTTTCATAGTCCAAAATGTACCAGTGTTCATGTACAATGAATTACTTTGAAATTAATTACTTTATGTTGGTAACCATAGCAAACGTTCTGCACACAGCAAGATCCCACCAAGAACAAAGAGATGAATAATCAGTTAATCTATTGTTGGTGGTGGATAATGGAGTAATGCTAGTTCAGACATTAGGGCAACCCTCGGCTTCTCTTCAAACACTGCTATGGAGGCCTTGACTTGGTGTCTCTAACTATGAACAGATAAAAATCTGTTGCGTTTAGATAGAAGTCTGGATCGAAGATTTCTGTGCTTTCCTGACCAAGTTCTTCAGAGACAGCCATTCTCTTTTTTTAGATCTGCTCAGTTGATTCTGAAGAAACTGTAATGAATTAATGTTGATTTGATTAGATAGTTTCAGTCATACTGATAGCAAGCTAGTAAATTAAACTTTGTTTCCATAAGTTTACTGTGTGAAAAATACAATGAGTGCAAAATACTCCCTATGCTGATTATAAAGATGCATTCATTACTTAGTATTGACAGCACTTCTGTTATACCCAAATAAACCAAGCAGATACAAAAGTTATTTTCTTGCGAGAATGATGCTTGGGAACAATTTGGCTCCAGAGCAGTTTACTCCTATGCAGCGATCTTTTAATTAAATGACAAAATCCTCATCTGAACTATTTCAGTTAATGCTTTTGTCTGTACTCCTACCTGGTTCTAAAAGTGGCAGACTGTAAGTTATGAACAACTTGACCTGCCCCAAGGAGACCAGAAAAGTTGAAAAAAATTAAGTTCCGGTAGCTTTGCAAACATAATGGGCCCAAGTTTCCACATGATTTGCACCTGATTTTTAGGAGCAACTGGTGGAGAACGGACTATCTTAGAATTCACAATTCTCCACATTTTTTTTTCTGCAGTTCCAGTCAGGTAGAACAGTTCTACTTTGGAACAGAATTTTTTCTTCAAAAGGGGGCGTGTCCGGCCACTGACGCCTGATTTGAAAGTTTCCACAGTGAAAACGTACTCCAAACTAAAGTAGAATGGAGCAAGTGAAGATTTCTGTAGAATTGAAAAAACCTGTTCTACACATTAAAAAATCAGGCGCAGGTTACAAATCAGGCGTCCAGAACGAGGTGGGGGGGGGAAGGGGGGGGAAGGGAACTCATTAAATTCTACAATCAAACCTTATTTATACTTATACAAATATTATACAAATAAATCCAACCTGAATAAACATTTATAAGCAAAGAAAAGATTAAATAAACCATCTTCCTACCTGTGTGAAAGTGCTTCAGCCAGGAAGAATGGTGCAGCAAGCCTCACAAAACGAGGGAGCCAACCGAACGCGGGCGGGGGGGGGGAGGAGGGAGCCGACCGAACACGGGCGGAAGCAGGAGGGAGCCGACCGAACGCGGGCGGGGGCAGGAGGGAGCCGACCGAACGCGGGCGGGGGCAGGAGGGAGCCGACCGAACGCGGGCGGGGGGAGGAGGGAGCCGACCGAACGCGGGCGGGGGGAGGAGGGAGCCGACTGAACGCGGGCGGGGGGAGGAGGGAGCCGACCGAACGCGGGCGGGGGAGGAGGAGGGAGCCGACCGAACGCGGGCGGGGGAGGAGGAGGGAGCCGACCGAACGCGGGCGGGGGAGGAGGAGGGAGCCGACCGAACGCGGGCGGGGGAGGAGGAGGGAGCCGACCGAACGCGGGCGGGGGAGGAGGAGGGAGCCGACCGAACGCGGGCGGGGGAGGAGGAGGGAGCCGACCGAACGCGGGCGGGAGCAGGGAGGAGGGAGACGACCGAACGCGGGCGGGAGCAGGGAGGAGGGAGACGACCGAACGCGGGTGGGGGGGGAGGAGGGAGCCGACCGAACGCGGGCGGGGGAGGAGGAGGGAGCCGACCGAACGCGGGCGGGGGAGGAGGAGGGAGCCGACTGAACGCGGGCGGGAGCAGGGAGGAGGGAGACGACCGAACGCGGGCGGGGGGGGGCAGGAGGGAGCCGACCGAACGCGGGGGAGTGAGCCGACCGAACGTGGGCGGGCGGCGGGGGGGGGAGGGGGGAGCCGACCGAACGCGGGGGAGGGAGCCGATCGAACGTGGGCGGGCGGCGGGGGGGGGGGGGGGGGAGGAGGAGGGAGCCGACTGAACGCGGGGGAGGGAGCCGACCGAACGCGGGGGAGGGAGCCGACCGAACGTGGGCGGGCGGCGGGGGGGAGGAGGAGGGAGCCGACTGAACGCGGGGGAGGGAGCCGACCGAACGCGGGGGGGAAGGGAAGGGAGCCGACCGAACGCGGGGGGGGGGGGGGGAGGGAATGGAGCCGACTGAACACGGGCGGGAGGGAGGGAGCCGACCGAACGCGGGCGGGAGGGAGGGAGGGAGCCGACCGAACGCGGGGGGGGGAGGGGGGGGAAGGGAGGGAGCTGACCGAACGCGGGGGGGGGGGGAAGGGAATGGAGCCGTTCCAGACGGCTGGCGGGAAAGAGAGAAGGCTGCAGGAAGCCTCAGAAATTGAGGAGCCATTTCCCGACGGCAAAAGGGGGAGGTCGTCGGGAAACGGCTGCCTCAACTTTCTGAGGCTTCCTGCAGCCTTCTCACTGCTACAAGAAGCCTCTGTGCTGATGGCAATGTGCTTTTATTAAAAAATGTTCAAAAACTAAACAGCTACAAAGAACTACAAAAATGGTCGAGTGCCAATGTTTTTTTCACACTGAGCATGCGCGAACGCTCCAACGCGCACGCGCAGCGTTGCTGGCAGGAAAAAAACTAATTTAAATAGTACCCGCCCCCTCCCACTTACAAAATCGGCGCGAGTGTAGGCTCCGCCCCCCTGGGCGCTGCGCCAGGCAGACAAGGAGCTGCAAAGCGCTCCAGAATCGCTCGTTTTTTTTCCAGCGCCGTTTTAGGCGCGAAAAACGGGCGCCCAACTCGGAGGGGCGCCCGTTTTTTATCATGTGGAAACTTGGGCCCAATGAGCTACAAAAGTAGCAACAAAAAGCTGATATAGCCCCCAATAAACCTGACTACTCAAAGACCGGTCTCAGCAGAGACTTTGCAACAATTGAAGATAACTTGGCTTTGCAACCGGGTTTTCGCCGCCGAGGGTCAAATTGCGACAAAAACCCGGTCGCAAACTTTTCAAAAATCCGGCCCAAGGAGTTAGATTGAAAGTGCTGCAGAACACAGGATTTTCACCACTTAAACTGCAGGGGGAAGGGAGGTGCAGCAGTTTATAGTACAATACAAACATTTAAAATATACTGCAAGTAAAAAAATAATTTGAAGCATTTCTCATTGCTCTGTTTTCCCTTTGAATGCCGGCTTGGCTCATTTGGTCGCACCGTGATTGGTAGTTTGTGGGTTCAAGCCCCATTCCAGAATTTGAGCACATAATCTAAACTGACAGTCTAGTGCAGTGCTGAGGGAGTGTTGCGTTGTCAGATGTCCCATACTTGAGATGAGACATTAAATCAAGGCCTGTTTGCCTGTTCTGCTAGTTTGGATAGACATTAAAGATCCCATGGCACTACTCCAAAAAGAGCAAAGATCTCTCTCAACAAACATCATCCAAAACTAGATAACTGGTCATTCATCATATGGCTGTGCACAATGGCTGCCAAATTCTCCTACATATAACCAATCACAGCACTCCAGAGTAATTCAAAATATGTACTGTGTTTTGCAGATGTTTCTGAGGGATGTGTCAGGGTGCTTGATAAATGCAATTTCCTTTTTTTTATTTCTTCTCTTCGAACTCCTTTTTTTACTGTTTATTTTGTACTTTAAAACTAAGTTTTGTGCTGCCATTTGCCTCTGGCTCCCCGCTCATTGCACGATATGGGAGTGGGAACCAAACTGAGAAACAAGTTCCTTCGGCCGCACTTGCCGGTCAATCAGTGGCCGACAGTCTAACGATTGATGTGATCATAACACAGCTATTTTTATTCACACACAGGCTATTGAAGAAGATAAAGGTCCATGTAATTAATGTCAAAATTACTAATTGGATTGATAATGGACTTGAAATTGAAGGTCACAAACCTAAATAATATGTAAAAGGTTACTTATTATTATAAAATAACATTTGTTGATAGTTTAAGGCTGTGTTGCAAGGTAACTTGGATAAATTACATAGGCTGAGGATAATAAATGGAATTTGTTGTGAGTAATTTGTGCATCCATGCACGTTGGTGCAAGCTATAGAAACATACACAATAGGTGAGTGCCTCGGACAAGTTTAGAGAAGGATAATTATTTGATCTTCATTATCCCCAAAAACATACTCTGGCAATATTAAGTCATTGTGAGGCTGTGCTCAGTGGGTACCACTTTCGCCTCTGAGTCAGAAGGTTGTTGGTTCATTTCCCACTCCAGAGACTTGAGCACAAAGATCTCGGCTGACGTTCCAGTGTAGTACTGAGGGAGTGCTGCACTGGCAGATACACATCTTTTAGATGAGATGTTAAATTGAGGCCCCGTCAGCTCTCTCAGGTGGACATAAAAGATCCCACGGCACTATTTCGAAGAAAAGTAGGAGTTCTCCCCAGTGTCCTGGTCAATATTTGTCCCTCAACCAACATCACTAAAACAGATGATCTGGTCATTATCACATTGCTGCTTGTGGGAGCTTGCTGTGTGCAAATTGGCCACCATGTTTCCTGCATTACAACAGTGACTACACTCAAAAAGTACTTCATTGGCTGTAAAGCACTTTGGGACGTCCTCAAGTTGTGAAAGGTGCTGTATAAATGTAGATCTTTTTCTTTGTCTGGTTACTGTAGTATGAATTAATTGCTTTAAAAGGAAGCTGTTTAAGGTTGGAATTGAAGGTTATGAGGAGAAGCATAAACTGAGCCAATCAAATATCTAATGGAACACTGAGTCCAGACCTGCAGGGCCATTTAAAATGTCATCTGTTAAATATATGTCGTCAAGATTGAATAATGTAGACTGCAATTTTAGATTGATATCTGGAGTTTCACTTGATTATCTTTGGGCCTGGGAGAAATTTCACACGGCTTGATCTTTTAAGCTCTCCGGTAAAGTGAAGAGTTAAATATTCAGTTTGATTCTAGACATGTATACACTCAATCATGGCATCAGGGCCCCAAGTTTCGTGCTGCGGTGAAAACGGCGCACCTCCGAGCTGGGCGCCTGTTTTTCGCGCCGAAAACTGCGCCTAAAAAAAAATCTGATATTCTCGAGCTCCTTGGAGCTCGATGTCTGCTCGGCGCGGCGCGCTCTTCGCAGCAGGGGGCGGAGCCTAACACTCGCGCCGATTTTCTAAGCAGCAGGGGGCGGGTACAATTTAAATTAGCCTTCGTGGTGCCGGCAACCCTGCGCGTGCACGTTGGAGCGTGCGCGCACGCGCAGTCTCACACAAACATTGGCACTCGGCCATTTTAAAAAATACTGCAGAAAAAGTGAAGATTTGTTTCTTGGACCCCTGCAAAGGCTTGTAATTTAATTTTTTTTGATATTTCTGTGTGTGAGGGAGTGCTTTTAGCAGCACTGCTGAATAAATCACCTGCTGAAATCAGTGAGTTCAGCTTTTCACTGCTAAATTTGCAGAACCGGTGCTGCATTGGTGCATGCAAATTAAGGACTGTGAGTTTGGAGAAATAAGAGTGCCAATTCAACTTTGCAATGGACCAACGTCCACCAAAGAATTTCTTGCATGAGGAAGTGGAGATATTAGTCAACGTAATTGAGCAGAGATGGCAGGAGCTAGATACCAGCTACAGAGGTCGCATAAAAGTGCCACCAAAAGAAATGAAGAAACGGTGGAACCAAATTGCAGAAGATTACTGCGCAGTGGTGCATACCACGAGATCTGGAAGCCAGTGTAAAAAGAAATGGCACGACCTTGGTCAAGTAGTTAGTGTAAGTAATATTTCCCATTTTTAATTTAATCATAATTGTAACCTGGCTATCTGTATGTCCCACTTTGCAGACTGACACACTCTGTAAAAAGTTATATTTTACTCTTTGCAGAAGAAATTGGCCCACAACAAAAGGGAGGCAACTCGGACAGGAGGAGGCACGCCCAATCTGCATCCACTGACACCCTTGGAACAAAGGGTAGCTGCTATGATGAGTCGTACATGGAGAAAAGCAATCGGTACAGCACAAGCTGGGCCCGCACGCGAGGAAGAGGGTAAGTCCTGAAAATGCATTATGGCCCTTTAAATCAACCTGCTGCCTGGCCTGCTATGTGTGAGAGTACTCGTGCCACCCACCCGGCCCCCTCCCTTGCTGTTAAGCATTTGACTGTTCTGATGTATTTTGCAGAACATGATGATGATGATGATGACGATGATGATGCTGATGCCAACCCTGAGGATCCTGAAGATACAGAACAAGAACCAGTACAACCAGCTGCGGACGATCCAGACTGGATGATGGCAGCGATGATTGAAATGTCTGCAGGGGAGAGCTTCCGATTTAATGTTTATGAGCCCCCATCAAGGGGCATCAGAGTTTCAACCCCGAGCATAGGTCTTGGTTCCACCTTCCATGGCTTCGCTTCCGATGTTGCGGGTCCCAGTGGTGCTGCTGATATAATGCAGCATTCTACAGTCAGTGCACTACCGTCCCAGCCTACGCCTCCCTCTCGCATAGGTTCTGGTTCCACCTACTATGGTTTTGATTCCGACGCTTCGGGTCCCAGTGTTGCTGCTGATATCATGAAGCAGTTTACGCCCATTCGTCCAACATCCCAGCCCACGGCTCGCACTCGAGTGCTGTCGTTTGGAACACAGAGCGTACTACCGTTCCAGCCCGAGCCTCTCCCTCTAGTTCTGCCGTCTGCAACACAGCGCATCCCACCATTCCAGCCCAAGCCTCTCCCTCCAGTTCAGCCGTCTGGAACACAGAGCATCCCACAGTCCCAGCCCGCGCCTCCCTGTGTAGTGGTGCCGCTTGCAACACCGAGCATCCCACCGTCCGTGCCCGTGCCTCCCTGTGTAGTGGTGCCACGAGGCAGACCCCAGGCAGAGGAGAAGGAGATTGGAGACACGCTCTCCTGAGATGCAGCGTGCAACAGATGCGACTCAGGTTGTGGCATTGGGTATGGAGACCAATGAGCTTACCCGATCACTCATCAGTGGCGTCAATGCAGTAGGTGAAGAGTTGACGGTCCTGACGGGAGAAATAGCAGTAATGACACGGGAACTTAGGGAGGGAATGTCCGAGGGAGTGCAATCGACGGCACAGGCCATCAGGGAGGGCCTGGTTGAGGTAGCTGCTGCAATAAGGGCACACAGCCCAGCCAATCAAATGACACCCCCATGAGGAAGTGAACACTCACTGAGATATGGATGAGACATGGTTGCAGCCTTTCTTTGCTGCTTTTGTTCTTGTTCTTGATGTAGCTATAGTAGTGTTTTTCAAATTGAAATTGTTTTATAAGTTTTGTAACTTTACAACTTATAAGGGATCTTATGGTTTTTAAGTGATCTTATAGTGTAAATGCTCACATTTTTTTGTATCTTATTTAATTTTGCACCTAAAAAGTGATCCTGAAGTTTAAGTGTTCTTCAGAGTGTAAGATTTTTCACAATGAAACTGTTTTGTAAGTTTTGTAACTTTACAACATATAAGTGATCTCAGGGTTTTCAAGTGATCTTATAGTGTAAATGCTCTCACATTCTGTAAATTATTTAATTTTGCATCTAAAAAGTGATCTTGAAGTGTAAGTGATAGAGTGTAAAATCTTTCACATAGAAAGTGTTTTGTAACTTTACAAGTTTCTAAGTGATAAAGTTTTTAAGTGATCTTCAAGAGTCATATTAAAAGTATAGTTTGATACAACAAATATTTTATTAGAGTGACGTTAACTTTTCAATAAAATATTTTTTCATTAAAACTGTTTCATGTTCCATTAACACAACACAACGTAGGAACAACTGCAAAGAATAAACATGTCCATGCGCAAAAGTGGTCGCAGAGCCCTCAGGCATCAGTAGTTGAAGCGTTCACGAATGAGCTGCTGGCGCAAGTCTCGAGCAATCGTTAAAGGGGCACGATGGATGGCCCTCCTCCGACCTCGTGCTCCAGCATCAGGCACTTGCATGCTTTCCTGATTGTCGTTATTATCCACATCCTGGTCTTCCGTAATACTATCATCATGCACTGGACCCTCACGTCGGTCTTCGGGTTCCACTACCAGCTCCTGCTGCCTCATGATGGCTAAGTTATGAAGCATGCAGCACACAACAGTGAAGTGACCGACAATCTGAGGAGAGTATTGCAAGTGTCCTCTGGAATGATCCAGGCATCGGAATCGCTGTTTCAATATGCCAATGGTCCTCTCAATGATGCTGCGCGTCGCAATGTGCGCCATGTTGTATTGATGGTCAGCTTCTGTCCATGTCACGCGCAGAGGTGTCATGAGCCAGGTGGTCAGGCCGTACCCTTTGTCTCCCAGTAGCCAGCTCTGCCCTTCTGGCTGCTGCTCAAACATGTCAGATAGAATGCTGTCGCGTAGGATGAACGCATCGTGGGTGCTGCCAGGGTATCTCGCATCGACTGACATGATGCGCTGCTTGTCGTCACACACGAGCTGCACACCTTTCCTATTTCGGTACTACTCAGATTCCTCCACGGGTGCTCGCAAGGCTATGTGGGTACAATCAATGCAGCCCTGTACCTTTGGGAAGCTGGCAATCCTGAAGAAGCCCACAGCCCTCTCATGGATCGCTTGTGCGGTCATTGGGAAATTGATGAAGTCATTCCTTCGCACATAAAGTGCAGCCGTGACCTGGTAAACGCAGGCATGTATTGCACATTGAGAGATGGCACACACATCTCCAGTTGTAGCCTGAAACGATCCCGAGGCATAGAAAGAAAGTGCAGCTGTTACCTTCACTTCAACAGACAAGGCAGTTGTCCTTCTGCTTCTGGGCTGCAAATCTGCTCTCACCATATCACAGATCTCAGTGACAACTTCTCTTAGAAAACGCAGCTTTTTCACACAATCAGCCTCGCTCATGTCCAGGTACGAGCGCCTGGTTCGATATTGTCGACGTGGGTAAGGTCTCCTGCCCATTGACCTACGGGCTACAACGTTCCTGGTGCGGTGAGCTCTAATCAATTCTCTCCTATGCAGTGAATTGATGGCGAACCATTGCATAATACGTGGTGTTGACAATGCAGCACCCATTCTGCAAATTTAAATATAAAACTGTCGATGTGGCTGTCTCTCCTTGTCCAAATGGCCTCAGTCCCTCTCACAGCTCGAAGGCTGCTGCTGTATTTTTGGCTGCCGGCCAGCCACTGACACCGCCCCTAAAGCGTAGCCGAATGGCCTCAAGAACCTTAATGAGCTGCGTGTGTCCTGCGTTGATTCTTCGGCTGCCGACCAGCCACTGACGCCGCTGCTATCTCATGGCCGAATGGCCTCACATCGGTCCGCTGATTCTTCGGCTGCCGGCCAGCCACTAACGCCGCTGATATCTCATGGCCGAATGGCCTCGGGTCCGTCCGGTGCTGCTTCTTCACGGCCAGCCACGAAGAGAATGAAGGCCTGCCTCAAGCACTGCAGCTCAGCTCGAAGCTTGCTGCCGCTGCCGTCGAGACACTGACGCCACACCGCTGCCTGTCTCCAACCTGAAAGGCCTGCCTGAAGCACTTTCACACAGGTAGGAACATGGTTTATTTAATCTTTTCTTTGCTTATAAATTTTTATTCAGGTTGGATTTATTTGTATAATATTTGTTTAAGTATAACTAAGGATTGATTGTAGAATTTAATGACTTCCCTTCCCCCCCCTCCCCCCCCCCCACCATTCCCTATGCCTAATTTGTAACCTACGCCTGATTTTCTAAAGTGTAGACTAGGTTTTTTCGAGCGTACAAAAATCTTCACTTACTCCATTCTAAGTTAGTTTGGAGTAAGTTTTCACTCACGAAACTTTGAAATCAGGCGTAAGTGGCCGGACACGCCCCCTTTTGAAAAAAAAATTCTGTTCCAAAGTGAAACTGTTCTACCTGACTAGAACTGGAGCAAACTAAATGTGGAGAATTCCGATTTCTAAGATACTCCGTTCTACACCAGTTGCTCCAAAAAATCAGGAGCAAATCATGTGGAAACTTGGGGCCAAGGTTTGTTAATTGATTTTTGTAGTGCCTTCCAGATTTTTAAACCTTAGGCTAAGAATTTGTTTTTCTTATTTGTTCCACATTGTTCTCAAGCACTGAGCAGTACCTGCAATACTTTGGGGTAGAGTTTGTGCTTCGGGCGCAAGTTGTGCTCGATGTTGCACTGGTTTTCTGAAGTGAAGTTATGGTTCAAGTCTCCGCTGAAACTCATTTGCATAATAAACCTAAACTCAACCATGAATCAGTGCAATCGGGCAACGTAATAGAACGTGATTGTTTGTTTTATTTTTTATTGCATTGAAAAAAATTATTTGGTTTATTGAGTGGTAACCTGTTCCAGTTTGTTTAATACAACTAAAGATGGGTTTATCGCAACAAATAAGCATTTTAAATCGGTGTCTAGTCCACAGAGATCTAATGATTTTAAATAACCCTAAAAATGAAATTTTAAAACTATACAGAACCATTCATTGGTTCCATCCATGTACACTGGGTAGTTTCTTAGTAAATTCAATATTTAAAAACTGTTAAAAGCTGAATTTGTTAAACCCCAGCTTAATTCGAAGGGCTACAAACGGGCGGGAACTCGCCATGGTGATTCATTCGATTTGGGGGTGGGAGCAATTTGGTGGGTGGGGCTGGCTTCCAGCGTGATTTTTTTTAAAGCAGTATAAAAGATCACGGAAACTCGATTTGCACTGAATGGACCTTGTGGTTGAAATTCCTCGATCTTTTACGCTGGTTTGCCCGATTTCGGGCTAAAGCGCAACCTAGTGCAAACTTTATCCCTTTGACTTCAATTATCTATTCACAGATTTCTCGTGGCCTTGCTCAGTGAGTCAAAGGATCAATTCTGCTTTATGACAGTAGGCGTGTTATGCCATGCAACACAGAGTATGTTAACAGGGCCAGTGATTTACGATGACTGAATAAGTGAAATGATGGGGCAGAAATCCTTCTCGAGGACTTCCCGCAAAGCACTAAATAATTGACATAAAATGCGCACTTACCTGAAGCTGCTGTGCCCGCTTGAAATCCTGATCCACAGGCCTCCTCTCCCTGCGCGTCGCAGCGCGTGCTCGTAGGGATGTGCGCAGGAGTCACGTGTGCCTGGACACCCAATCACAGGTAAGTATTTTCTCATTCATTGTAATAGGAGTTTCATAAGTTATAAAGCTCCTATTACAATGAATGAGAAAAACGTCAAAATGCACAAACACTACATGAAACATTTAAACACCTCACACAATGCACTAATAGAAATTAAAGTTGTTATACATGTTTTTTTAAAGAAAAAAAATTGCCGATTTAAAAAAAAAGTTAGGGTTAGGGTTTAAAATAACCTTACCTGAGTGAGCTGTGTTTTAACATAAATATGTTTTAAAAATTTTTATTTTAATCATGTTTTTTTATATTTTTAAACTCTTACGCCTGTAAAAGTAGGTTATGCGCCTGCTTTTTCAGGCACAAAATTTTTTAAGACATTTGCCGGGCAAGATATGCGTAAATCCCGCAATCTTTCCCGCACAACTGTCTTCGCTCCCAAGATGTCTACACTGAAAACCGGCTTTTCCGATGCCTTCCCGGGTCCGTAGAAACTTCGTACGGGCCCGGGACGTCGGAATTTCTACCCCGATGTATTAGTGCTGATGGTAAGCAGCATGTGTGTACTGGAACGCCAACATCCGTCAATTGCTGGTCTTGCACAATGTGCGCAAATACTGGAATTGATCTGAATAGCTACACTGGGTATTGTAGGACTTGCTTCAATTTTTCCCTTTTACTCAGCAAATGTACATAAAAAAGTTAACACTAACAAACATGATTAAATTGTCAGCTTTTAGCTCGTACATACAGTACTCTATATTCAGAAAGTGCTGCCAGCTGAGATTCCTCCATATCTAAAGCAAGCGTTGTAAAGATTCATAGGAACTTAACAATTTTGAAATTAAAAAGTTTATTTGTTATGCTTTTTGTTCTCTTTGCTGCACATTACTGCTCTCCTTTCTTGTGAAGCTATTAATTATCCTAGATATTAGTTGTAAAAAAAGTGTTGTGTAATCATCCGCTATAAGTCCGAATCGACTTGAAACTGTGCGTCTGCTGGGGAGTAGGTGGTTGGCTCCCAGACCTTTCCTAATGCCTTCTGACTTCCTGCTTGGTGGTGAGTGGTTCCTCCCAGGTTGTTTCTTTCTCTTCACGTTCACACAATGAGGACATTCAGTTTCAAATGAGGGGCAGTTTTATCTGCATACATTTAGTAGCTGATATAATTATTTTGCATCCAAAGATTATTTTCAGTTTTTTCCGCTTAAAGTTACCTTCTTAGTGAGAGGGAATTTCACCTTTGGGGAGTGGGGCACAGAATTGGAAATCTGTCCTGCTTACCCCTTGCAGCACAACATGTCTGTTGTATTTATGTTGTGATCTTTACTTTGCTGTTACTGTGATGTTTCTGTACCTTCTGTTTTGATGGCATGTGCATTAGCTCGGTGACTAAGACTCAATCAATTTATTTGCAACATGCCAAGTCAACTACCACATTGATTTATAATGTACCTGTGTACCTTCACTCAGGGTCACACTAACACACTGACCAAAGGGGCCTTTGCCCAGGGACCCCAGCCAAATATGGAGGGGCCCCATGAACACAGCTTGCCATAAACTCAAACAGCGTTGCCTGCCGGTGTTCATTACACTGCATGGCAGGCAGATTGGGATTTGAGTGCTGTAGATGGTTTAGCTACCTGGCTAGTCGTACCAGCGCTGTGCAACCCACATGTGGTCGAAGCCTGTGAGCAGACGAGAAGAGTGGAAGACACCGTCGGAGTCTCACAACAAGGTGGGAAGAAGTGGTGGATGAACGTCTCCAAGCCTTTGTAGCTCATCACAAGGTTCAATATTTAATGTAGGCATTTTATTACATATTTGCATTTGAATGGGTGGGGGAGGGGAAACAACACGAATGTTCTTAATTTCAAAGGCCCCAGGAACTCTAAGTGTGCTCCAGCCCCCACTGCTTTTAGCAGAAGGAGGTTTACTTTTTGTTTTTAGTGGCAAAATGAATTAAATTAACAACCAGTCATTAACTTGCTCTTTCTTTCCATCTTTCTCTTCCCCGCCCACCCCATCAAAAACATTTTATTTTTTGATACCTCTGTGAAGTGTTTGGGACATTTTCTACATTTAAGATGCTAAATAACTGCAGGCGATTGGTTATTTACTAATGAGCATGTGATGTGTATTGAACGGACAATTTCAGTGAACTGTCTGCAATGGTAAGGAAGGACATACACTGCGAGCATGCAGCAGTTAAGAGGGTTCTGTACTGTTAAACCTAAGCTGTGGATTTCAGTCTGAGCTCAACAGTAAACAGCTCACTTGTGCAGCATTGCTGTCGGTTGGGTACCTTGCAGTTCCACGAGGAAACTACCTCCTCCTACAGCAAGGTCGCAATCTGTTGGCCAGTCACAGACGTTTAAATCAGATGTGTTGGACAATTTTGTTACTGTTCTACCTCTTAAATGAAAGAAGTTGGATCGAAGAAGGAAAATGGAAAATTAAACAATATATTTTTCTAGTTGCACCCTTTGTGGCAAATTCTCTCAAAAAAAGAGCCAAGCTGTATAACAACAGCAGTCCGAGACCTTCAGCCGTGCTGTGTCAAATTAAAGCAGATGGAATGAATGTGAAATATTGCGTAGTTCAGAGCCCTGCCTTTTTAAGCATCGATCTGTATAAAAATGCAGAGCAATGCAGTAGAACGTTCCAGGCCACCGAGATGTATTGCAGTGTGGGACTTAGTAACTGTCTCATTACAAAGCAATTCCACCTACTCAAAACTGAAGTAGTCATTTTACTGATATTTAGTGTGTTCTTCAGTAAATTATACGCTTTGATGGCTGGGGAAGAGTGAACATATTTCATTTTTTTTATAAAGATACTAGTTTTTACTATTCCAAAATGACTGATATAACTCTGAATCCTTGTAGAATTGAAGGAATGAACGCATTAACTGTGTCATAATATACAAAAAAATGGAAACATCTGCGATATCAGTGCACTAAATTGTGGACATCATTGTTAAACAGTAGGCTGAGTGCCAGATGATTTACTCTGTTTTGTCGGCAGAGCTTCAGCGAGAGAACTGAGTGAGTGGTTTGCATATACTGTTTGCTTGCACTTAGCTCACAGTATGGCTGCACTGTCATTCTCAAGGATTGACCGCTTGCTTTTATTTTCTGCAGCTGATGCCATGAGAGTTTCTGAAGCTAATGGCAGGTTGTATTCTTTATTTTTATGATACTAAAACTGCTGTCAGTACGATTTACAGACATGTACAGAAATGGATTGGGGGAAGGGAGTAAGAATAACATCACGATAATCTCACACACACACACATACCAGTAGATTGGGGGAGGGGTTAAGAATCATGTAGCATTACACTGAAAATGAAAATGTATCCATTTATTTAAAAATGTGCTGTTTGTGCACAATTCCTGTCAACATTTTCCATTAGAAATTCCTATATCCACACTTACAATGGAAATGACCTGTGTGAACTTGCTAAGCTGTAATTAAAAATCGTCTGTGCACACACTTCCTGTCTACAAAACGTTACTTCCCGTTGCCATACTTTTATCACAATTTTGATCAATTTTTTCAATTATAAATTACGAAGTTCACATTTATAATGGCAGTCGTCCATGCAAAATTGCCATACTGCAATTACACCCTCCCGTCAATAGTGGCATTGCAGCATCTGTACTAAAGGGAGGATGTAATTGCAGTTTGGCAATTTTGCATGGACGACTGCCATTATAAATGTGAACTTCGTAATTTATAATTGAAAAAATTGATCAAAATTGTGATAAAAGTATGGCAATGGGAAGTAACATTTTGTAGACAGGAAGTGTGTGCAGACAGACGATTTTTAATACAATATATATAGAAATAGATATCAGTCGGCACATTACAACAATTCAATCATAGAATCATAGAAATGTACAGCACAGAAGGAAGCCATTTGGCCCATCGTGCCTGTGTGGATCTTTGAAAAAGCAGTCGTGTTTAGTCCCACATCCCCGTTTTTTTGTCTGTAACCCTGTCAGTTCCTCATCATCAAATACCTGTCCAACTCCCTTTGAAAAATTATTTATGTAATCAGCTTGCACCACCTTTTCAGGTCGAGCGTTCCAGATCCCGACAATTCTGAGTGAAAAAAATTCTCCTCATCTCTCCTCTAGATCTTTTGCTAATGGTTTTGAATCTATGACCTCTGGTTCTTGACCCACTTGCTATTGCTACAGGGAATATTTTTTTCTCTCTGCTCTGTCAATACCTCTAATCATCTTGAAAACCTCTATTGGGTCACCTCTTAACCTTCTCTGTTCCAACTAGAACAGTCCTAACTTTTCCAACCTCTCCTGATAACTGAAGACCCACATCCCTGGTAACTTTCTGTCAAATCTCCCCCGCACCTTTCCTAAGGTCTTCACATCTTTCTTGAAGTGTGGTGCCCAGAATTGTCTACCATTATCCAGCTGAGGCCTACCCAGTGATTTATAAAGTTCCAGCACGATCCTTGTTTAGTATTCTATTCCTCTATTTATAAAGTCAAGTAACCGATATGCTTTTTAATCACCTTATTAACTTGCTGTGCCACCTTATGTATATGGACACCAAGGCCTCATTGTGCCATTTATAGTATACTGTCATTTCATATTCCTCCCAAAGTGCATCACTTCACACTTCTCCATTGAGCTCCATCTGCTTCTGCCCATTTCACCATCCTGTCTGTCGTGCCGAAGTCTATAACTATCCTAATCATGATCATCTTTGCCAAGGTTCGGACCATCTAAAAACTGTATAAATTTTTCGCTACACTTGATTCTAAGTCATTTATAAAAATTGAAAAGCGTAGTGGTCCCAAAACTGATTTTTGGGGTACACCACTGCAAACTACCGCCCAGTCTGAAAAACATCCCTTACCATCACTCTTTGCTTCCTGTCACTGAGCCAATTTTGTACTCATACTGCCACTTTCCCCTTAATTCCGTGGGCTTCCAACATCTTAATAAGCCTCCCGTATGGCACTTTATCGAATGCCTTTCGAAAGTCCATACAGATAACATCTACGACAGTTACTTGATCAAAGAATTCAATCAGGTTAAGATTGAAAGATTGTGACCATTGCCTCTGTTATTTCTACCTTTGCTTCCATCAGCAACCTAGGATGTATCCCATACATGAAGTAGGGAAGTCTTGCTACAACTGTACAGGGCCTGGTGAGACCACACCAAGAGAACTGCGTACAATTTTGGTCTCATATTTAAGGAGGGATAACATTTTTGCCTCTGAATCCTTCCAGGGATCTGCTGGAGACACATCCAGGATCTCCCAGTCGGCAGCACACCAATGCACAAGGCAGGTGACTTCTGGGTTGTTTGCCAGGGCTGGCAATGATGTGAACTCTGCCTGCAATGACGCCAGACAGGATGAGCTGGCGCACGGGTTTACATTTCTGGCTGGTGAGGATGTCATTGGGGGCCATTGTTTCTCCTTCAGCTTCTCTTGTAAACATGAGTGCAGAGTTATCTCGTAGCGGCTGAAGTGCTATTGCAGCGGGGGTGTACCATATTATAACAACATTCTTACTGGCCAAAAACTACTCTCCAATCAGACTGATCCAATGTCACAATTGTTGCAGTACAATTGACGGGTGTAATCGTTCAGCAGAATTTTCGGTTGATGGTACCAAGAATATAATAAGTACCATTTGAACTGGATCAATTACAAGGAAAGTCATCTGGAGACACTGGGCTAAAAATTCGCCAATCTTGCACCCATTTCATTGGCGATATTTCACTGTTTCACTGGCGAAAAATGGTGTGGCAGGAAATTTGGAGAAGTCTTGCGGTGCTTTTTAAGTACCGCTGGGAAACGGACCACCGCCGTGCAAGACTCGAAATATCGCTTTCGCCAAAAATTTGGCTCACAGCGCACCCGTATTTAGGATGAAACGCAGCATTCGAAATCGCACGCAGCATTCGAAATAAAGTAAATGAGTTGACGGCACAAATCATTACAAATGGATATGATTTGGTGGCCATTACAGAAACGTGGTTGCAGGGTGGCCAAGACTGGGAATTAAACATACAGGAGTATCTGACAATTCGGAAAGATAGACAAGAAGGGAAAGGAGGTGGGGTAGCTCTGTTAATAAAGGAAGATATCAGGGCAGTTGTGAGAGACGATATTGGCTCTAATGAACAAAATGTTGAATCATTGTGAGTGGAGATTAGAGATAGTAAGGGGAAAAAGTCACTGGTGGGCGTAGTTTATAGGCACCCAAATAATAACTTCACAGTGGGGCGGGCAATAATCAAGGGAATAATGGAGGCATGTGAAAAAGGAACGGCAGTAATCATGGGGGATTTTAACCGACATATTGATTGGTCAAATCAAATCGCATGGGGTAGCCTGGAGGAGGAATTCATAGAATGCATACGGGATTGTTTTTTAGAACAGTATGTTACAGAACCTACAAGGGAGCAAGCCATCTTGGATCTGGTCCTGTGTAATGAGACAGGAATAATAAACGATCTCCTAGTAAAAGATCCTCTCGGAATGAGTGATCACAGTATGGTTGAATTTGTAATACAGATTGAGGGTGAGGAAGTAGTATCTCAAATGAGCGTACTATGCTTAAACAAAGGGGACTACAGTGGGATGAGGCCAGAGTTGGCTAAAGTAGACTGGGAACACAGACTAAACGGTGGCACAATTGAGGAACAGTGGAGAACTTTTAAGGAGCTCTTTCATAGTGCTCAACAAAAATATATTCCAGTGAAAAAGAAGGGCGGTGATAGAAGGGATAACCAGCGTGGATAACCAAGGAAATAAAGGAGAGTATCAAATTAAAAACCAATGCGTATAAGGTGGCCAAGGTTAGTAGGAAACTAGAAGATTGGGAACATTTTAAACAACAGCAAAGAATGACTAAGAAAGCAAATAAAAAAAGGAAAGATAGATTACAAAGGTAAACTTGCGCAAAACATAAAAACAGATAGTAAAAGTATTTACAGATATATAAAACGGAAAAGAGTGACTAAAGAAAATGTTGGTCCCTTAGAAGATGAGAAGGGGGATTTAATAATGGGAAATGTGGAAATGGCTGAGACTGTAAACAATTATTTTGCTTCGGTCTTCACAGTGGAAGACACAAAAACCATGGCAAAAATTGCTGGTCACAGGAATGTGGGAAGGGAAGACCTTGAGACAATCACTATCACTAGCGGGTAGTGCTGGACAGGCTAATGGGACTCAAGGTAGATAGGTCCTCTGGTCCTGATGAAATGCATCCCAGGATATTAAAAGAGATGGCGGAAGTTATAGCAGATGCATTCGTTATAATCTACGAAAATTCTCTGGACTCTGGGGAGGTACCAGCGGATTGGAAAGCAGCTAATGTAACTCCTCTGTTTAAAAAAGGGGGCAGACAAAAGGCAGGTAACTATAGGCCGGTTAGTTTAACATCTGTAGTGGGGAAAATGCTTGAAGCTATCATTAAGGAAGAAATAGCGGGACATCTAGATAGGAATAGTGCAATCAAGCAGACGCAACATGGATTCATGAAGGGGAAATCATGTTTAACTAATTTACTGGAATTCTTTGAGGATATAACGAGCACGGTGGATAGAGGTGTACCGATGGATGTGGTGTATTTAGATTTCCAAAAGGCATTCGATAAGGTGCCACACAAAAGGTTACTGCAGAAGATAAAGGTACGCGGAGTCAGAGGAAATGTATTAGCATGGATAGAGAATTGGCTGGCTAACAGAAAGCAGAGAGTCAGGATAAATGGGTCCTTTTCGGGTTGGAAATCGGTGGTTAGTGGTGTGCCACAGGGATCGGTGCTGGGACCACAACTGTTTACAATATACATAGATGACCTGGAAGAGGGGACAGAGTGTATTGTAACAAAATTTGAAGATGACACAAAGATTAGTGGGAAAGCGGGTTGTGTAGAGGACACAGAGAGGCTGCAAAGAGATTTAGATAGGTTAAGCGAATGGGCTAAGGTTTGGCAGATGGAATACAATGTCGGAAAATGTGAGGTCATCCACCTTGGGAAAAAAAAACAGTAAAAGGGAATATTATTTGAATGGGAAGAAATTACAACATGCTGCGGTGCAGAGGGACCTGGGGGTCCTTGTGCATGAATCCCAAAAAGTTAGTTTGCAGGTGCAGCAGGTAATCAGGAAGGCGAATGGAATGTTGGCCTTCATTGCGAGAGGGATGGAGTACAAAAGCAGGGAGGTCCTGCTGCAACTGTATAGGGTATTGGTGAGGCCGCACCTGGAGTACTGCGTGCAGTTTTGGTCACCTTACTTAAGGAAGGATATACTAGCTTTGGAGGGGGTACAGAGACGATTCACTAGGCTGATTCCGGAGATGAGGGGGTTACCTTATGATGATAGATTGAGTAGACTGGGTCTTTACTCGTTGGAGTTCAGAAGGATGCGGGGTGATCTTATAGAAACATTTAAAATAATGAAAGGGATAGACAAGATAGAGGCAGAGAGGTTGTTTCCACTGGTCGGGGAGACTAGAACTAGGGGGCACAGCCTCAAAATACGGGGGAGCCAATTTAAAACCGAGTTGAGAAGGAATTTCTTCTCCCAGAGGGTTGTGAATCTGTGGAATTCTCGGCCCAAGGAAGCAGTTGAGGCTAGCTCATTGAATGTATTCAAGTCACAGATAGATAGATTTTTAACCAATAAGGGAATTAAGGGTTACGGGGAGCGGGCGGGTAAGTGGAGCTGAGACCACGGCCAGATCAGCCATGATCTTGTTGAATGGCGGAGCAGGCTCGAGGGGCTAGATGGCCTACTCCTGTTCCTAATTCTTATGTTCTTATATGCTTGCATTGGAGGCAGGTTCAAGGAAGGTTCACTAGGTTGATTCCTGGGATGAAAGGGATTGTCTTATGAGGAAAGGTTGAGCAAGTTGGGCCTATACTCATTGGGATTTAGACGAATGAGAGGTGATCTTATTGAAACATATAAGATTCTGAGGGGGCTCAGTATTGTAGATATTGAGGCTGTTTCCCCTCATGGGGAATCTAGAATCAGCGGGCATAGTTTCAGAATAAAGGGTCCCCCATTTAAGACGGATGTAGAGGAATTTCTTCTCTGAAGCTCGTGAATCTTTGGAATTCTCTTCTCGGAGAACTGTGGTGGCTGAGTCATTGAATATATTCAAGGCTAAGATCGACAGATTCTTGAACTATAGGGGAGTCAAGGGTTATGGGGAACCGGCAGGAAAGTAGAGTTGAGGCCAAGATCAGATCAACCATGATCTTATTTTCTTATCTGCATCAGGTGACTTAGCAACTTTCAGTAATGCTAATGTTTATAGTATGTTTCCTCTATTACTCTTCTGTCCATAACGTCCCTCTCCTCTGAGTGTAACCTTTCCATCATCTGCTTCCTTTGTGAAGGCTGGTGCAAAGTACTGGGAAGAGCTGGTGCAGGTCATTGACCCGAAGCGTTGTGTTTCTCTCTTCACAGATGCTGCCTGACCTGCTGAGTATTTCCAGCATTTTCTGTTTTTATTTAACATTCATCACCTTGATAAAGCACACATTTGACAATAGATAGCTAGAAAATAAGAGAAATAGAATAACACTGCAGTAATTTCCGATGTCTGTATAACAGTACTGAACTTTTTGGAGCAACATTTTGAATTTTAATTCTGCTATCTGTAGTTTAGAGGATGTTGTCCTATAGTTCTGTATTGTTGGAGCGGAAGACCTATATGAATAATCTATCTTGTTCGAGAATTCTCCACTTGTCCTGAATTGTATTAGATTTTAATATGTTTTTGTAATTTGTGTGTATAAGCAATATTTGACTTTTAAGGTTAATATTTTAATTTGTTGAAGTCCCACGTATCAGTTCCATCCAAAATGTGGGTCAGAGCATTGTAAGCCATAATGAAGTCAGTTTGTATCCCATGATCTGTATTGATTTCATTCTGCTGTAGCAAGTTCCAATACTTTTACAAGGCTTCTATACATGCTATAACTTATCCTGCTAGAATTATGCTAAGCTATTGTATTACCAATCAAGTATCCAATGTCTTATGAAAACGCTCAATAAAAAATCAATGTTAAAGTTGAGTATATTTCATTTGATTATGTAGCTCAATACTAGAACTTGCTGATACAGTAAAAGCACAAATTGCAAACTCTGCTTCTGTGATATTCCCAGTGTGTATGGTTATCAAAGGTCTGCTTATATAAGCCTACATTCAACTTTGATTTCAAGTTCCCTGAACTATAGGAATAGATTCAGAAATTGTCTTTTTTTACTGCATTTTTTGTTGCAACAGACCAGGGATGATTAATCAATTCCAGTAGGCCAGCTGTGACCCTTCTAAGCCTCTCTTACAGCCTTGAGCAAGATTCGAACTAATGCTTATTTTAATGTGAGCCTCATGATTAAAATGCAAAGAGAAACAGTGAGACCAGTGAACTATAGATGGATGCTTTTTTTTCGTTCCAGGATGTGGGCATCGCTGGTAAGGCCAGCATTTATTGTCCATCCCTAATTGCCCTCGAGTAGGTGGTGGTGAGCCACCTTCTTGAACCGCTGCAGTCCGTGTGGTGAAGATACTCCCACAGTGCTGTTAGGGAGGGAGTTCCACGATTTCAACCCAGCGACGATGAAGGAACGGCTGATATATTTCCAATGGTGTGTAACTTGGAGGGAAACTTGCAGGTGATGGTGCTCTCATGTGCCTGCTGCCCTTGTCCATCTAGGTGCTGGAAGTCGCGGATTTGGGAGGTGCTGCCGAAGAAGCCTTGGCGAGTTGCTGCAGTGCATCTTGTAGATGGTACACACTGCAGCCACAGTGCGCCGGTGGTGGAGGGAGTGAATGTTGAAGGTGGTGGATGGGGTGACAATCAAGTGAGCTGCTTTGTCCTGGATGGTGTCGAGCTTCTTGAGTGTTGTTGGAGCGGCACTCATCCAGGCAAGTGGAGAGTATTCCATCACACTCTTGACTTGTGCCTTATAGATGGTGGAAAGGCTTTGGGAAGTCAGGAGGTGAGACACTCGTCACAGAATACCCAGCCTCTGACCCGCACTTGTTGCCACAGTATTTATGTGGCTGGTCCAGTTAAGTTTCTGGTCAATGGTGACCCCAGGATGTTGATGGTGGGGGATTCGGCGATGGTAATGCCATTGAATGTCAAGGGGAGGTGGTTAGACTCTCGCTTGTTGGATGATCATTGCCTGGCACTTGTGTGGTGCGAATGTTACTTGCCACTTATCCGCCCAAGCCCGAATCTCGTCCAGGTCTTGCTGCATGCGGGCACGCACTGCTTGATTATCTGAGGAATTGTGAATGCTGGTTCAAATGATGTTGGTTTGATTGCTATTAATTAGAAATCTATTCAGTTCCTTCTGTATCCTCAATAAAGTTAGCAAATACACAGCAGATGTGTTAGCATCTGTGCATGGGGTCTTCCCGTTCCTTTTCACTGCTTTATTTGGATATTTCATTGACTTTTTATTTTTTTCCTTTTCACTGCTCACTGAGATTAGTTTTGTACGTTATCCACCATTTCTCAACTCTCTCTAGCTTTTTTTAAAGGCTGTTTGCAGTCCTAACCCAGAGACCGGCAAAATACGGCCCACAGGCCATATCCAGCCCACCAATTCATTCTATCAGGCCCACACAATGGTTCTCAAACTGTGGTCCTAAATCTTGCAATTTTTTCATATGCCAATTTGCACATGTCCGAAAAATATATGCTATTTGTGCATGCTCACATCGCGTATATTTCCCACATGCGCAAATCGCCGTTATTTTTTGAAGAACAGTTTTGCTATTTTGCCATTTCTGATTTCACAAGGTAAGTCAAGTGGATTGCCTTGGCTTGCTGTTCTAGCTCTTGAATCAGATACAAACATGGTAACGTTTTGCACATTTTGCTGGACAATATTACCTGTATAGGTTTGCACACCATCTCTGGCTTAAGCAGAGTTAGACTGTATGGTATTATTTACCCGAGTGGTTAATTAATGTACTGAGTTGTTATGTAAAACTCAATTGAGTGGGTTGAGAGGATGCTATTCTCAATTGCATCTATAATGAAATATAATAAAAGATGGGCTTTATCAAGATACATTGGCTTGAAAGTCGATGCGGTGTGTCATTTGTACCGATGGTGCTGGGCTTGATGCAACGTGTGATTTTCTTTGTAAATCGTTTGTCTGTATCATGACTCCATTATTGATTAATCGTTCGAGTCTATGTATACTGATTCAAATATAGTTTAATTTTGGCAAGTTCAGTAAAATCTTTTCATCCTCCCCTTCCCAAGTTTCCTCATTGCTGAGATGCTTATATCACAGCAGCAGTTCGAAGTGTTGATTCCATGATCACGTGGGGAGAGCCGAATTGTGGAGTCACCCCCCAAGACAAACCAGTGACATGTTCAGGAACACTCTGCATTTATCTTTTGCGCTCTTTGTCAATCAAAACCCTTGTCTATACATTGGTTATAGTCTATAGAATCATAGGCATTTACAGCACGGAAGGAGGCCATTTCGGCCCATCATGTCCGCGCCGGCCGGCAAAGAGCTATCCAGCCTAATCTCACTTTCCAGCTCTTGGTCATAGAAACATAGAAACATAGAAAATAGGTGCAGGAGTAGGCTGTTCGGCCCTTCGAGCCTGCAACGCCATTCAATGAGTTCATGGCTGAACATGCAACTTCAGTACCCCATTCCTGCTTTCTCGCCATACCCCTTGATCCCCCTAGTAGTAAGGATTACATCTAACTCCTTTTTGAATATATTTAATGAATTGGCCTCAACAACTTTCTGTGGTAGAGAATTCCACGGGTTCACTACTCTCTGAGTGAAGAAGTTTCTCCTCATCTCGGTCCTAAATGGCTTACCCCTTATCCTTAGACTGTGACCCCTGGTTCTGGACTTCCCCAACATTGGGACCATTCTTCCTGCATCGAACCTGTCTAAACCCATCAGAATTTTAAACGTTTCTATGAGATCCCCTCTCATTCTTCTGAACTCCAGTGAATACAAGCCCAGTTGATCCAGTCTTTCTTGATATGTCAGTCCCGCCATCCCGGGAATCAGTCTGGTGAACCTTCGCTGCACTCCCTCAATAGCAAGGATGTCCTTCCTCAAGTTAGGAGACCAAAACTGTACACAATACTCCAGGTGTGGCCTCACCAAGGACCTGTACAACTGTAGTAACACCTCCCTGCCCCTGTACTCAAATCCCCTCGCTATGAAGGCCAACATGCCATTTGCTTTCTTAACCACCTGCTGTACCTGCATGCCAACCTTCAATGACTGATGTACCTTGACACCCAGGTCTCGTTGCACCTCCCCTTTTCCTAATCTGTCACCATTCAGATAATAGTCTGTCTCTCTGTTTTTACCATCAAAGTGGACAACCTCACATTTATCCACATTATACTTCATCTGCCATGCATTTGCCCGCTCACCTAACCTATCCAAGTCACTCTGCAGCCTCATAGCATCCTCCTCGCAGCTCACACTGCCACCCAACTTAGTGTCATCCGCAAATTTGGAGATACTACATTTAATCCCCTCGTCTAAATCATTAATGTACAGTGTAAACAGCTGGGGCCCCAGCACAAAACCTTGCGGTATCTCACTAGTCACTGCCTGCCATTCTGAAAAGTACCCATTTACTCCTACTCTTTGCTTCCTGTCTGCCAACCAGTTCTCAATCCACGTCAGCACACTACCCCCAATCCCATGTGCTTTAACTTTGCACATTAATCTCTTGTGTGGGACCTTGTCGAAAGCCTTCTGAAAGTCCAAATATACCACATCAACTGGTTCTCCCTTGTCCACTCTATTGGAAACATCCTCAAAAAATTCCAGAAGATTTGTCAAGCATGATTTCCCTTTCACAAATCCATGCTGACTTGGACCTATCATGTCACTTCTTTCCAAATGCGCTGCTTTGACATCCTTAATAATTGAATCCGTCATTTCACCCACTACCGATGTCAGGCTGACCGGTCTATAATTCCCTGTTTTCTCTCTCCCTCCTTTTTTTTAAAAGTGCGGTTACATTGGCTTCCCTCCACTCCATAGGAACTGATCCAGAGTCTATGGAATGTTGGAAAATGACTGTCAATGCATCCGCTATTTCCAAGGCACCTCCTTAAGAACTCTGGGATGCAGACCATCAGGCCCTGGGGATTTATCGGCCTTCAATCCCATCAATTTCCCCAACACAATTTCCCGACTAATAAGGATTTCCCTCAGTTCCTCCTTCTTACTAGACCCTCTGACCCCTTTTATATTGGAAGGTTGTTTGTGTCCTCCTTAGTGAATACCGAACCAAAGTGCTTGTTCAATTGGTCTGCCATTTCTTTGTTTCCAGTTATGACTTCCCCTGATTCTGACTGCAGGGGACCTATGTTTGTCTTTACTAACCTTTTTCTCTTTACATATCTATGGAAGCTTTTGCAGTCCATTTTAATGTTCCCTGCAAGCATCCTCTCATACTCTACTTTCCCTGCCCTAATCAAACCCTTTGTCCTCCTCTGCTGAGTTCTAAATTTCTCCCAGTCCCCGGGTTCACTGCTA
Source organism: Pristiophorus japonicus (assembly GCF_044704955.1). Taxonomy (NCBI): domain Eukaryota; kingdom Metazoa; phylum Chordata; class Chondrichthyes; family Pristiophoridae; genus Pristiophorus; species Pristiophorus japonicus. The sequence goes on along the minus strand of NC_091998.1, from coordinate 3,097,925 downwards.
TTTCTGTCAAGTGCACATTCAAATACTTTCTAAATGTTGTGAGGGTTTCTGCCTCTACCACCCTTTCAGACAGTGAGTTCCAAACCCCCACCACCCTCTGGGTGAAGATATTTCTCCTCAAATCCTCTTTAAACCTCCTACCAATTATTTTAAATCTATGCCCCCTGGTTGTTAATCCCTCTGTTAATCGAAATAGGTTCTTCTTATCCAGTTTATCTAAGCCCTTCATAATTTTACCACCTCAATAAGGTCACCCCTCAGCCTCCTTTGTTCCAAAAAAAACCCAAACCCAGCTTATATCCGCTCTTTCCTCGTAGCTAAAATTCTCCAGTCCAGGCAACATGCTCGTAAATCTCCTCTGTACCCTCTAGTGCAATTACATCTTTCCTGTAATGTGGTGACTAGAACTGCACGTAGTACTCCAGCTGTGGCCTAACTAGTGTTTTATACAGTTCAAGCATAACCTCCCTGTTCTTGTATTCTATGCCTCGGCTAATAAAGGCAAGTATTCCATATGCCTTCTTAACCACCTTATCTACCTGGCCTGCTACCTTCAGGGATCTGTGGACATGTACTTCTCAGTGTCCTCTCATTTAATGTGTATGCCCTTGCTTTGTTAGCCCTCCCCAAATGCATTACCTCGAGATTGAATTCCATTTGCCACTGTTCTACCCACCTGACCAGTTCATTGATAGCTTTCTTCTTCATTATCAACCATTATCAAACCGATTTTAGTATCATCTGCAAACGTTTTAATCATACCCCATGCATTCAAGTCTAAATCATTGATATATACCACAAAAAGCAAGGGACCCAGTACTGAGCTCTGGGGAACCTCACTAGAAACAGCCTTCCAGTCACAAAAACACCCATCAACCATTACCCTTTGCTTCCTGCCTGTGAGCCAATTTGGGATCCATCTTGCCACTTTGTTCTGGATCCCATGGGCTTTTACTTTCGTGACTAGTCTGCCATGTGGGACCTTATCAAAAACCTTGCTAAAATCCATATACAGTACATCAAATGCACTACCCTCATCGACCCTCCTTGTTACTTCCTCAAAAAATTCAATCAAGATAGTCAGACACGACCTTCCCTGAACAAATCTATGCTGACTATCCTTGATTAATCCGTGTCTTTGTAAATGAAGATTTATACTGTCCGTAGAATTTTTTCTAATAATTTTCCCACCACCGAGGTTAGGCTGACTGGCCTGTAATTACTCGGTCTATCACTTTCTAACTTTTTAAACAAAGGTACAATGTTAGCAGTCCTCTAGCCCTCCGTCACCACACCTGTAGCCAGAGAGGATTGGAAAATGGTGGTCAGAGCCTCTGCTATTTCTTTTGCTTCTCAACAGCCTGGAATACATTTCATCTGGGCCTGGGATTTATCCATTTTCAAAGCTGCTAAGCGCCTAAATATTTCCCCTCTCTAGGTTTATTTGATATAATATTTCACACTACTCCTCCCTGATTGCAAAGTCTGCATCGCCCCTCTCCTTTGTGAAAACAGACACAAAGTATTCGTGAAGAACCATAACCACGTCTTCTGCCTCCACACACAGATTACCTTTATGGTCTCTAATAGGCCCTACTCTTTCTTTAGTTATTCTCTTGCTCTTAATGTATTTATAAAACACCTTTGTGTTTTCCTTGATTTTACTTGCCATTTTTCATTTGCTTTCCTAATTTCCTTTTTAATTGCATCACTGCACTTTCTGTACTCCTCCAGAGTTTCTGCAGTATTGTGTTCCCAGTATCTGTCATAAGCTTCCCTTTTTTTCCTTATCTTACCCTGTATGTCCTTTGACATCCAGGGGACTCTAGATTTGTCAGACCCACCCTTTATTTTTAAGGGAAAATACTTGCTGTGTACCCTCAGGATCTCCTCCTTAAATGCATCCCACTGCTCTGACAATGATTTACCTTCAAGTAGCTGTTTCCAGTCCACTGTGGCTAAATCACCTCTCAGCTTAGCAAATTACTGATCTATCTTTATCCTTTTCCATAACTACCCTAAAGCTAACTTAATTATGATCACTAGCACCAAAATGCCCTCCCACTGATACCTACCCCTTCCACCTGCCCAGCTTCATTCCTTAATTAAGTCCAGAACCGCCTCTCCCTTATTACATGCTGGCTAAAAATGTTCTCCTGAATGCATTTTAGGAATTCCGCACTCTCTATACATTTCACACTAATTTTAACCCAGTTAATATTCAGGTAGTTGAAATCTCCCAACTATTACTACCCTATAGTTTTTGCACTTCTCAGAAATGTGCCTACATATTTGCTCTTCTATCTCCCTCTGATTGTTTGGGGGTTTATGGTACACTCCCAGTTGTGTGATCGGCCCTTTTTTGTTCTTCAATTCAACCCATATGGTCTCATTTGATGATCCTTCTAACATATCATCCCTCCTCAGCTGTAATTGTGTCTTTAATCAATACTATGACCCCCTCTCCCTTTTTTGCCCCTCTCTATCCCGAGTGAAAACCCTGTAACCAGGAATGTTGAGCTGCCATACCTGCCCTTCTTTCAGCCATGTCTCAGTAATGGCTATAATATCGTACTGCCAAGTGTCTATCTGTGCTCTCAGCTCATCTGACTTATTCCCTACACTCCTTGCATTGAAGTATATACCATTTATATACCATATAATAAATTGTCTAATAAATAAATTGAGTAGGAATCTGCATTTTTTACCTGATTATTTTCACTGACATGTAAATTATACTGTTTCACCAAATACTAGTGCCTAGTGTCTGAAGTCTGTGATAATCCCTAGTGTCACTTTTTTGGCCTCTGGGTGAATACAGGGTTCGAAATATTACATGCTGACTTTTGGATTCGACAATTGAAATTTAAAAAAAAGTGTTGTTGGGATGTGAGCAACACTGGTAAGTATACATTTATTGCCCATTTCTAGTTGGGGGTGTATTAAAAGTCAATAACATCGTATGGGATGGGAGCCACGTAAATTTTACAGCAGTTGTCGAATAACCAGTTTTACAGTTTTAATTACGGCATAATAATATCAATGAATAAGAAGTTTTGGGTAAACCTGTATCATGTTCGTTAGCATGTTAATATGTGTTATTTTTATTCAGTGTGTTACCGACATAGAGTTCTTTTATACCATAACAATGAAGATCCTTTTATACCAATAAATGCCATAACAAATTTTAATAATAGCTGTTGTTAACATGTGTGCAGCCCTCACAGCTCACCATAAAGCAAGTGGCCCTCCAGCCCAAATAATTGCCCACCCATTAACTCCCCACCTTGACTTGACTTCTCTCCATTCCCTTTCCCCTCCCCATTGTCCTATACAGTGGCTTGCTTGACTTCCAGTTTCCAGTTTTGATGAAGGGTCTGCGTCCAAAATGTTAACTTGCCTTTTCCCTTTGTGAGCCGCTCGATTTGCTTGGCTTCTGAAATGCTGGTTTCAGTGAGCTAGTTTTTGACATTTACGTGACTAAATTCAGCTTCAGTCGAGAAGAAAAATTGCACAACCAGTTTTTCTGTGAATCTGTAATTCTGTTGCTGGGATAAGAGAGCAGGATTTAATGGTGAACACACTGGGAGCCTGCTGACTGATGCAGATCTCCACAAATTCGATCTAAAAGAGCACCGATATGACGATAGCTTCAGATGCAGTAATCGTGCTGGGTTTTAGTTATCGTTTGCAGTTCAAGAAAAAAATTTATCCTTTTGTACTGATGGAAATTTTTGCGATCGTGCTTGCCTTAAGTCCAGGTGTGAAATCCCACGCATGCCTGTGCTTCATGGTGATCTGATCTCTCGCCGCTCCTTCACCCCGACCTTGCCGCTCCCACTGTACTTACCTAACCTCATGGTGATCTGATCTCTCGCCGCTCCTTCACCCCGACCTTGCTGCTCCCACTGTACTTACCTATCCTCCAGTCCTGCTCCCACTGAGCCACGGCTGACGCACACGAGTCTCAAAGCAGGAACTGGTCAGTTTGAAACTTCTAAGACGCCGCTGAACCTGGAAAAGGAGGATCATCACAATTCCATCTTTCTAAGCACAGGAAGATCTACTCTTTCCCTCTTCAATCTCTTGAGTAAGAAAAGAAAGAAAAAGCAGTTTTGATGAAAATCAGCTTCCTTGGTGATAAGGAATTCAAAAAGGAAAGAGACTCTGTCAGTATTTAAAATGATCGGGGCTCAGGAGAGGCGAGGGCCCAGGGACAGCATGGGCCACCCACAATGCGATATGTGCGCGCACTAGGTCCGTGCAGCAGAGCTGGGCTCCAGTCGTCTTGGGTAACCCTTGCCACTGGATAAAGGCCTAGCTCTGTCAAGCCTGTGTGATGGATGGTGTGCAACGGCCACCACACGTTAAGAAAATCCACGCACAGGCATCTTCCACCCTTCAACATGTAGTTTGGGATCTGGAATATTAGGTCCTTCATTGAAACACCTGTGAGCTCATCCCTTTTTGGTGGAAGCAAGTCACCCTCGATACGAGGGACAGCCTAAGAAGAGCTGATCCGAGGGGTGTATTATTGCCTGGAATGAAGTATGAATTGCCCAAGCAAGGGGAAGGTGATAAAATAAATATTAGGGAGGATTATTGGAAGTCAACTATGTTTGGTGTGAAAGATACGGATGCATTTGTTTCACGAACAGCATTTGTCCACAGGCTGAGGGAGCCACAGTTGAGATTTTGCAGGTGATGAAAGCTGACTCTGCCTGAGATTGATCCTGAACCTGCCAGTTACTGCTGTTGTTCTTCACTGCCAGTTTCTGGTGGCTGAATCTGTTTAAAAGCATAAAGTGTGTGGCTGCATTTGGGGAAGCAAGAAAGATGTGCCTTTCAATGGTGCTTTATCAACTCTCGGAAATGTGTCAAAGCACTTAATATACAATCCATTACTTTGAAGTGCATTGGCCATTGTGCAGGCAAAAGTGGCAGCCAATTTGCAGAGGACAATTCCATATACAGCTGTGAGATGGGTGACCAATTAGTCTCCTTTTAGTGGTGGTGATTGAGTAGGAATTCTGGCCAGGGCACCCTGCTCCTTGAGAAAGCAGTTAAAATAGCTTGCGTGATCTTGGGTTTTGCAGGGCTACGGGAAAGGGCTGGGGAGTGGGACTAGCTGAGGTGCAATTGCAGAGAGCCGGCACGGGCTTGACTGACTGAATTGGCCACCTTCCGTGCTGTAACCATTCTATGATTCTATGAATAGAGCCATGGGACCTTTAATGTTGACTGAACCACTGCAACAGATGGGTTGAATGTCTTAGCCAAATAGTGACGCCTGCAACAATTCACCATTACCATGTATTGCACTGAAGTGTCAGCCTGGTTTATATGTTTGCAACTTCACTTCACTTCACTCTTTGTCCCCAAACTGAGCTTCTGACCACATATCCGCTCCATCACAAAGACTGCCTAATTTCACCTCTAACATTGCCTTGTGCCGAAATCCTCACCTGTGCATTTGTCACCTCCAGATATGACTGTTCCAAATGCTCTCCTGGCTGGCCTCCCATCCTCCACCCTCCATAATCTTCAGTTCGTCCAAAACTTTGCTGCCTGCAGCCTATCCCGCACCAAAGCCCACCTTCCCTATCACCACTGTGCTTGCCGACCTGCATCGCCTCCTTGTCTCCCAACGTCTCAAATTTAACGTTCCCATTCTCTTGTTTAAATCCCTTTATGGTCATCCCACCCAATCTATGTAGCCTTTTCCACCCCTACAACCTGCCAGCACCCCTCCATTCTGCTAACTCTGGCCCTGGACAGTATTTTACCCTTAATTAACATTACTTAAAAAAAAATGATTATCTGGCCATTATCAAATTTCTGTTTGTGGGACCTTGTTTTGCGCAAATTGGCTACCACATTTCCTACATTAAAACAGTGACTATCCTTAAAAAGAACTTTATTGGATGTAAAGTGTTTTGAGATGGCCTGTGGTCATGAAAGGCGCGATATAAATGCAAGTATTTCTTTCTCGTGCAACCCAGACTCCCTTCGATCCAACTTTGTCGGCTGTGCCTGTAGCCTATTAGGCCCTTTGCTCTGGTTTTTCCTCCCTAAGGGCCCAAGTTTCGAGCCGCGCCTAGAACGATGCAGTCCCGACCTGGACGCCCGTTTTTCGCGCCATAAATTGCGCCTAAAAAAACCCTCCAGATTCTCCACCTTCCTGCAGGTCCTCTGGCCCTCGGCGCAGTGCAGCAGGAGCTGTAGGGGGCGGAGCCAGGTCCCTGCGCTGAAAACAGTGCCGGGACCTCTGCACATGCGCGCTACAGTGGGCACGCAAATGCAGTAACTCCAGGCGCCCGAAACTGTGTGGGAGGGGCCCGAAGCATACAGCCCCTAGCCCTGGCCGAATGGCCTCACTGGGGCTGTGTGAATAAGGCTCCTCCCACGGCCAGCTCCTACTTCCTCCAGACCCGACCCGACCCGACTCCCGCTTTCCCCCCCCGCCCCCGGACCGGACCCGACTCCCGCCCCCCCACCCCCCGCCCCCGGACCGGACCCGATTCCCACTTCCCCCCCCCCCGACTCCCGCTTCCCCCCCCCGCCCCCGGACCGGACCCGACTCCCGCCCCCCCGCCCCCGGACCGGACCCGACTCCCGCTTTCCCCCCCCGCCCCCGGACCGGACCCGACTCCCGCCCCCCCACCCCCCGCCCCCGGACCGGACCCGATTCCCACTTCCCCCCCCCCCGACTCCCGCTTCCCCCCCCCGCCCCCGGACCGGACCCGACTCCCGCCCCCCCGCCCCCGGACCGGACCCGACTCCCGCTTTCCCCCCCCGCCCCCGGACCGGACCCGACTCCCGCCCCCCCACCCCCCGCCCCCGGACCGGACCCGATTCCCACTTCCCCCCCCCCGACTCCCGCTTCCCCCCCCCGCCCCCGGACCGGACCCGACTCCCGCCCCCCCACCCCCCGCCCTCGGACCGGACCCGACTCCCGCTTCCCCCCTCCGCCCCCGGACCGGACCCGACTCCCGCCCCCCCGCCCCCGGACCGGACCCGACTCCCGCCCCCCCACCCCCCGCCCCCGGACCGGACCCGACTCCCGCCCCCCCACCCCCCGCCCTCGGACCGGACCCGACTCCCGCTTCCCCCCTCCGCCCCCGGACCGGACCCGACTCCCGCCCCCCCGCCCCCGGACCGGACCCGACTCCCGCCCCCCCACCCCCCGCCCCCGGACCGGACCCGACTCCCGCCCCCCCACCCCCCGCCCCCGGACCGGACCCGATTCCCACTTCCCCCCCCCCGACTCCCGCTTCCCCCCCCCGCCCCCGGACCGGACCCGACTCCCGCCCCCCCACCCCCCGCCCCCGGACCGGACCCGATTCCCACTTCCCCCCCCCCGACTCCCGCTTCCCCCCCCCGCCCCCGGACCGGACCCGACTCCCGCCCCCCCACCCCCCGCCCTCGGACCGGACCCGACTCCCGCCCCCCCACCCCCCGCCCTCGGACCGGACCCGACTCCCGCTTCCCCCCTCCGCCCCCGGACCGGACCCGACTCCCGCCCCCCCACCCCCCGCCCTCGGACCGGACCCGACTCCCGCTTCCCCCCCCGCCCCGCCCCGGACTGGATCCGACCTGACTTCCCTCCCCCCGACCTGACCTCCCTCTCCCTCCCTCCCCCCGACCCGACCTCCCTCTCCCTCCCTCCCTCCCACCACCCCCCCGACCCGAACCAACGCCACCTACCTGTAAATCTGGTGCTGGGGACGGGCCCTGCCTGAAGTCTCGGACCCGGCCCGTTCAGCCTCCCCCCCCCCCTTCTCCTCCCCCCCCCCCTTCTCCTTTTCCCCCCCATCTCCTTTCCCCTCCATCTCCTTTCCCCCCTCCCCATCTCCTTTCCCCCCCATCTCCTTTCCCTCCCCATCTCCTTTCCCCCCATCTCCTTTCCCCCCATCTCCTTTCCCCCCCATCTCCTTTCTCCCCCCATCTCCTTTCTCCCCCTTCTCCCCCCCTCCCCCTTCTCCCCCCTCCCCCTTCTCCCCCCTCCCCCTTCTCCCCCTTCCCCCCCTCTGCTCCCCCCCTCTCTCCCTCTCCCCCCCCTCCTCCCCCTCCCCTCGCTGTCAGAAATACAGACACTGACAGACAGAGAATGAGAGACACAGACAGAGAGATAGAGACACTGACAGAGACACACTGGGGGGGAGGGGGGCATCCCAGCATGCTGTTGGAGGGCTCCCGGTGCTGCAGTCGGTAAGTAGAAAATGTTTTATTTATTGATTTAAAAAAAAATGATTTCTTATTAATTTTTTTTGATTGATTTATTGGTTGATTTATTGATGTATTTATAAATTATTATTGATGATGGCTCTTTATTTGTAAAACTGAAGTGTTTAATGTTTGTAAACTTCCCTTTAAACCCCCCCCCCCCATTCCCTACGCCTGATTTGTAACCTACGCCTGATTTTCTAAAGTGTAGACAAGGTTTTTTCGAGCGTACAAAAATCTTCACTTACTCCATTCTAAGTTAGTTTGGAGTAAGTTTTCACTGCCGAAACTTTGAAATCAGGCGTAAGTGGCCGGACAATCCCCCTTTTGAAAAAAAAAATTCTGTTCCAAAGTGAAACTGTTCTAACTGACTCGAACTGGAGCAAACTAAATGATGAGAATTCCGATTTCTAAGATACTCCGTTCTGCACCAGTTGCTCCAAAAAATCAGGAGCAAATCATGTGGAAACTTGGGGCCATAATCTCTGCTTTAGCAGCTTGCTTCGCTTCCTATAAGACTCTCCTAAAAACCCACCTCTGACCAGGTTTTTGGTCACTCCTCCTAATATGTGCTTCTTTGGCTCGACGTAATTTTTGTCTGATTATACTCCTGTGAAGCACCTTGGTATGTTTTACTACATTAAAGACACTATATAAATGCGAGCTGTTATTTGTTGAGGTCCTGGAGCAGCGTTGAACCCGCAACCGTCTGTCTTACACCAGCCAGCTGACCCTTTGTAGGGAAGGGGGAGCATGTGGCTCCATTGTTTTGTTTAAAGCAAACCCTATGGTTGGTTTGTAGAAACGGTGCTGAAGCAAGTCATTGTTTTATTGTGCTGTAAGATTATTCAACACATCTAACTTTCCAAATGGGCAGTCTTGTTCAAGCTCTGTACAGAACATTAAATAACACGCCAATCCCATCATTAAAAATGCTGGAAACACTGTGCAGATCCCTCAACATCTTCAAAGAGAAAAACAGGTTAACATTTTACACCCTTTTTCTCAGATGCTGATTTCACTCCTATTATCTGTTTTTGTTTCAAATTTCCAGCATTTGTTTTTCCCTCTTATCTCTACATTATTGGCAATCACTTATGAAAAACAGAATGTGTGAGGTAGTTAAGGTACATTCTGTCTATGTATTTTCTTGCTTTTGATTCAACAGTAGTTAAAAACCTGTTGGCTCCATTTCATAGCTCGGATTTTCAGCACCAAAATATCTGCCTCCTGAAAGTACATTACAGGAGCACCCAGCACGGCATGAGAATTAATTTATGCAATTGCAGTTTCTCTCGTTCATTTTCCAGCTAATTAATACTATTTGCCTTTTTCAGTGAACAGCACACTGGAGTCTCTGTTCAAATGCAGCGGTAGCTTTATTTTCATATCACATTGGACTAATTATCCAGCATCTCCATGTTATGTACTGACTGAATTCACTTCCTCCTTGTGTTCGAACAGATACTTTCCTTCAGCAGAAAAAATCTTTAAAAAATGATTAAGCTCAATAATCTCTTGTCGCCTGTTCTTTGGCCTGCACAGGATGTTTTTGATATCCCTTGAAGGTATCTTGCTGTCAAATATAAATCCATCCAAATGTGCTTGATGTCCCTGAGAGCTGAGAGGCAATATGGGGGTGGCGACAAGGCATTATAAGACTGCTCTTTGCTCTGTTATCCTAATAAAATCTCCGCTAGATAATTGTGAACTTGCTTGCTCACACCAGTGTTTTACATGGAGAGAACAAAAAGTGGAAAGTTTGAGAAAGAGTTCAGCTGCCTATGCAAATGAAAAACGAGTGATTAAATCTTTAGTGGCAACAATACACAGTCTGAACCCTGTTGGTGATGCACTGATTGGTACTGGCCAAAAATCCTCATGAACCAGTTTTCATTCCAGTAAATTTGTTCTTGTTTTTAAAAGTAACATTTCTATTCTAGTGCTTGGCATTTGTCTTTGTAGTTTTACCCAATGATGAGGCAGGTTCATAACATAAGAACATAAGAAATAGGAGCAGGAGTAGGCAATATGGCCCCTCGAGCCTGCTCCGCTATTCAATAAGATCATGGCTGATCTGATCATGGACTCCGCTCCACTTCCCCACCCACTCCCCATAACCCCTTATCCCCTTATCGTTTAAGAAACTGTCTATTTCTGTCTTAAATTTATTCAATGTAACAGCTCTCTGAGGCAGCGAATTCCACAGATTTACAACCCTCAGAAGAAATTTCTCCTCATCTCTGATTTAAATGGGCGGCCCCTTATTCTAAGATCATGCCCTCTAGTTCTAGTCTCCCCCATCAGTGGAAACATCCTCTCTGCATCCACCTTGTCAAGCCCCCTCATAATCTTATACATTTCGATAAGTTCACCTCTCATTCTTCTGAATTCTAATAAGTAGAGGCCCAACCTACTCAACCTTTCCTCATAAGTCAACCCCCTCATCCCCGGAATCAACCTAGTGAACCTTCTCCGAACTGCCTCCAAAGCAAGTACTGTATATCCTTTCGTAAATATGGAAACCAAAACTGCACGCAGTATTCCAGGTGTGGCCTCACCAATACCTTAAATAGCTGTAGTAAGACTTCCTTGGTTTTATACTCCATCCCCTTTGCAATAAAGGCCAAGATACCATTGGCCTTTCTGATCACTTGCGATACCTGTATACTATCCTTTTGTGTTTCATGCACAAGTTCCTCCAGGTCCCGCTATACTGCGGCACTTTGCAATCTTTTTCCATTTAAATAATAACTTGCTCTTTGATTTTTTTCTGCCAAACTGCATGACCTCACGCTTTCCAACATTATACTCCATCTGCCAAATTTTTGCCCACTCACTTAACCTGTTTGTTCTTTTGCAGATTTTTGTGTCCTCCTCACACATTGCTTTTCCTCCGATCTTTGTATCGTCAGCAAACTTGGCTACGTTACACTCAGTCCCTTCTTCCAAGTCGTTAATATAAATTGTAAATAGTTGGGGTCCCAGTACTGATCCCTGCGGCACCCCGCTAGTTATTGGCAGCTCAGTTACTTGTACTTTGTTTTTGTTGAATCTCCCCCCACCCCCCCCCCCCCCTCTCCCCCCCCCTCTCCCCCATCCCAACTATATTAATCTGTTAATTCAGAACATCATGGTCTAAACCATCAGTAACTTAATAAGCAATGCTAATATTGCTGTTCACTTCACCTGCTGGAAAACATATTCAAGTGATCAGACAGTTTCTGCTTCCCTTCCCTCCTATTGCTTCCATGCACTTAAGAATTGGTAAACAAATTAAAATTTTCAACATGAAATCCATTGTTTAAACTAAAGTTATGGAATATTTTGCTAACATACAACCTTGAAAAGTGAAGATGACATATGAACTTACTCTTTTGGAAACCGAATCTCAGTTCCTGTCTTTTACATTTGATCAAGGGGAAGTTGACTTCCCCTTTGTGCACATTTCTAAGGCTATTTCTTTGCTATTTCCCTGTAGGATATTCTGAATAACCTGGAGTCAGGTGATCTGGATGAAGATGATCTCATGTTGGATGTTGATCTGCCTGAGGATGCTCCTTGCAAGATGGGTAAGTCAAGCTTTTCATTTAAATTTCAATAAGATCCTTATAGTACCCTACCCTGGGATATATTTTCAATGTCCTGCCAGTTATTGGGCAGATATGTGATGACTGTTGCCTTTGAATGCTAAAATTCATCCTTTTCCTTGTCATCTGTCTCCATGGCTTGGCGATATCAGCATGTTTTATAATGCAATAAATACTGCCCTTGTTTTCTATAAATAATGAACAAAAACACTGCCATAACTTTTAACAGCACCCATACTTATGGCATCACCATAACTGTGACAGTTAACTGTGACTGTGGCACTGCCCCCCCCCCCCCCGACCTGTGAGAGAACAGCTCCGCAGGTTGGGAAGTAAATGAGCTGACAGCTCCGCAGTTGGGAAGTAAATGAGCTGGAGTGGCATACCACTTCAACCTCCAGCGCGAGCTGCTCCAAGTGTGCGATGATTTTGAGATGGGCGACTGGGTGACGTCATCAAAACCGTGGTCGCCGTTTTGGAGCGTGGGCAGGGACATCGGCAGGACCCAGGTGCAGAAGAGTGGGTAGGTCGGGGTGGATGAGCGGCGAGAGATCGTGGCGGAGGCGTGACAGATGAGGGTACGGGGCCCAGAAGAGGCGAAATCCACGCACAGGCATCTTCCACCCCCTCAATTGGAGTTCAGGACTGGAACATCGGGTCCTTCATCGAAACACCTGTGAACTCGTGGAAGCAAGTCATCCTCGTTCGAGGGACCGCCTATGATGATGATGATGACAGAAGCCAGTTAGGAATGGCAAAGAGTTAAAGGTGAAAATAGAGCACTGACAGAATAAGAAATCTCCAACACCAGTGTTCCCATTTATTCATGCAATGTTAGCTTTTTATTATTTATTCAAACACTCTCAATGTAGAAACATGATAGAAGTCATTTCACTATCCATACCATCCAGTATTCATTCAATTTTTTTGTACAATAATTGGATGCAAGTAAAAGTGACTATAACGAGGATAAATACCTTGGAGCTATTTTCTCAATGAAGTCACAGTATTCTCCATAAATGAACCTTGTCCCTCTAGGATCCAGAAGCTACATTTGTATTAATAATTCATCTTTTTCATAGGTGGTGACCTAAGGATTAATGATTACCTTTACCTGAAGTAAGCTATTTTACGTTGAACATTGTCTCAAGCTTCAAACGCTATTGTCTTGAGATTGGCAGATTATTAAATATAGACCAGAGTTTTTAACAGGCTAAAGCATCTAATAAAGCATCACAATAAAACATATTGTGCAATCGAAAGCTTAAAAGAATTTGACACATCTTGTCAATACAATAGAACAAAACATGTAAGGAGAAAAGTATGGTGGGTTAATGACCTGTTTGAATAACTTCTCCTGAAATAATGTAATAGCCTTTCCTGTTTTGAAATTGAAAGTCCAAGATATATTTTGCAACAGCAGTTTCCTTTCTCTTTAGCATGAGCGTCTTGTTGAGAACTCCCCAAGCAGTCCACCAACTTTTAATGCCCTTGTCCTTTTTCAGTTTCCTGATCTTTTCACCCATTTAAAGATGACGCCATCCGTCCTGGAAATTTGAAATTCCTGCCTTTCCCTTAAGAAAGTAGCAATTGGTTCCTGTTATCTGAACGTCTTGGGCAATATTCATGGATGCTGGCTGCTCGGTTTCCTGAACACACAGATGTAACATCACAAAATACAATTCAAAAAGATACAGTAGTTTAGCAATTTGGGTGAATTAAAAAAAAATGAAAATGCCAGAAATCTAAACCAGAAGCAGCAAATGCTAGAAATTCACCATCTCTAGAGAGAAGGGAGGTTAATGTGTCGTGCAGAATCCTTCGAGTTCTGAAGGAGTGATCTACCTAAAATTTTAACCTGTCTTTTCTCTCTAGAGATGCTCATCTCTGATATTCCCCGCATGGTCTCCATTCTCATTGTTCTCCTAGACAGTCGCTTCCAGCTCCTCCCCAGCATCCACCAACGTAGACCAATTATTTCTTCCTGTTCCTGCCCCACTATTTTCCCTTCCTTGTCCAGTCCTTACCCACCTATATCTGCCATCTTCTGACACCCTCTGCCATTTTACTGCCCCGTACTGTCTCCTTTTCACCATGAATGTACGACTTTCTCCTCAGCACTTTGCAGCCCTATGGTATTCACACTGACTTTAACATCTTCGGACTTTTACTACTATTTTCTCCCTGGCAGTTGCTGCTGGCAATGCGGGAATGGTGTGCCGGTGTTTGCAGGGATTGGGAGGGGGTGTGAGGGAGCAGGGTGGTACTTGGAGTGGACCCTCCCCAAACCAGTGTTGGAAAGCTATTGGCAGGATGGTCTGAACCTTTGGCGGTGGTCTGATTTTCTTTCTTTGCCTTCCAGTAGACTCCACATTCACATTCCTTTTCTCTGGTTTTGTGTTTCTTTTTCTTTTTCGCTTCCCTGTTTTCCTTGTGTTGCTTTCTAAATGTTGTTGAGCTGAAATATCTCCCAGTCCTGAGGAAGGGCTTCAGTCCTGCAGCATCAACTGACTATTGCTTTTCCACAGATGCTGCCTGACGCCAAGTAATTCCAGCTTTTTCTGTTTTTATATTGGATGCCAGCAGAATGGAAATAGCGTAATAATTCAAGATAGGCCAGGACATTTAAACAAGGGGTCCTGGACTAAAACTACTAAAAGGCCAGCTCCCTGGGTGAAATGCGAATTTAGGGTGTTGGAAAGTGCTTCTTCACTCGGAAGTTATCAGTACTTGGAATGATCTCCCAGGTAGGGTAATGGAGAAAACTTCAGATTAGTTGAAATGGTCACTGATCGCCAACGTGTTGCTCATGTCAGGTTGGAAGGTTTGTTTTAGAACAGGAACATTCTAACATATAATGCACAATGTATTATTATCTAATATTAAGGAGAGTGTATATAGCCACTTTATAGCCATTTTTTTATGGGGGTGAAAGAATTACCTTGTTGAAAGCTGGAGATGCATTTTACCAGAATTAAACTCTTAAGGCTATAATGTATACTCACTACAGGAAAGTGCTCTAAATAGAAATGTGTGCTTCTACTTCTGCTGGGGCACTTTACATAACCCATTCATTCACAGATTTTCACCTTTCATGCCATGATGCCGTATTGAGTTGATGCCGTATTGTGACAAATATTGCATACCTGGCTAATCCACAACTGAAACACAGGAGAGCACAATTTCTCATCAGTGGTAGACCTGAATATTGGTTCTCTTGACTCGCAATTTCATTCTGTAGCACTTGTAGTTTCAGCTTGAAATCCTTTGTAACCTTTTGTTCTTCATTCCAGCTTCCTGTACAGATAGCTTAGCTTGTTAGTGCTTCTTAGATTTGATTGAAATGCACAGCACTGAGCCGAGCTGCTTGACCTTTATAAAAGCAGAATAATGTAGTGCACAATGCCTGTGTCACGTGTTCAGATACTTGTGGAAGGATTAGGCAACAACAGGATTTATCAGCTTGGCAACTTAAATTTTTATTACATTCTCTGATTTACAATGTGTGGAACAGTTAAGAGCTGAGACCTCTATCTACTGATTATGATAGGGTAATGGAGGTGAGGATGGGTTGGGATAAAAATGCACAGGTATTGTGTTTGGCATTCATTCCTAAAGTTTAAATCATCATGAATAGCATTTCTAATCGGAATAGCCTGCTGTTTTGCCATTAGGAGGCAGTGTTTGTTTAAAAATAGTGTTTCTACTGATTTGCATTGTTGTGCTATGGTACAGCTCGTTCTTGGAATGGGGTAAGCTGCAAACAAAATGGAATCTTTTGATTAGATTCACTTAAAAGGGATTCACACTGGAGGTGCCAGCTGATTGCCCCTGTTCTAGCATCGCATTTTTTATTTACAAGTTATTTACACATGATTTGCCTCCAAACATATTTGGTAAGCTGTTTTTGATAAATTCTGGATAAAACTGTTCAAACTGAGATTCCACTTCCCCGATGGCTGCAGCGTTAGTATATTCTTGCTGGCTCCAGGAAACTGGTAAAAACCCACTCACCAAGGGCTAAAGAAAGCCTGACAACATTCCGGAGTATTGGTGTGAGGAAAGCCCCCTGCACCAGTATTTAATTTTCATCCTTGCCAGTTTTATTTTTGTAAAAAGAAACCAATTTTCAGATTACATTTTTTAAATGTCACTGTACAGTGACTAGCCTTCCACCTGCAAACTCATTATGTTCTTTATTCTGTAGGCCGAGATGATGAACCGAGCCTCTGCCTTGCCCCAGGATAAGACCAATGGCAAATCTTATCTTGGAGAATTCCTTTCGTGTGCAGCCATTGTGAAATCAGTTAACAGTTTTAAAACAAATCTTAAATAATCCAATCATGTATCTTGTGTAAATTTATTTACAAATTTTTAAAACTCTTGTTTTAAAAAAAACTCTTTGCCACACACCTGTATTATTTTAAATGTTTGTCTAACAAAGGTCATTGCTTCGTTATAGTCCCTTTCAGGTTCCAATTTGAAGACATGCAGGCTGTAGATTTCCTCAGTAAGGGATGTCACGGTCTCGGCCTACCCTGTCCTCACTTGGTGCCAACAACAACAACAACTTATATTTATATAGCATCTTTAATGTAGTGAAACGTCCCAAGGCGCTTCACAGGAATATTATGCAATAAAAATTTGACACCGAGCCCACGGGGGGATGTGGGGCTGGAGGAGATTAGAGATAGGGAGGGGCGAGTTCATGGAGGAATTTGAAAATAAGGATGAGAATTTTGAAATCGAGGCATTGCTTAACTGGAAGCCAATGTCAGTCATCGAGCACAGGAGTGATGGGTGAGCGGGACTTCAAGTGCACAGTTACAGCAGGGATTGTTGGATACTGATGAGGAGCCCTATGAATCTACCCATCCCTACACTGGAATGCTAACGTCTATTGCTGCCACAATAGTTGTCATTAATAAGAGTTATTTTAGCGTAGACAGCGCTATCTGTAGGCCGTATGGTCATGTACCCATCGCATCAACTGGCTGAGTAATTGGGGAGCTTGGAAAATTTAGCTTTAAAAACTTATTCCCGTCAACCACTAATCATCAAAGCAGCATTTGTCTTATTGGAAGTATTTTGTGCAATGTTTTACGGAATCATTGAATGATACAGCATAGAAGGAGGCCATTGGGCCCATCATGCCTGTGCCTGCTCTTTGGTAGAGCTCTCCAATTAGTCTCACTCGCCTGCTCTTTCTCCACAGCCCTGTTATCTTTTTTAACCTTCAAGTATGTATCCGATTCCCTTTTGAAAGTTATTATTGAATCTGATTCCACCGCCCTTTCAGGCAGCGCGTTCCAGATCACAACAACTCGCTGCGTAAACATGTTTCCTCATCTCCCCTTCTGGTTCTTTTGCCAATCACCTTAAATCTGTGTCCTCTGGTTACCAACCATTCTGCCACTGGAAACTCTCTTTATTTACTCTATGTAAACCCTTCAAGATTTTGAACATCTCTTAACCTTCTCTGCTCTGTGGAGAACAATCCCAGCTTCTCCAGTCTATTCACATGACTGAAGTCCCTCATTTGTAAGAACATAAGGAGCAGGATTAGGTCATTCGGCTCTTCAAACCTGCTCTGCCATTCAATATCATAGCTAATCTTCTACCTCACTCCCTGGTACCATTCCAATAAATCTCTTCTGCACCCTCTCTAAAGCCTTCATATCCTCCCTAAAGTGTGGTGGCCAGAATTGAACACAATACTTCAGCTGAGGCCTAACCAGTATTTTATAAAAGTTTAGCATAACTTCCTTGCTTTTATACTCTCTGCCTCTATTAATAAAATGAAGGGTCCCATTTGTTTTTTAACAGCTTTCTCAACGTGTCCTGCCACCTGCCATAAAAAAGCAAACCAAGCACAGGGTTTGTTTCTTGAGGGATTGAATTGAAAAGTAGAGAAGTTATGCCAAACTTGTATCGAAACTTGGTTAGACCACACTTGGAGTACTGTGTACAATTCTGGTCGTCATATTACAAAAAGGTTATAGAGGCACTGGAGGGGATGCAAAAAGGATTTACAAGGATGATACCAGAAATGCAAGGGTATAGCTATCAGGAATGGATGAACAGGCTGGGTCTCTTTACTCTTGAAAAGGGAAGGCTGAGGGGTCACCTAATAGAGGCTTTTAGAATTATGAAAGGTTTTTGATAGACTAGATACAGAGAGAGTGTATAACATAAGAAATAGGAGAAGGAGTAAGCCATTTGGCCCCTCGAGCCTGCTCCGCCATTCAATAACATCATGGCTGATCTGATTTTGGCCTCAACTCCACGTCCCTGCCCACTCCCCATAACCCTTGACTCCCTTATTGTTCAAAAATCTGTCTTTTCTCTATATTAAATATAGAAACATAGAAATTTACAGCGCAGAAGGAGGCCATTTCGGCCCATTGTGTCTGTGCCGGCCGAGAAAGAGCCACACGGCCCTTGGTCAGCAGCCCTAAAGTTAACAAAGAAACCCATTAACAATAACGGAAAGGCAAAGAGCACCCAGCCCAACCAGTCTGCCCCAACACCACTGCAACACCCCTTATACTAAAGACATCTACACTCCACCCCAACTGAGCCATGTGATCTCCTGGGAGAGGCAAAAACCAGATTAAAAACCCAGGCCAATTTAGGGAGAAAAAATCTGGGAAAATTCCTCTCCGACCCGTCCAGGAGATCACCCTGGCCGTATTCTAGTCCCTGCATTATCTGCACCGTCCAACAAAAGATCATCCAGTCTAATCCCAATTACCAGCTCTAGGTCCGTAACCCTGCAGGTTACTGCACTTTAAGTGCCCATCCAACCATCTCTTAAAAGTGCTGAGGGTTTCTGCATCCACCACTCTTCCAGGCAGCGAGTTCCAGATCCCCACAACCCTCTGTGTAAAGAAGCCCCCCCTCAAATCCCCTCTAAACCTTCTACCAACCACCTTAAAAGTATGCTTTTTAGAGTTTATACCAATCAACACAGGAAGACCTCCTTGCTTACTACATACTAAGCCCTATTTCCTCCGTCTTACAGATTTGCTTTTTAGATTCTTGCTGTCCAACTTCTGCTTTACTTCCTTCCCTTTTGAATTTGTTCTCAGGTTCCCAGCCTCCTGCCAAGCTAGTTTAAACTCTCCCCAACAGCACTAGCAAAACTCCCCGCGAGGATATTGGTCCCGGCGCTGTTGAGGTGCAACCTGTCCGATTTGTACAGGTCCCATCTCCCCCAGAAGTGGTCCCAATGCCTCAAGAATTTAAAGCCCTCCCTCCAACACCAATTTTCCAGCCACATGTTCATCCTCTCTATCCTTCGATTCTTGTACTCATTAGCACGTGGCACTGGAAGTAACCTGGAAATTAATACCTTTGAGGTCCTACCCGTTAATTTTCTTCCAAGCTCCCTAAATTCTTCCTGTAGGACCTCATCCCTCATTTTATCTATGTCGTTAGTCCCGATATGGACCACGACCTCTAGCTGTTTACCCCCCCCCCTCCCAGGATGCCCTGTGTCCGCTCTGTGACATACTTGACCCTGGCACCAGAGAGACACAAAACCATTCGGGAGTCACGTCTACGGCCACAGAAACCCGTCTGTTCCTCTAACTATAGAATCCCCGATCACTAGGGCCCTTTTGTTCTTCGTGCCTCCCCCTGTGCAGCTGAACCACCCGTGGTGCCTTGGACTTGGCTCTGGCTGCACTCCCCAGAGGCACCATCGTCCTTATCATTACTCAGAATTGCATATTGGTTTGAAAATGAGATGGACTCACGGAGAAACTCCTGCGCTACCTGCCTAGCACACTTACTATGTCTGGTGGTCACCCACTTCCCCTGCAGCTGCACGCCTTTAAGCTGCGGGGTAAGCACCTCCTGAAATGTACTATCCACGTAATTCTCAGCCTCACGGATGCACCTTATTGACTCCACCCGCTGCTCCAGCTGCGAAACGCGGAGCTCGAGCAGTTGAAGCTGGAGACACCTCCTGCACACACGGTTGTCTAGGCTGCGCAAAGCGTCCAGGACTTCCCACATTCCACAGGATGTGCACTCCACGGGACTGAGCTGTGCTGCCATCCCTCTAGTTAGACTTATCTAGTTTAAAATCTACTTAAAAAGAAATAGAGAAAAGAGAGCTACTCACCAACTCACCTCAACGACCTCCCGGCCTCCGAACTCCCGACTCGCCGACCTCAGGGCCTACCCACTCGCCGACCTCAGGGCCTACCCACTCGCCGACCTCAGGGCCTACCCACTCGCCGACCTCAGGGCCTACCCACTCGCCGACCTCAGGGCCTACCCACTCGCCGACCTCAGGGCCTACCCACTCTCCGACCTCAGGGCCTACCGACTCTCCGACCTCAGGGCCTACCGACTCTCCGACCTCAGGGCCTACCCACTCGCCGACCTCAGGGCCTACCCACTCGCCGACCTCAGGGCCTACCCACTCGCCGACCTCAGGGCCTACCCACTCGCCGACCTCAGGGCCTACCCACTCGCCGACCTCAGGGCCTACCGACTCTCCGACCTCAGGGCCTACCGACTCTCCGACCTCAGGGCCTACCGACTCTCCGACCTCAGGGCCTACCGACTCGCCGACCTCAGGGCCTACCCACTCGCCGACCTCAGGGCCTACCCACTCACCGTCCTCAGGGCCTACCCACTCGCCGACCTCAGGGCCTACCCACTCGCCGACCTCAGGGCCTACCCACTCGCCGACCTCAGGGCCTACCCACTCGCCGACCTCAGGGCCTACCCACTCGCCGACCTCAGGGCCTACCCACTCGCCGACCTCAGGGCCTACCCACTCGCCGACCTCAGGGCCTACCCACTCGCCGACCTCAGGGCCTACCCACTCGCCGACCTCAGGGCCTACCCACTCGCCGACCTCAAGGCCTACCCACTCGCCGACCTCAGGGCCTACCCACTCGCCGACCTCAGGGCCTACCCACTCGCCGACCTCAGGGCCTACCCACTCGCCGACCTCAGGGCCTACCCACTCGCCGACCTCAGGGCCTACCCACTCGCCGACCTCAGGGCCTACCCACTCGCCATCTTCCTGAACTACTGAACTCGGACTCCCCGGAACTCACGGACTCTCCCGCTATCGTCACAGACTCTCCCGCTCTGTAGAAAAACTCCCAATGCTCCTCAGAGGCTGAATCTGACAATATATTCAGTGACCCAGCCTCCACAGCCCTCTGGGGTAGAGAATTCCAGAGATTCACGACCCTCTGAGAGAAGTAGTTCCTCCTCATGCAGTTATCTCACTCATGGCAAAACCTCACCAGCAACACAATTTGTTCAAAAATTAAAATGATGAACTTCAGTAACATTTTTATTCAGTATTTTCTCTATTTTATGCACGTGTATTTTAACTGGTTAATGCTCTTTAATGATCTGCTTATTTGAGTTTTATGCATTAGTTCACTTAGCACGTGTTAAAGTTACATTAACTGAACAAAGCTGCAACCACAAGATGCATCTGGGGAAAAGCATAACTAGAGGCCATCAATATAAATAGTCACCAAAAAATCAAATAGGGAATTCGCTATCACAGGGAGTGGTTGAGGTGAATAGTATTTAAGGGGAGGCGAGATAACCATATGTGGTAGAAGAGAATAGAGGGTTATGCTGATAGTTGGATGAGGAAAGACAGAAGGAGACCCGAGTGGAGCATAAACACTGGCATGGAATGTGATCCTTTAAAGACTTGGCTCCCAGGTCGTTCTGTACCTGCACCCCCTTTAACATTAAGGGCTCAATTTTCCCCAGTGATGTGCGCCGTTTTTTTTGAGCAGGCTGCTTTTTTTGGCCGAAGTTTAAAAGAAAAAGGTTTTCCAATCAATTTGCACCAGTTGAGTTAGTTACGATTTTTTTAGGTAAGTATTTTTTGTCAGGCAAAGGGGGTGTAACCTGCCACCTGTGCCAATTCCGGCCAGTTCGGCAAGTTTGGCCAGCTGAGAGTTACTCCAGTTTGACTTAGGCCGGTGTATGTGGCCTCTGCAGAAAAACCTTCTGGAGAGTTAAAGAAATCGGCGCAGGTAAGTGCAGCAGATGCCCGGACCGCAGCAGCAGGGAGAGAGAGAGAGAGAGCGAGAGATGGGATGAGAGAGAGAGAGAGGGGGGAGCCTTTCGGTGTAGTTAGGTGCGGGGCCATTCGGCCTGGGATGGGGCGGGGAGTGGACCGGGAGGCCACGCAGCCTGGGCTAGGGGCCGGACCAGCAAAGCACTCGGGGCTGGGGGAGCTGGACCTGGACCGGCAAGGGGCTCGGGGCTGGGTGGGGGGGGGGGGAACAGGACCGGCAAGGGGCTCGGGGCTGGGTGTGGCGGGGGGGGAGAGGGGGGGAGCGGGACTGGCAAGGGGCTCGGGGCTGGTGGGGGAGCGGGACCGGCAAGGGGCTCGGGGCTGTGGGGGGGAGCGGTACCGGCAAGGGGCTCGGGCTGGGAGGGGGGGGGGGGGGGGGGAGTGGGACCAGCAAGGCACTTTGGGAAGCAGATCGGCAAGCCCTTCGGCCAGGGCTAGGGGCGGGGGAGCTGGATCGGCGGCTGGGGGTGGGGGGCGGGGATGAGCGGGACTGGCAAGGCACTTGGGGCGTGCTAGGGAAGGCAGACGGGAGGCGGAAGCAGACCGGGAGGCCCTTCGGCCTTGGACAGGTTCTCTACTGTGTTATGAACCATACAATTGTCACCACTCACACCCCTCTACCACCTTCCAACTCCACTTCCTTCTGCAAAAACTCTCCCCCAAGTCACTTACATTTGTACTTTCAAGTTCCCAACTGCTTATCCTTTGGCTACGATAGATCAGTCAGCTAAATCATTACCTCAGCTCTACCTTTAATGGCCTTCTCCCCAGTAACAACCTTTAATCTCTCCCATTCTGGTCAGTCCCCCTGTTATAAATCCAACATTCTGCCAGTCGGCATGGCCCAAGCATTCCAGGTCCCTTCAGCCCGAGGGCCCGGCCCGGCCCGGCCCAACGACTCACTCCGGGTCCCTTTGGCCAGAGGGCCTGACCCAACGACGCACTCCGGGTCATTTCGGCCAGAGGGCCTGATCCAATAATGCACTCCGGATCCCTTCGGCCAGCCGGCCTGTCCCAACGATGCACTCCGGGTCCCTTCGGCCAGAGGGTCTGACCCAATGACTCACTCCGGGTCCCTTCGGTCAGCCAGCCCAGCCCAATGACGCACTCTGCGTCCCTTCAGCCAGCCGGTCTGACCCAGCCTCGCACTCCAGGTCCCTTCGGGCAGAGGGCCTGGCCCAGCCTCGCACTCCGGGTCTCTTCAGTCAGCCAGCCGGCCCGGCCCAATGACGGGCTGTAACTGCCCGAGGTCATTAGCAGTGAACACTGACTGGGCTGTAGACTACTGACTTACATTTTAGACTTTTAATCAACTTTTAATTAACTTTTAATCTACTTTTAAATTTTTAATCAACTTGAGAAATGTTTTAAACAATTTGGGAAAATGTTAAACTTTTAAACAACTTGGAGAATTTTTCTTAAAAACCTCCGGAGAAACTTTTCAATAACTTTGGAAAACTTTGGAAGAAAATTTAAAATATCCCTCGTAACTCCAGCGGACAACTGACCTTCCTAATGCCTGCCCCCAGCCAAGCCTCTGGCCACCTACCATCAAGGGCTACTCTGCGCCGAGCTTGTGGCCAACATCTCGCCGTAGGCAATTAGACTCATAACAGCAGTGCCAGGTCTCCAGTCATCTTGGACCCCCTTGCCACTAGACCAAGGCCTAGCACTATCAAGCCCGTGTGGTTGCCGGTGTGCAGTGGCCACCCCACGTTAAAAGAACTCACGCACAGGCATCTTCCACTTCATTAACATGAAGTTCGGGACCTGGACAACTCCAACAGTGACAGGCCGGAATGTTGCACCGCCATAGTCGCCCGGGAACTTAAACACTTTGACATCGACATTGCCGCCTGAAGCGAGACCCGGTGGACAGGTGTGGGCCAGCTCAAGGAACAAGGTGGAGGTTGCACCTTTTTCTGGAAACGAAAACCAGAGGAAGAACACCGCCTTCACGGAGTCGGCTTCGCCATCAAAATTGAGCTGGTCGACCACCTCAGAGACTCCCCCTGTGGGGTTAACGAATGCCTCATGACTCACCCTATCCCGGAACCAATACGCCACAGTCATCAGTGCGTACGCCCCAACACTCGATGCCACGGATGAGACCAAAGAGGGTTTTTATTCCAACCTCGGAACATCCCTATCCTGTGTCCCCGCGGGTGACAAATTGATCCTCCTGGGTGACTTCAACGCCAGGGTCAACAAAGACACAGCCCTCTGGGGAGGTGTGATTGGCAGAGAGAGGGTAGGGAAAGCCAACTCCAGCGGTACCCTACTCCTGACAAAATGTCTAGAACATGAACTCCTCATCACCAACACCCTGTTCTGCCAGAGGGACAAATAAAAGGCATCATGGCAACACCCTCACTCCAAACATTGGCACCTGTTCGGCTATGTCATCGTCCGAGCCAGGAATCGCAAGAATGTGTGCATCATCCGCGCCATGACAGGAGCTGACGACTGCTGGATGGACCACCGCCTAATCCGATCCATCGTCGACATTCACATAGCCCCAAAGCAGAGGGGACAGCAGAAGCAGTGCCGCAAAAAAGTCAGTGCCGGGGCACTTAAGCACCCAGCTAAGAGAACCCTATACAGCCAGCTCCTCACAGCTAACCTGGCGTGCCTTGATGACCCTGAGATGCTGAATAGCTACAGCACTTGGTCTGTCCTCCAGACCTCTATAACCAGTGCTTGTGAAGAGACAGTTGGTCACTCAACTAGAAAACATCAGGACTGGTTTGATGAAAATGATCAGGAGACCGAAGAACTAATAGATCGCAAGCGAAGAGCATTTCTGAGCCTCAAGCAACAACCCAACTCGGGAGCAGCAAAGCAACATTACAGATGGCTCAAGGCTGAGGTCCAACAAAAAACCCGGGACCTAAAGAACAGGTGGTGGATGGAGAAAACACAGGAGATACAACAGCTGGTCGACAGCCACAATGTGCGAAGATTCTTCATTGCAGTCAAGGTCACCTACGGTCCAAACTCCCAAGGCCCCACCCCACTGCTGGCCAAGAACGGGGAAACACTCATCAAGGACACCGGGGTAGTTAGGGCCCGCTGGAAGGAGCACTTCGAAGATCTCCTCAATCGAGACTCTGTCTTTGACTCGACTGTTCTTGACTCCATTCCGCAGCATGCGACCCGCCACCACCTCAGTGAGACCGCAGCGTTGCACGAAGTAGGAAAAGCCATAAAACAGTTCAACAACAACAAGGCTATGAAAGCGGATGAAAATCCTGCTGAGGCGCTAAAGTATGGCAGAGAGGCACTGTTGTGGATACATGACCTTATCTCTCTCATCTGGAGGGAGGAGAGCATGTCGGGAGATGTTCGTGACCATCTTTAAAAAAGGGGACAAGTCCGACTGCGGCAACTACAGGGGAATCTCCCTGCTATCAGCCACTGGGAAAGTTGTCGCCAGAGTTCTCCTCAACCGTCTTCTCCCTGTGGCCGAGGAGCTCCTCCCGGAGTCACAATGCGGATTTCGTCCCCTACGGGACACAAAGGACATGATCTTTGCAGCGCGACAACTGCAGAAAAATTCAGGGAGCAGCACCTGCCTTTATTCTTGGCCGCCTTCTACCTTACAAAGGCCTTTGACACTGTCTATGGATGCCCCCAAAAGTTTGTCAAAATCCTTCGCCTGTTCCACGAAGACATGCAGGTCGTGATCCTTACCAACGGATCCATTACAGCCCCAATCGATGTCCGGACCGGGGTCAAACAGAGGCAGCGTCATCGCTCCAACCCTTTTCTCAATCTTCCTCGTTGCCATGCTCCACCTCACTGTCAATAAGCTCCCCGCTGGAGTGGAACTAAACTACAGCACCAGTGGGAAGCTGTTTAACCTACGCCGTCTCCAGGCCAGGTCCAAGATCACCCCAACCTCTATTGTTGAGCTACAGTACGCGGACGACACCTGCGTCTGTGCACATTCTACGGCTGAACTCCAGAATATAGTCGATGTATTTACTGAGGCATATGAAAGTATGGATCCTACATTAAACATCCGTAAGACAAAGGTCCTCCACCAGCCTGTCCTCGCCGCATAGCACTGTCCCCCAGTCATCAAGATCCACGGCGCGGCCCTTGACAACATGAATCATTTCCCATACCTCTGGAGCCTCTTGTCAACAAAAACAGATATTGATGCAGAGATTCAACACCGTCTCCAGTGCGCCAGTGCAGCCTTCAGCCGCCTGAGGAAAAGAGTGTTCGGAGACCAGGCTCTCAAATCTCCCGCCAAGCTCATGGTCTACAGGGCTGTAGTAATACCTGCCCTCCTGTATGGCTCAGAGGCATGGACGATGTACAGAAGACACCTCAAGTCGCTGGAGATATATCACCAATGATGTCTCCGCAAGATCCTGCAAATCCCCTGGGAGGACAGGCGCATCAACATCAGTGTCCTTGTCCAGGCCAACATCCCCAGCATTGAAGCGTTGACCACACTTGATCAGCTTCGCTGGGCAGGCCACATAGTTCGCACGCCAGACACGAGACTCCCAAAGCAAGTGCCCTATGCGGAGCTCCTTCACAGCAAATGAGGCAAAGGTGGGCAGCGGAAACGTCACAAGGACACCCTCAAAGCCTCCCTGATAAAGTGCGACATCACCACTGACACCTGGGACTTCCTGGCCAAAGACCGCCCTAAGTGGAGAAAGTGCATCTGGGAGGGCGCTGAGCTCCTCGAGTCTCATCGCCGAGAGCATGCAGAGGTCAAGCGCAGGGAGCGGAAAGAGCATGCGGCAAACCAGTCCCACCCACTCCTTCCCTCAACGACTATCTGTCCCACCTGTTACAGAGTCTATGGCTCTTGTATTGGACTGTTCAGCCACCAAAGAACTCACCAGGAGTGGAAGCAAGTCTTCCTTGATTCCGAGGGACTGCCAATGATGATGATGATGATGACAATTGTCATGAGTCTCCTTTTTTATGATGACACCAACTCTTCAAGCTTACTTTGCTATTTACATTTCTGTGTAATTTGGTATTTACTACTTCACGCTTTTCTGATTGGGTTACCTTTTACTATTTTCCCATTGCAATTGAAGCTTTGCTTTCAAATAAAATGAGAGGTTCCAAGTGAGAAATAAAGGCCCAATTATCAGTGCACAGCAATATCTGTTCCATTATGTTGCAAAGGAAGCTGCATTTACAATCGAACCGTTTGCTAATGTGTATAACCTGGAACCTTTCTAGCAAGATATTGAGTCTGTTGTTTTTTGAAAATTGCAAGTGCATAATAAAATTCACATAGCAGCTATTTTATTCTGATTCACTTTAATGAGGAATAATTTATGAGCAAATATTCCATTGTATGTTCTGGAAAAAATGAAAATTTAAAGGAGTTAGGAAGCTACTACTGTTTTAATCATCATGCACTCCACAAACAAACATTGTCCCTCCAGTTCTTTAAAAACATAGAAACATAGAAAATAGGTGCAGGAGTAGGCCATTCGGCCCTTCTAGCCTGCACTGCCATTCAATGAGTTCATGGCTGAACATGCAACTTCAGTACTCCATTCCTGCTTTCTCGCCATACCCCTTGATCCCCCTAGTAGTAAGGACTACATCTAACTCCTTTTTGAATATATTTAGTGAATTGGCCTCAACTACTTTCTGTGGTAGAGAATTCCACAGGTTCACCACTCTCTGGGTGAAGAAGTTTCTCCTCATCTCGGTCCTAAATGGCTTACCCCTTATCCTTAGACTGTGACCCCTGGTTCTGGACTTCCCCAACATTGGGAACATTCTTGCTGCATCTAACCTGTCTAAACTCGTCAGAATTTTAAATGTTTCTATGAGGTCCCCTCTCTTTCTTCTGAACTCCAGTGAATACAAGCCCAGTTGATCCAGTCTTTCTTGATATGCCTCCCAAAAAGCTGTAGCATTTTATAAAGGTAATATCCGAGGGACGTGGATAATGCAGCTTGCAACGTCAGGAAGGACTAACCCATGAGATGCATGGGCAATTATCGGGATTCTGACATCTTGACTGGAATTATTTTGATATCCTATGCTTGTAATATATTTGTGCTGTGCTTTGGGTATTCCCATAATTAATTTTTATTTATGGTGGCGACTACCATGATTCTTGTCCATGTGAAGTCAACAGCATTAGGTTTTGGTTAAAGTAACCCTTTGACTTGCGTATCACATGATGCAAGCTAAATTTACCAACATGACGACATCACGTGACTCACTTGACAGAAAAATATCTTTGATTGCATTTGAAATAGAACTGAGTCCTCAAATTGCATTTAGTAAAAAAAAGCTTAGTTTTACTGCATTGTTATCTGCAATTACTGTTCCAAAATGAAACTGAATTGTCATTTTGTGTGCAGATGAAAATGCAGATTGCAGTGAGCAATTAGCATCAGACTGCAGAATTTACTAAGTAAATTATTAAGTTTAAATAGGATATTTGGAACAGGGAGAAATAATATGCCTCAGAGAGCTGAAGGCACAAGGCATTAAAACAGAAAGATTTGGCTATATGAGACCACGGGAAAGGAAAAACGATGGCGAATCAGCCTGTTTAGAAGAGGACTAAGCAGATTTCTGTTCTTTCTTAAATGGGAATAATACATGGGCTCGCAAAAGAATGAGTATAATAGAGAATGAATAACTGAAGAAAAAGTGAAAAGTGATATAAAATTGCAGAGGGTGGGAAAGAGGGGAGTGGATGAAAGGAGAACTGACCAAGATCTTCGCCAGCTTGGTTGCGTGTGTGCTATTTATGATGCAGCTCATGAAGTTATGAGAGTGCATATATAGTATGTCAAATCTGCAAAGTCAGAGTATTGCCTGCAGCAAGTATTGTACCGTGATTGCAAATGGTGTAAAAGCCGTCTCATGCCAACATCACAATGATGAACAGTGCTGGCATTATGTGGTAGGCTTAACAATGCAGAGACGTGCTAGACTTTGACCTAATGTTGTCCTTGTTAACTAATGTTACTGCGTTACATTAGATGGCATCTTGAAGTGTGATACATTGAATGTAATTGGCTAAGGTACCAAAATAATGCCAGAACTAATTTTTTTTGGCTCACTTCATCTAAGGATTCCTGAAAATTAGCCCAGATAGATAACAAAGCAAAAAATCTAGTCGCGATCAGCCGCAGGATGTACTGGACTTGGGGTTTGATGCTTTAGAAAGTCTCTGATTAAGTCAAGCAGAAGTATAGCTAACTATCCCGGGGCAAGGCATATTTTCTTCTTTGTATGATTGCAGACATGACATGAAGATGCAATTTTTGTGAAAGCAAAATGTGCTTTAGGAGTGAATAGCCTGACCTTGTAAAGCAGTAATGGTGTCCTTCAGTAAATGAGCTATAACAGCCAAGGATTCGGCAAATTGTTGCCCAAAATGTGATTTAAAGCACAACAAAATGGTAACTTTAAAGAGACTAAAGATACATTTATACTACAACTGTGGCATTGTTTTCTCTTCCACTACTGCTGCATTTCTTATGTAAATGTAGCCTGTCCAAAGTCAGAGCCTGGCCTGACAGAATTATGTAGAGTCCATTCTACAGCATAGAAACACGGCATTCGGTGTTTATACTCCAGACGTGCCTCCCACTTGAATTATCTCTTCATACGCTGACTGTATTCCTTTCACCCTCGTGTATGCATCAAGCCTCCCCTTAAATGCGTCTGCTATTTACTTCAACCAGTCCACATGGCAGTGAATTCCAATTTCAAACCACACTCTGTGTCAATACATTCCTCCAAAATTCCTTATTTGATCTGTTAGTGGCTATCTTATATTTACACCCATTTGTTCTGGACTCCACGACATGTGAAAACAGTTTCTCCACATCCTGCAGCAAAATGAGATTTTCCAAAGGAGGGAGTCTCTCTCCATGACACTCTGGAATTGGGTTGAAGCATATCTCTGGATTTACAATGCACAGGCTTAGTGTCAATGTCAAGTGTATATTCAAATTGCTTTTCTGTTGGATGTTTCTGAAAATAAGACCTCCTTTCACTCTGGGCTGGTGTGTTTTAATTTTAAGTTATAGCTCAAACTTTTGTACCTGTACTTGTACTATCATTATTAAGGATGAAATAGCAGCGCATTTGCAGCGCAGTTACAGAATCGGTCCAAGTCAGCATGGATTTATGAAAGGGAAATCATGCTTGACAAATCTTCTGGAATTTTTTGAGGATGTAACTAGTAGAGTGGACAAGGGAGAACCAGTGGATGTGGTGTATTTGGACTTTCAAAAGGCCTTTGACAAGGTCCCACATAAGAGATTGGTGTGCAAAATCAAAGCACATGGTAATGGGGGTAACATACTGATGTGGATAGAGAACTGGTTGGCAGACAGGAAGCAGAGAGTCGGGATAAACGGGTCCTTTTCAGAATGACAGGCAGTGACTAGTGGGGTGCCGCAGGGCTCGGTGCTGGGACCCCAGCTCTTTACAATATATATATAAATGATTTGGATGAAGGAATTGAGTGTAATATCTCCAAGTTTGCAGATGACACTAAACTGGGTGGCGGTGTGAGCTGCAAGGAGGATGCTAAGAGGCTGCAGGGTGACTTGGATAGGTTAGGTGAGTGTGCAAATGCATGGCAGATGCAGTATAATGTGGATAAATGTGAGGTTATCCACTTTGGTGGCAAAAACACGAAGGCAGAATATTATCTGAATGGCGGCAGATTAGGAAAAGGGGAGGTGCAACGAGACCTGGGTGTCATGGTTCATCAGTCATTGAAAGTTGGCGTGCAGGTGCAGCAGGTGGTGAAGAAGGCAAATGGCATGTTGGCCTTCATAGCTAGGGGATTTGAGTATAGGAGCAGGGAGGTCTTACTGCAATTGTACAGGGCCTTGGTGAGCCCTCACCTGAAATATTATGTTCAGTTTTGGTCTCCTAATCTGAGGAAGGACGTTCTTGCTATCGAGGGAGTGCAGCGAAGGTTCACCAGACTGATTCCAGGGATGGCTGGACTGACATATGAGGAGAGACTGGATCAACTGGGCCTTTATACACTGGAGTGTAGAAGGATGAGAGGTGATCTCATATAAGATTCTGATGGGACGGGACAGGTTAGATGCGGGAAGAATGTTCCAGGTGTTGGGGAAGTCCAGAAGCAGGGGACACAGTCTAAGGATAAGGGGTAGGCCATTTAGGACTGAGATGAGGAGAAACTTCTTCATGCAGAGAGTTGTTAACCTGTGGAATTCCCTGCCGCAGAGTTTTGTTGATGCCAGTTCATTGGATATATTCAAGAGGGAGTTAGATATGGCCCTTACGGCTAAAGGGATCAAGGGGTATGGAGAGAAAGCAGGAAAGGGATATTGAGGTGAATGATCAGCCATGATCATATTGAATGGCGGTGCAGGCTCAAAGGGCCAAATGGCCTACTCCTGCACCTAGTTTCTATGTTTCTAATAAGAGAGATGAAGTCGAATGGCTCTATATTCTCTGGAGTTTAGAAGAATGAGAGGTGGTCTACTCCTGCTCCTTTTTGTTGTGTTCTTATTGAAATGCATGGCATTTTTGACAGGAAGAGGCTGTTTCCCCTGGCTGGAGAGTCTGGATCTAGGGATCATAGCCTCAGGATAATGGGTTGGCCATTTAGGACTGAGATGAGGAGGAATTTCTTCACTCAGAGGGTCGTGAAACTTTGGAATTATCTACCCCAGAGGGCTGTGGATGCTCAGTCGTGGAGTATATTGAAGACTGAGATCGATAAGAGTTTTGGACACTCAAAGAATCAATTGATACGGGGATAGGACGGGCAAGTGGCATTGAGGTAGTAAGATCAGCCGGCTCGAGGGGCTGGATGGCCTACTCCTGCTCCTAGTTCTTATGTTATGTTCTTATTTCATAAGTACGTAACCTTTGATGCTTAAATCTTAGTGATCATTAATTTTGCTTTTATGTATTTTAATTAATGTAGACTATATCGTAATTACTATTTAATTGGAAAAAGAGCAGGAACATTGTTTTTGAGTGACTGCCCTCGCCATTACTAGGTACATGTTTGTTGTTCACACAGCAACAGCCTCATTCACCTTTACTATTAATGGAGTTTCAGTGATGCAGTCATTAGTGATATTTTAATTGACCTCGGTGTTCAACAGGATTTTGAAAAATTTCGACTCTTGCAAATAATTGCCGCTAATTGAAATAACAAGTATTAAGGAGCATTCTTCTTCATGTATTTTGCTAACACCCCATTTTATCAATGGGGAAAATGTTGATAACTTTCCATTTGATGACTGTCATTTATGTGGATGGAAGATTGTTCACAAGGTTCTGCGTGTTATATAAAGAAATAAAAGAGCAGACAAGTTAACATTTTAGCTGTGAACTCTCCATCAAAAAGGACTTGCATTTATATAGTGTCTTTTATGACCACCGGACTTGCCAAAGCGTTTTACAGCCAATGAGGTACTTTTGAAATATAGTCACTAATGTAGGAAATCCGACTGGATAGCTGTAACAGCAGATCTGAGCAAATACACGACTGAAAACAAGAAAAGAAAAGGATTGCAATGAAAGGGAGTGGGGTGAAAAAGACAAACCTAAACTACACCAGAGAAGGGAGCTTCTTGCTGGTGGGCATTGTTGGAAGAGAAGTGGCAGGATCCACTGAAATGTTAACTTCTCTGTTCTCGTCATAGGCATTGACTGACCTGTTGACCTTATCCAGCATTTTTGGGATTTTTCAACATCCAGCATCTGCAGTTTCTTATCTTTTGGGCATTAATTTGGTGAAACAAACAGCAGTAACGTAGACAAGTCATGATTCAATAGTCATCTTACAATATTTTTGCTTTTGAAATATTTTTAAACTTAGGTTCACTTTTGTAATCCCACAGTTACAACCATGGTTTCATTGTTTGAGAAATCAGGCTTATTTGCTTTCAAACTAGTTTTTTTCCCACGTCTTCTGCATTATTTGACATTTTTAAACTAACTGCTTAAACCAAACATGCCAAAGCTAGGGCACCATGCACATGTTCTGGTTAAAGAAAACCCATAATCTAACATTACACTTTTTCATTGCAGTGATGTCTTCATTGTGATCTCTTACTGAAATGCTTCACACAGTGTCTACAATGATAATCTGCTCACTTGCTTATCTCTCCTTCATACCCATTCTGTGCAATGACCTTCTTCACCTGGACCTGATGAGCAAGCCTCAACTGTGCCTCTCTGAAATTTCAACCCAGAACTTTTTAGTTAGAAAGCTGCAATGGAACAGGTCAAGCTGCAGTGCCGCCCCTGTAAAAGTAATAATACATCACAGCAACTGTAATTCGTTTGTTTTTGGAATTTGGAAAAGGATAATCAATTATGTATCATTACCTTTAAAGCTCAGATAGTACATAGTGTGGAATTACTGATCAGGCAATAAGTCTGATTGATCACCCTAGGATTCAGTGACGAGAGAGGTATTGATCTGTTGTCTGGGTTGCCGTGTAATCAAATGGCAATTTAAAGCCTCTAGTCCTATTCTGCCAGGCTTGTTGCGGCTTTGGTAATTATTGGACATTTTCTTTTGAAAATTTCTTTTCATCCTATTTCAAAGTATTAGATCCATACTTGGATAATGTGCTTGAATTCTTAATGTTTTGTTATTGTTTATTCACTTCTCTCTGCATCCTGTTAAAATGTATTTATCCTGTTAAAATTTCATTTTGGAAATGCTTGTGACAATTAACATAAAAAAGGGCTGGTTGGCATAGAAGAAAATTAGTGCTGTAAATTTGGGTATGTATTGCTCCTAAAGGACAGTGAGAAAGCATGAGATATGTAGAAATGCCTATGGGAGACAAAAGATCAAATCTTTATTTCCATTCTTAACCCTTTTAACAATAACAAGCATTTATATGGCGCCATTAATGTAGAAAAACATCCCAAGTTTCTTCAAAGATTGGACAAAAAATGATGCTGAGCCAGGGAAGGAGATATTGGGAAGGGTGATGACTAGTAGCCAAGGACAGATGCTCGTGGGACTCGAGGTAATGTATGGGTGGAATGTAAACCATTGTTGGGGATATTCTGGCTACAAATGGACAAGAGTGGAACCAAGCAATAGCAGGCACACTGAGCTGGACAACGGAGGAGAGGCGTTGGAGGATGATGGTGTAGTTGGCCATGTCAAAGGTTGCAGCGGGATTGAGAAGGATGAGGACGGATCCCATGGTCGCAAGGATGTCACAAACAGCAAAGGGTCATGTGATGTAGTTGCTTCACCATAGTATAGTGGCTGAGCCTTCCCCATCAGTGAAACCTTATAGAAAACCTTCTGTACAATGCACACTAGTTTCCTTTGCTGATGAGAGAAACCATGTTAGAAATCCTATTTAAAATATTTCCCTTAACATTTATAGATATTGCATTAACTCTCAATGTAGTGCATTGTTCTGGCTCCATTACTGGTGGAGTAACCATACAAAATGCTTTTTCTAAAAATTTGAGACCATGGGCATTGCTCTTTCATAGAGAAACTATATAAAACACCTACTATAGCTTTCAAAGATGGTAGTTGGAAGATAATCTTTACTGTGTGTGAATTAAAGTGGATAATGTGCCACACAAACAATCTTGACCGCCGCCACTAATGCTGTTTCCAGAGGATCCAATCAAAGCTTTCCCCTGCGGTATTGATTCTTCCTCTTTATCACTTTTTGTTTCAGCTTTCTCTCACCCTGCTAGCCACTGAGTGATCTCTCTTGTTTTGGAATTGTATTTAAAGAGCACATATAGTTTAAAAGTGTGAATACTTCAAATGTATTTATCATGTATATTAAATAAAAAATGAAAAGCATTGTGTGATGAAGCTACTTTCGTGAAGTAGCATTATATAAAACACAGATGGCCCACTTTGCAGTAATCTAACCATAACCGGTGTAGATTTACTGGTAATGTTCCCAGCAAAATATGTCAATACTCTTTCAGATTGCTTGAGAATAAACATGGACTTTATAGCAGTGATCTGCTTCACAGGAAGGCAACCTGGTCCCAGTTATACTTTATGTTGTGAATCCTGTCAGTACTGCACATTCTTCAGCTTTTGCGGAATGTATTAAGAAAAAATACATAGCTGAAATTCAGTGGCTCAGCTAATACTTTGATAGAGATATAAAAAATCCTGTAAATCCAGGGAATGGGGACAGCAGAACAGCATTGGGCCTCTAAAATGGCACATGTACTCAATATGTAGTCAATTTAAAAAACAAATAACAGAAAATCAACCCTAATCAGCACTTAGTAGTTTTACATTAGCCAGCCTCATTAAGGAACAGTGGAAGCATTCAGGTTCTGACCAAGATAGATACTACATGTAGGATTCAGCCACAATCGCATTACCTACAATATTAGCATTATCCCTTATCCAGTAACCATCAGCATACATGAATTCAGTGCTCCTGATGCCATCCCTATTTAATACCATTAAAGGGCTATTAAAACTATTTGGTGAATGACATACGCGAAAACCCGGAACTTACGATCTGTCAAGAAGATCATTCGCATCTCTGGGAAAAGGGCAGTCCCAGGCTATATGCCCAACTACTGCCCAGCAAAGGCCCATTACATTCTTGTGGCTGGTAAAAGCAGGCGGAAGGCTTGCATTTACTAGTGTAACATAGAAACATAGAAACATAGAAAATAGGTGCAGGAGTAGGCCATTCAGTCCTTCTAGCCTGCACCGCCATTCAATGAGTTCATGGCTGAACATTTAAGAGTTTAAATGATTGAAAAAAACATTTAGATTTATTTTTCAAGAAATTCAATTTTTGTTTTAAATATTAAATGGCATTTAAATTAATTTTAAATATGTATTTTTATTTATTTGATGTGTACATATATATTTTTGGGTATTCCCATTCATGCTTATTCCCGTAAGCATGAATGGGTTTCCCTTCTTTGATTCGTTGGGCCAGCCCACGTGATCCGTGGGGTGCTTGCGAACCGCATGCGCCCCTGGAATACGCAGGTCTGTACCCACGGGTACCCGGAGAGGCTCGGGACCACGAGTCTCCGTACCTCTCGGATCACCAGGTACATTTTATTTGTGGATCGAAAGCACTTCTCCGTGGGAAGCCTCCGACCATGAATTCAGGTGCATTAGTTTCTCCGCTACAACCTGAGCCAAATTGCTTCAACCTAATGCCCAATACTGCTGACTCCAGAGATAAATAATCGCAGGAAACTGTGATTGTTTTGGTTGGGCCAGGGGAAGGAAAGGATCATTGGGGCAGATATTAGTTTGCATTTTCATTAGTTTGCAAATAGAAAGTGCATTGCGACACAAACTTTCAGACAATGCCAGACATTCACAGGCTACCAAGATATATTAAACTTAAAACCAGATGAACTGAAAATAAACAGCAGGTCCATCACCATCTTTAAAGAGAATAGATGGTGCAATAAAGAAAGAGTATATTAGTGTTCCTAGGGAGTGAGAGCGCTCACTTATGGGAGTAGTCATTGTGTTGGGCGTGTTGTTAACTCAATTTGCCTACCAGACGTGGTAGTCGCTGTAAGTGAGAAATTAAAATTGAGTACTTTGGTTCGAAAGAGGACTTGCCTCCTTCCCCAGTGACTAATCAATGAAGTGATTTTTAAGCAAGAAAGTGCTGAAGGGAATGTTTAATCGAGCCAAATATTCGTTGGGCTCCGTTCCTCATCCTGCTAGATCTGAGGCACTTGTAAGCACAGACACGATGCGCTGAATGGTCTGTGTTGTATGATTCTATGATTTAACTTCTCATTGAAAAGAATGCACCTCAGACAGTGCAGCACTCCCTCAGTACTGTGGTGCTGGGGAGGAAAGAAAAGCCTTTGCTGGAGATGGGCTGGCTTTGTTTGGATAGGTAGAAGTGGAAGCTTGCAGGGCAACAGATGAGAGATGGTGGTGTAGGAGAATGGTAGGGTCATGGGCTTCTTGACTTGATTCTCGAGCATATATGAGACCTTGATCAGAAACAATGACCTTTTTTTGATGTGGAACCATTGTACAAAAGTGAACTTTGCTGTGCATTGGAAATGGTTCCTATATAAATGTTACGCTCCACTTCATTTCTACTCCGTTTCATTCCTGGGAGAATGAAATACAGGAAATGCTGCTGAAATTGTATTTTGTCTGCTTCAGTTCACTGACAAAGCACCAGTGCTCTCACTGTTTGGGATTGGTACCTTGGGTTAGAACTCCAGTATGATGAAAAAGGGCTCAGAGGGACCTCCTGGGATTATATAAATTTATGCATGGTTTCAATATTTCATGAAAACGAGCACTCTCGGCCGAGTTGCAGTTTAGTGCATGGAGATATGCATGTAAAGACTGCTGTCCGAGCTGTTAGAGTACAATTCACAGCCTCTGCACAACTGGCGTGCTGCTGGCTGTGCATTATATTTTGCAGTTACCAGTCTCAGACTAAGTTCACTATAGCTGAAGCATAAAAGTGATCATCTCCATTCTGGGACACTATTTACTGCAGAATAATGCCACTCTTTGTAGAATTCACCTCCAAGAAAATGGTATCAGAAAAAATTACAAATAAAAACTTAAGATGCTGGAAATACTCAGTAGATCAGGCAGCATCTGTGGCGAGAGAAACAGAGTTCTGACGAAAGGCCATCGACCTGAAACGTTAACTCTCTCTCTCTCCTCCCCCCTCTCCTCTCCTCCTCCTCCCTCCCCCTCT